>NC_060267.1:48423817-48774232 GCF_021613505.1 Equus quagga
GGATTCAAAAAATACAAATGAAGTGAATATTATTAAGATTGATCCACACAAAATCTAGTTAGCTCTACCTCAAAGGGAAACTCGGACACAATTTGGCTATGCTCTCAAAAGAAGATATTATCATACAGGAGAAGAGTATAGTTTGTTTATGAAAAAACAATTTGTATCTGCATGTTGTTCATCTCTCCATTAACTGGTCATCAGCATTTGTAATAAAATATTTAATTGCATATCTGCATATTCTATCTGTCTTAGTCATCAACATTGCTACCGAGAAGGAAATGCTACAAATCAAGAACCATGGACTAGAGAAAACAAATGTTTACGCCCTGTCCATCTGTGGATAGTTCAGGTAACCCAGGTTGCCAGTGGCTCTGATTATTTCTCTTCTTCTTGGCAAAGGTTGGAACTAACCAGAGTGGAGAGTAGGACAGCGATGTTAGTTCTTTTATCCTAATAATAATCTGGCATGTTTAGATGGTGAGAAATAACAATCTTTCTTTTAGGAATCTGAAGTATCATTCTAAAATTTTAAATTTTGATGAACTTTTTCTAGTTAACAATATTTTTGAGGTTCTTATTGCTTTGTTTATTACTACCTGAAAAGCCTGTACTGCATAAAACTGTAATAAAACTGGAGAAAGTGAAATGAGGCTTCTCTTTAGTTTTCCCCTAAATTGGAAGCAATATATTGCACCTTTATTGGTATTAGGGTTGTAATCAATTTGCAACAGGTGACAGATGAAGACTAAAAATACAATTACCTGGGGAAAGATAAGACAAAATATTTTCAATGCTTCCCAAAATAAAAGTATTTGTTATAGGATGTTATATGTTATACCTAATTGGTAAATTAGGAAAATGAAAAAGAATAGTAAAACAAATGAAAAAAATCTGATTTCTTAGAAAATATTTTGCACTATAGAGTTACTTAAATAGAAAGTCATCTAGCATAACTAATATGGCAGAAAAAACAAAATACAAAATATAAGGAGAAAGCAAGAAATTACTCTACTTACCTTTAAGCCTATCACTCAAATAACAGTTGTTAATATTTATTTTATATCCATTATAACCTTTTCCCATATATGCATGTAAAAACTACATGTATCTGACATATAATTTTTATTAAACTGTATTTTTCTTTCTTTTTTTTCCTGAGGAAGATTCACCCTGAGCTAACATCTATTACCAATCTTCTATTTTCTGAGGAAGATTTGCCCTGAGCTAACATCTATTGACAATCTTCCTCTTTTTTTTGTATGTGAGCCACAGCCACAGCATGGCCATTGACCAGTGGTGTAGGTCCGTGCCCAGGAACTGAACACAGGCTGATGAAGCGGAGCATGCCAAACTTAACCAATAGGCCACTGGGGCAGGCCCAAACTATATTTTTCTTTAAACGACTTTTTAATCGGCTTCTTTTGTGGGAAAATATTGCATGATTATAGCTCCATGTTAATAACAATAGTTCTAGAAGACTTCTTTGAATTACATTGTATTCTTTTATATCAATGCAACATGACTAATTTTACCTATTTTATTGTCAGATATGTATGAATGCACTTTTAATAATATATAAGAATAATTTGTAAATTAGCTCATTCATTACTTTTATATATCACGATACTTTAAGTGGAAGGATATAGGTTTCATTTACTACTTTTTGTCAAAAATATGTCCTGGTTTCTAATGCATATATTAAATTATATATATAATATGTTATATATGTTACGTTTATAATTTAAATAGTTGTATTGACATTTATCTTACAATGAACATTTTCATGAAGAGAATATTTAACATTCTTTGTTAAAATGGAACATGATTAAGAATAATTATTAAAAATTAAACATGATTTTTATAACTCAAAACTTAGTGGCTACAACATAATCTGTAACTAGCAGGGACAAGCAATTAATTAGAAAAGTTTGAAGGGCACAAGCTAGTTCTTGTTTAACACAACTGCTTAACTAACTTGGTTTTAGTTTAAAAAAGCCTTAAGTGCTGAGAATGCATAAGACGACCTTGGCAAACGATAACATTGGTAGGAAAAAATAAATAAATAAAAGCCACTATATTTGAACAAAACCTAAAGGTAAAAGTATTTTACATTTGTATAGTAACATTTAGGTTTTAAAAATAGATATTTATAGTTACTAATACAAAATCAAAGAAAAGAAAAACTTTTATTTGTAAGCATTTTCCAGAAATTACTCAAAGTCTTAAATACTTTATTTTCTAGTTAGCTTTTATTTATCCTCATTAAAGTACCATTTTCTTCACACAATTTTTGTTTTCAGAGTTAAAAAGTTTTCAATGCATATTACATCCACGGGATCAAAACATTAAAAAGACCATGGAAAGTAAACACCGAAATATCTTGTTTCACCATTGTCATCATCTATCTAACTTATCCTGACACCATTTTAGTTATTTCTTATGTATCATTCCAATGTTACTTTGTGTAACTTGAAGTTATCCTTAATTAAATTGTGGCACAGCGGGGCCTGCTCTGTGGCCGAGTGGTTAAGTTCGCGCGCTCCGCTGTGGAGGCCCAGGGTTTGGATCCTGGGCGCGGACACGGCACCGCTCGTCAGGCGGCATCCCACATCCCACAACTAGAAGGACGTGCAACTCAGATAGGGCGGGGTTTGGGGAGATAAAGCAGAAAAAAAAAAAAAAAGAAGATTGGCAACAGTTGTTAGCCCAGGTGCCAATCTTTAAGAAAAAAAATATATGGCATAGGATATACATTATTTTGAATGTTCCTTTTTTTTTCACTTAACAATATATCATGAAGACATTTACATATTACTCCATAGAGAATAGCTTCCATAGATGCTGCTGCTTCTCCACCCCCTCCTCCTTCCCCTCCTGCTTCTCCCGTTTCCCTCCTTCTCCTTCCTTTCCTTCTCCCCTCCCCTCTCCTCTCCTTTCCTCTTCTTCTTCTCCTTCTTCGTCGTCGTCTTCTTCTTCTTCGTTATCTTCTTCCTCTCCCTCTTCTTCTTTGGCTCCTCTTCCTTCTTCTTCTCCCATCTCCTCCTCTTCCTTCTCTTCCTCCTCCTCCTCATCCTCCACCTCTTCTACCTCCTCCTTTTCATTCTTGCTTCATGGTATTCCATATTGTGGATCCACCATTGTTGATTCATATGCTCCCTTAGTGATAGGCATTTGAGTTTTTTTTAGTCTTTTTTGCCCCCCATTGCTATCTGTGCAGGTTTACCTACTGGAAAATTTTCCAAAAGTGAGATTTCTGGGTCAAAATGAATTAGTACAGTTTAAGATAACCCAGAGTTTGTTAAGAACATGATTGTCATAGTTTATCTAAACAGATTTTATGAGCTACACAGAGAGGAAGACAAAATTAAGTATCCAAAGGACAGCAAGGATGTGGATTTTTTTCCATGAGGACATGGAAAGTGCACAGTATGCTTTCATAAGCATCCTTAGTGCATACTATATTCTGTCTGGCAATATAATAACTGATGATTGGAGACTATACATTTATTTTTATATAAAAGTGAATTCTATATCCCATTCACTTGACAATATTGCTCAAAAGTGTTGCATCTTCAGTTAATCTTATTTTTAATTGAAAGTGTTCTTTATATTTCAAGTTTATTTTATTTTCTTACCCCAAGTAGTTCATATTTATAAAACAACATTCAAATTTACTATATAGAAGTGATATTTGAACCATATATTTTGATATTTGCAATGTCAATTAAGTATGGATTCTTGTATAGTAGTTAGAATGGAGCTTGGCAATGTTCCATTAAATGTCTTTTGGTTTTATAAAGAAAACTGTATTATTAGATGTTAATCAACTTATCTGTTAGATGTCTTTGAACTCTGCAATCTGCTTCCAATGTATCTGTTTGATAAATAGATATTTAAACATGTTTCCTTTAAAAAATAGACTTACATTTGATTTAATTTTTTTCTTTTTTTGATAAAGCACAGAAGGAGCATAGAATGAGATAAAGCTTTCTGGAAGTTCTAACATCTGTTGTAGGCTGTGTAATTTTATTTGAGGAGATAGATAAGGTAACAATTATTTATTGTTAGCATGAGTGATAATAAAAGTTCTTAGTACTTGTTGGAATCTGCAGCTCTGTATTTATTATATTGTATAAAAATTTCATTTGCAAGATATGGAAAAATGTCTCAAATTTGGACAAAAGGGAATAAATAAATGTGGTTAAGTATGGCCCAGATGAAGTTCTCGGGTTTACACTAAATATAGTAAATTGTACCTTACCTAATATAAAGTGAGAAACTCATCAAAAAAATCTGCATATGTCAAGTTTAGAATAAATGCATATTTATAAAAGGAAGAGCATATATTGAAATCTTTCAGATTGCATGCATTGGCATGCTAACGTGATTCGCAAACTGCATCACAATATAAGTAATTACTTGCATTATTTTTCTCAAAGAGACCTATGCCATTAGATCTGAGTTAAACAACATACAATTGAACATTAAAAGCTATCGGTAGCATCCAAGTGCTTAAAGAGTTATATCAAATAAATGTCCCATAACTTAAACTCGGAAGCCATTATTTTATATCACTTATATGCATTTAGTTGTTTCTAATTGATTTATCGATTTATAAATTATGAAGTTTTGTTTATAATGATATACATATACATAATTGTATATAAAACTATATGTAGTGTATAATATATATATATAGATTATTTTGAAGATATCCTTTAGTACTTACACTTGATGCCCAAGAAAACGGATGTTGTTAACAAGCCCATGCAGAAAATACATGAAATCACTATCACAAGACACCGTGTTCCTAAACAAGAAACAGGGACAAGAAATGAAATCGAGTTAGAGAAAGTAGATGAAAGAGATGGGCTAGGATAAGACTAGACTGAGTAAAAGAAGAAATTAGCATTAGGCATTCCTGTTAGAGAATCGTTGAGGCCTTGTGTAACTGTGTGTAAGAGGAAAAAGAGAACTCAGACTCTTTGAAATGCAAGTTATAACAGGGATAGCATTTAATTTGGAAAAACGCCAAACAGATTTAGTACTATACTTCTTTAATCCTTATATGATGCCATAACTTTACTAACTACTTATATGTATTATTTTCCAACTTTCAGAGTTTGTAACAAACCAGGCAGCACGTTTTAATTTTTGAAAGCAAAAATGCTGTTTCACATCTCCTCGTCTCTTTTCAGTGTCACTTGAATAAGATTGTTTCCAAGATATTTCCTTTTAAACACACAGTTTGGGATGAGAAACATTTTTTCCCACGTAATTTTGCAATTATTCAATAAGGAAAAATGAAGAATGCATGATCTGTTATATTCTTAAAGCTAATCAGAGAAAACTACGTAAAATTTATCTTTGGATAGTGTGGTAGACTGAATAACTCCCCTGCCCAAGATGACCATGTCCCAATTCCTGGAATCTGTCAATCTTAACTTATATGGCAAAAGAGACTTGAAAGGTGTAATTAAGTAAATGATCTTGGGATGGGGAGATTATCTGGGCCCCATTCTCTGGAAGCAGAGAGACATTTGAAGATGTCGTGCTGCTGAATTTGAAGATGGAGGAAGGAGAGAGAGAGAAAAAAGTACCACATACTTGTCAAGTCTGTTGCTCGTTTCCGTTTCCTTTCCACCTTTACTTACTCGTCTTCCACTTCATTTCATTTTTTAATGTTAGCATATCATGCACAGCATCATACACTTAAATAGGTTATCTCGTTAGGAAGATCACTTAGGGCTCGTCATAGAACAAGAAAACATATACTACAAAGTCTTGGACTAAATAACCAGAACTCATTACCTGAACATTTGGAAGGCAGATTTTTCTGGTAAGGGTTTGATGTTGGGTTATCCCATTGGAGAGAGGTGTACATTTCTTCCTCCTGCATGTCTGAGATGCTTTGATAGGTAAGGCTGTCTACCTGAGGAGCTGAGACAAATAACTTCTTTTGTAGTCAGGAGCAGACTGGTGAAAGAACTGAAACTGGCTACTTTTTCAGACCAGTGAAAAAATATGTTTGAGTTTAAGGAATAGAATATATGCATATTCATCCAGAAAGTTGAAGTTTATGAAGTTTAATCTAAAGCACAACTTGTTAAAGAAGGAAATGAGAAAGAAACTGAGTTCCAAATGGCCAACGATAGAATATGTTATTGTTCTCGTTTCTAAAATGTAGCATGTTGAAAGTGATAGCACTGAATTACTAAGATGAAAGGGATAAAAGAGCAAGGAATGCACTTATATTCGATATAGGACATGAAGCAGGGGGATGATCTAGATAGCAAAGGTCTGAGGCTAGCTCACATTGGGCTAACCAGGGTGTCAGAAGTTATAGACCACTGTGCACCCTTTGACAAGAAAGCTAGGAAGAGTTTTCATCCCTAATATAAATTTACACACTCTATTCCTCAGGGTAATGCAGTTACTGTAATAAGTAAACCTCAAAATACCAGTTGCTTAACACAATAAAACTTGCTCACTCACATAACATTTTAGCTCGAGTAATCCTGATTAGAGGGTAGTTTTCTTCCAAATGGGACACAGGTTCCTATCTTATAAAACACTGGATTCTCTACTTCTAGCTATTGGAAAGGAAAAGAAAAGGTGGCAAATCCACACTTGCTTCTTGAAAGCTATAACCTAGAAGTAGCCTGTATCACAGCTGTATCCCCTAATGGAATGCCCATGTTTGGATCTAAAGGTTGGGCCTGATAAATGCAATTTTTGCCTGGCTAGCAAACTATCTATGACAACTTCACTCTGGAAAAGAAGTATGAATTATTTAGTGGATAGATGGCCATTTCTGCCACATCCTGTGACTACAGCATTTGTATTTAGAAATTTGATGCTTTAATCATCACTCATCTATTGGTCATTTGTCCTTATGGCCAAAGGTCATGTCTTGGTAATTTGCTGTCTGCAAATCCCAACAGTATGCAAAATTGCAATGTTCTCTTTTACTTTAGTGTCGCACTTAATCAATCATTGACCTCTGTAACAGAAGAAAACAAAGGGTACACTCAAGGGGTAACTTAAGGGCATTTAATAAAGGCATTGTTTATAAGACTTTGGGAAGGATTATGGGAACCAAAAAGGACTGGTGAAAAATGCATTTGGAAGCTATCAAGAACCCTAGGCCTGAGGAGTTAAAGAGAGGGTCTTTATTGCCTCATTGTGGCCTGTCTGAGGGAGCATGGTCTAAGATATAGAACATGCAGCCTTTGCCAAACCATGGCATGGTAGAGCGAGAGCCAGGGAAATACCTCTCTTTTCACCCTCTGGTCACTGCTAGTACCTCCCAATAACTAAATTATCTGGAAGCCAGTGGCCAAGTTTGCCCAGATAATGCCGTTCATTTGAGTTCTATCTCCCAAGGCGACAGGACAGGGTGGGGTTGAGAGGATCTCAGGAGGCAAATGGGGAATCTGCAGCAAATTCTCCAAATATTTCACATGATTTTCATTTTTTTTTTTTTAAAGATTTTATTTTTTCCTTTTTCTCCCCAAAGCCCCCCGGTACATAGTTGTGTATTCTTCGTTGTGGGTTCCTCTAGTTGTGGCATGTGGGACGCTGCCTCAGCGTGGTCTGACAAGTAGTGCCATGTCCGCGCCCAGGATTCGAACCGACGAAACACTGGGCCGCCTGCAGCGGAGTGCGCGAACTTAACCACTCGGCCATGGGGCCAGCTCCGATTTTCATTTTTAAAATCATATTCATATCAGTGATCTGAGATTCTGATCTGAAAAGCAATGTGGCTTAATTCCCCAGAGCCTTTACAATGGAATGATTTCTATCTTGAGAAAAAGGGGGACAAACATAAGCATACCAAACGTGCATTAAGACTAATATTAGAACACAGGCAAGGAAGTTCAATGAGTCTTGATTAATTTCCAGGTACCCTCGAATTTCATAAGCACTAAATATGAGGCTCAGAAAGATCTAGTTTTCCCCAATACAGTATATTCTCTGATAAATTTCTTTGAGGAACCATTGGGCTCTCTCAATAAAACATTAATATGTTACTTGTGTTACTCTTGATGTTTTTAATCATACTACCTGTTCTTTATTATTCATTACATTCCAGCTACTGTTTCAAAGGGCTTTTACATGAATTATTTTGATTCTCACAACAGCTCTACTACTGTTAGTACGTTTGTAACAATTGTAAATTGAAGCATAGAGACGTCAAATTATTCACCAAAGTTCACCTATGCAGTAAGTGGAAGAGTTAGTATATGAAACTAGGTGGTCTGATCACAGAACCCATGCTATTAAAATCTGTACTATTCTTAATTCATGTGTAATATGCTTTCAATATGAGTACCAGAAAAAATAATCTTTGTAGGTACAGTTTGACTGGTTTACATTTTTCAATTGCGTTTTTGCCACGCACTAAGATATTATTCTTCAAAATTTAGTTATCTCATAGTGATGTATAAATATACGTTTTTCCATTTGGGGGAGATAAAACATTGAAGTGCAAAGATATGGCTGATTTTTGGACGGTCTTCTAAACTGTTATGTCCTATTTGGTTTCTCTAAATAAACAACAAAAATAGGAAAGTAATGGTATATCCCCTGAAAGCAAAGATCTCGTGTCATTCAAAGAGGAAGCAGGATCTGAGGTATTTCTGTTATTTTTCCTTGCCTTCTCCACCAAAACTGCTTGTTTATTGATAGTCTAAAAAAGATAAATATTCCAGTGTCTTTTGGGCGATAGTGCACAAATCTATAAAAGTAATACATATTTATTGAGTATTTATTGCATGCTTGGAACTCTGCTCAATGTCTTATATAATTATGTTAAATGATCCTCACAATTACCTTATGAACAAGGTAATAATATTTAAACCCATTTCAAAGATGAGGAAACCGAGTTTTAATGTGATTAACTTATCAAAAGCCACATAAAGGAGTAAATTCTAAAGTAATGCTTTTCACAATCTATTAAAGACTGTTCATATCAGAATCAAGAGGGGGTGCTTGCTAAAAGGTTTTTGTGTCTCCTCAGCCTTCCAACTGAATACCATAAGTATTTGTATTTGAACATCTGCATGTTTTAACAACACCTCAGCTGAGATGTTTGAGAATCATTCATACACTTTATTACCACTAATTTAAGAAAAAAGAGCACCTTCGGGGAAGCTGTGGGAAAGAAATGCAATTTTTCCTGTTATCCTGCTAAAGGGTGCCTCTCCACATGTTCTATAAATGCTTCCTGAGTTGCTCAGCAAAAACCAAGCACAGAACTGTCAGGAAAAGAACTAGATAAAGCATTTTTACTTGCTGTTCCCTCTGCTAGCCTATGGGCCTTGTTAAGAAGCATTTACTCATTTTCAATTCCATCAGGTTTGTTAGAAACTTTATTTTTCTTCTTTTGCACAGAAAATTACTGCTGTTGAGTTTGACCAGAGGTAGATTTGGAATAGAAGTTACATTTGTATAGTATTTTACTGATTGCAGAGCTTTTCAATGAATTATCTCACACAATGAGAAACCAATATTTTTCTGTTTGCTCTGAGTCGGGAACTGTGCTTGGTGCTGGGCATTTAACAGCCAATAGGAAAGTCGTGGTGTCTGCCTTAATGGACTTTGGTCTAGTTAATACTCTGAAGTTTTGTTTTCAGTTGTAGAACTGTGAAAGACGTAAGTGTTACCCTATGTGAAATAGGAGAGAATGGTAGCTAAAGAGGCTACATGACTGGTCCATGGTGTACTTTAGATAAGTGATCATAGCATACAAATTATTCTACTGACTCCAAGTTTAGTATTCTTTCCACTACCTTATGCTGTCTTTCAAACTTAGATATTTTGCATAGTTTTCAAACTTAGATATTATCCCCAGCTTAAGTCCATTAAGCCCTACCTTTTCTTGCTCCAATTTTAAATTTATATGTTTCTTCTGAACATGCAGTGAGTCATACTATGTTGAGATAATTAGGAATAAAAGACAGGAAGAGAGTGTGGGAGAGGCCGAAAGTAATAAAGGGACACACATGTATGGTGACGGATGAAAACTAGACTGTGGGTGGTGAACATGATGCAACTATACAGAAACTGAAATATAATAATGCACACCTGAAATTGAGACAATGTTATAAGCCAATGTGACTTCAATTGAAAAAATAACAAAGAAAAGAAAGAACGTAGTGAGTTAGTTAGAAAAGGATAACTTCTTATCATAAAAACGTCAGTTCATCTAAAATAAATATGTAAGTGAAATAAAATTTCAACTAGAAAAAAAAGACAAGAAGAAAATTGATGGAAATAGAACAATTGGGAAACAAATGATCAACTCGCAGACTAGCTTCTGGATGTGTAAAGAAGAGACTAAGTTATCCGTTAGTATAAAGGGATATATAAAGATGGGACTAAGTAGTGTTGGTCGGAAAGATAATGTAAGGATGACTTCAAGGGGAATAAAGGGAGAAATAATCAATTTTATGGCTAGTCATTTCTGCGTCCAGGTCTTTTATTGTATAATCAAGCACATGTGTGTGATATCCTGCCTATCTCTTTGCATTAAAGTAGTTCATCCACCTTCGCCAACCCAGCCTTCCTCTCACACATTAAATAATATTTGTTTTTACAGAAGGTAGGGTGAATTTTCCCACTATGAAAATAAGCACAATCCATATTTTCTCCTTCATTTCCAGAATGCTCAAACCTGTGAATGGAAAAAGTAGAATGAGTTCCTTAAAAAGCTAAATAAACAACCAACAATCAAACTCTATGTATGATGTTTTGTTGCACAAAGTGGAAACAAAATGTATGGGGAAAATAAGTAAAACACAACTTTACATTGCTGGTAAACTTCCAGTCTGCTTGAGAGTATAAAGTATGTGTACATTTGAAAAGCTCAATAGCAATTTAATACAGCATAAGATTAAGCAGCAAGTAAATGCTAGGTACAAAAGGAATCCAAACCAAAAGATGGATGGGGATCTGAAATTATGCAAAAGGCTTTATCTTTTCATCTTTTAATAGAAGATCATACTTTAGTCTTGAAAGAAGGGTAGAATTTAGATAAATAGAGAGAAGATGGAGAGCTCTGTAAGGCAAGTAGCTGAACAGAATGGGAATGAGCTCAAGGAAAAATAAGCTGATTAAGTATTTTTGAAATGAGGATTTATAATGTTATAAGGTAGCAGATATAAGACAGCAGACTGTATTGCAATGGTCTGTTAATTTGTCTATATTTCCTGCTAGACTGCTTATGACAAGAGGACAAAGAATGTATATTTACTAATTTATTTGCCAACAATCTATGGAATACCTACTATGTGCCAAAGTTGTTTTACATGCTAATGATAGAGTGGTAAATGAAGACAAGATTCCTCCTACTGGATAACTTACATTATAGTTGGGGGATATTGGTAAGAAGCCAATAAACAGAAAATTTCAGAGAGTGGTAAGAGTTGTGAAGAAACAAAACAGTGTGATATGATAGACTCGAGTGGATGTGAGTGGAGGGAGGCTAATTTAGTTCGAATAATTAAAGTCGGTCTCATTGAGGAAGTGACGTTTAAACAGTCTTGAGTCACGAAGGGAAGCCAGTCATGGAGTTCTGGAGGTAGAGTATTCTAGAAGGAAACAGCAAGTACTAAAGTCCTAAGACAACAAAAGAAGTCTGATTTGTTGAAAGAACAGATGGAACATCGGTTTGCCTGCAATGTTGTGAATGAGGCAGCAAGTGGTAAGAGATAAAGCTCAAGAACTATGAAGAGGCTTGTTGTACTACGGTATCCTTGGCTCCTACTCAGTAAATACTTACTAAATATCTTTTGAATAAATTAACTAAAAATTTAATGATCAGATTGTACAAGTCAGTTTAGTTTTACCATTTCAGTTTTGATATACAAAATGAAAAAAAGTTGTTGAGACTGGAGAATGGAAAGTCACGTTAAGGAACTCTTAATACAATTGTCCCTTTTGCCTGGATTATCTGTGGAAGGATGGAGCCTCATAACATGGACGTTACAACCACTTTGTGAATGATGATGTGCCTGATTCTTGGAGATCCCTGGGGTGGAAGAGTAGGTAAAATGATACCAAAGTCAAAAGAATCCTCAAAATAATAACTTTCAACTATAAAATAATGAGGATGATAATTTTGTTCTAAAAATATGTGAAAAGAATTAGATCAAACTGAAAAAAAAAGAACACATAAAATGTTCCAATGGTAAAGTTGAGGTAGAAATTAATGGGAAAAAATATTGGGAATAGAGGTGGATTGTACCTTAGATAAAGAGCAGAAGAATGGGTGGGTAGGGAAAGTAGAATCGTCTCATAACCAGTGTTCTCTTGTTAGGGTTAGGGTGCAAGTGACTCAGCTGCTGCTTCTATAACCTACGGTAGGGTATAGAGCCACCTCCCAACTGTTAAGTAACTTGCACTCAAGAGGATAGAGGATCTTAGGAATAAAAATTGCTAGTTGTGCCTTGTATTTTGAGTGTCCACTGACTTACACATTTTCGGAAGGAACTGAACCATCTTCCCACAACCACATGTTGTTAGAGTTCAGTCGGGACAATCCAACCCAACGGATTAATGATGTCCTGCTTTTGATATATTCCTATTGGAAACACAATTAAATATAACGGTCAGAATACTACCACTTTTCTCGTACTAACATAAAGACAAAGCTTCGTGACAAGACCCTGGGCCAAAAAAAAAGTTTGGATTATTTGTATATATTAATATTAACTAATTATATTTGGTATTTAGAATTGTACCAAGTTCACTTGTTTTGGAATAAAAAATAGTTGTAAGACACAGGAAAAAATTGTACACAAAGATAACTGATATTCTAATCTTTCTCTGTGTTTATCTTCCATCGATTGAAGATTAGACGTCCAAATAGTCTCATATATGTCTCTTAAATAAGATAAATGGTAAATGACTACAGAAGGATAATGAAGAAGAAATACATTATTGGTGAAACTTTATATTCCCTAGATTTAACTTCTTCTTGCTTTAGTTTCATTGCTTAGCTTACCCACAAATCTTACATACAGAACTATTAATTTGTTTTAGTGGATTGGGTAAAAGAGAATTATATGATGTCTTTCTCAAAGGCCTTCACAAATAACACACATCTACTTTTCCTATCTACTATATTATATACTAATTTGTTTTGTTCATTGCTTATTGGTCCAACTAGAATATAAGCTCCATCACGTTAGAGCTTTTTGTATGTTTCATTAACTGCATGGGTTCATGTCCTGGAATAGTTCCAGCACATATTTTTTGAATTAATGGAGTCAATCAATCTACAGGCAACAAAATTAAGAAGAGGTCAAATGTTTATATACTCTCATTCCTCCCAGAAAAGCAGATAGGGGACAAGGCATTCTTGGCAAATAAAAAATGACTTGAGCCGAGCTTCTTAACAGACATATGAGACAAAATGGCATTCTGTAAGAGATATTATGTGAAAGTCATTTCTTTTAACTGCTTGTTTCTTAAAGCTTGAGCCACTTTTCACCTTTCTGTTAATTCTTGTTCTTTTCTTTTAAATACATCCACATTATGTACTTCACTATAGGGAGTATATTCTACCTGAAGTCTGTCTGAAATTTAACTATTCTTTATTTCTCAAAAATTACATTATTTCCTCTTTTAGTTATAAATCTCCAATCTGTCATCAATTTAGAGTACTAAGATTCAAGACACATTTATATAACTCCAACTAATCTCTTTGTAGGAGTTGAGATTTCAAGACACTCTCTTATTTTGCCTGATTGGAAAGAAAAGTTCATTTATTTATCGGAATTTCTTCTCTGTGAGTCTGAGCCCACAAAAAGTAAGTAGATGGTATAGCAAGTTAGAATAACATGGCACACAAATGATCATGAATGTCACTGGACTAATATCCTCATGTCTGGTCCACTACTGTGTACTTCAGCTCTCAAAAAAGTATGAGTCAATTTTGCTGATCAGCTGTAGCAATTCTGTAGAATATGACTGGCTTGAATATTTGAATGTTGAATCTCTGCCTGCACATAACCCAAAACCCGATCTATTCCAATTTATGTCTGCTTTACATTTTAATATTCAAAAATATGAATAATAACTATATTAGAAATTGTAGGATAAATACCATAAAGAAATTTTTTTTTAGAAGGGGAACTTGAGCGAACAGCTGTTGCCAATTTTTTTCTGCTTTATTTTCTGCCCAAATCCCCCCAGTACATAGTCGTACATTTTAGTTGTGGGTCCTTCTAGTTGTGGTATGTGGGACGCCGCCTCAGCATGGTCTAATGAGCAGTGCCATGTTCCCGCCCAAGATCCAAACCAGCAAAACTCTGGGCTGCCAAAGCAGAGCACATGAACTTAACACTCGGCCACTGGGCCGGCCCCAAGAATTTTTGCCTTTTAAAAAAAATATGTTTTGATAAACCTGTTGTAGGGTAGAAGGGAGATGCCAAGGCTTGGTTTCTGGCTTGCACCCAGGATTCACAAAGAGAAAAGTTACATTAAATAATAAAAGGAAAGCGCATGAGTGGATGTGGACATATTTTGCTTGAAAATAGAGACTTTGTTAGGAGCTGTCAAGGGGGGAATTGTGGAAAAGGAGATGGTTAGCAGAAAATTTTCAACTGAAATCTTGCGTGTTATGCAAATGAGATTGCTTCCAAAACTATGTTTGGGAGAGCCTTTAAAAAAATGAAGTTTGCATCATGGTTTGTTCAAGTTGTCAGCAATTTAGCAGGCACTGAGAAGCCATGTAATACTGGCATAACATTGTTACATATATTTTACAATCATATTACTTTTCTTTATACTTCCAGATTCTTTTAAGAATTAATAAATAGAATTAAAGAAGTTGAGAAAGGTTAAAAGACTGTTGCAGAGATAAGATCAGAACTCAAAATCCCATAGTCCTATTTCACCTCTTACTACTCTCAAATGGTGTAGTTTTTACTGAGCTTGACAAGGTTCTCAGAGTAGCACAAACTGGAAGACATGAAAAAAAAATTTGTTTTTGCTATTTTTTTTTTTTGAGGAAAATTAGCCCTGAGCCAACATCCACGCCCATCTTCCTCTACTTTATATGTGGGACGCCTGACACAGCATCACTTGATAAGCCCTGTGTAGGTCCTCGTCAGGGATCTGAACATGTGAACTCCGGCTTCCTGAAGCGGAGTGCATGAACTTAACCGCTATGCTACCAGGCCAGCCCCCAAAATATATTTTTTTAAAGTCAAATGTTTCACTTGAGGTTTTTCTCCTTCTGACTTCAAAATATTTGACATAGAAATCTCCTTACCAAAACGCTCTGGTTGGCGATCTTCACAAGAGTAGCATTCTGATCAATACAGTACCACTTACTGTCTTCCCATGTCAAGTTGTGCCTGAAGAATCCATAGCAATTATCTCCGTAATATCTCCAGTTTGTGTCACACGGGCTGCATTTATGGCCTTCAGGAGAAATCAAGCATAGCAATCCTTTCATTCTAAATTGGGCTTAATTTTTCCCCATGTTTCCCTAAGATCTCAAAATTCCCTACAAATAGCATCGCAGAAATACTTCAGAGGTAGAGAAGATGAAGAGGATACCAAGCCATACTTACTTAAATTGTCCTTTTTTCCCAATTGTCTTATTAAATTTTGGCAAAACTTCTTTGCTAATTGTTGCAGAGTTCTTGAGAGATTTTCATTTTCAGCTTGTAGGTAGTTTTGCTGTGTGACAGCTAGATGTAAAATTTACATAATAAGTTGTAATCAAGATAATAAGGATGGTGTAAAGAGCTTTCAATTAATTTTAATTTCAGTAGAATTATCAATCTATGAAGTGTTTACTAGATACACTAGTAAATGAGTGCTAAAAAGGGATTAGGGTAAAGGGGGTATAGAGAACAAATTAGGAATTATGCAAGACTGGCATCTGAGAGTTATCCAGGACAAGCAAACTATTTGAAGGAGTCAGTCACAAATGAGAAAATGCCACCATCAAACTGCACGCCCAAAGCTGTTGTTTTGACTTTCCTTGAATGCAGATTTCTAAGCAGATTTCACAGAGGTGCATTTTGCTGTCATTTTGTTTTTCATGTAATACCAAAACATCCATTCATTTAAAAAATGCATATCGATTTCCTATTGTGCTCAAAGTGCTATGATATTCAGGTAAATAAAAGATGAAGAATCCTATAATATCTTTTAAAAGTAAACAATATAAAAACAAGCAACAACTAAACAGATGATAATGTGACATTAGAGGACTTGTAAGTTTACAGGTAGAAAAAATATTTATTAATTAGGTAGGATATAAATCGTCTCTTCATGGAAGTAAATAAATTCATTAAACAAAATGAGAAGGAGGACATCTTCAGAAGAGGGAATAAAATGAGCCAAATTTCATGCAAGGAGATATAGGACTTACTTATGAAACTGAGAAAATTCCAGGTTGACTAAATCTTAAAATACGTCGTATAGGGAGAAAAAGAAAATTTTAAAAGTGTGAATCCATTCTGAAGAGGATCTTAAAGCCAAGTTTACAATTTTTTGAAATAATTTTTAATTAATAAAAAAATTTAAAAGGTGATTTTAATCAGAAGGAAAAGGTCAGTATTCTCCTTTGTTGAGAATATATTGAGCTACATATATGATGATCAGAATAGTGTCCAATAATGACAATTAAGATTAGTGGGATACACCAGGATCTTTAGGTATTGCCTTCCTCAGATCAAATCTTTGACAATGAGTCAATACTTACACATGATCCCCAGAGCCACCAGCCCAACAACCATCCCCGCGCACAAGACCAGCAGAATCAAAGCCATCACACGCCACAAAGATGAGGAAGCAGGGTCAACTGTGGGCATACAATAAAGATGTTGGGGGCTGGCAGTATGACATGGCTATGGGGCAGTGTCACCCCGTCCCTGCCCTCTCAGAATTTTCCAAGTGATAGAAATATCTTCATTGGAAGATCTTGGCTGTTTTCCCGTGGAGATCATCAATAGTGTTTACTATACAGCTCCCATTCCACATATCCATCTCCATCCCCAATGGACTTCTTTCTGAGTCAAAATATAACTAACTGTTAAGGTTTTGTGTGTTTGTCTTTGTTTTGTTTTGTGCCTACTCTCATAAATAATTGCTTTTATAATCAACAACTGGAGAATCACACCCATTTGCTGACATCTTAGAAAATAGGATTGTGAAACATTCTCTCCCCTTATCCCCTTGGTTTCTATTCTCTCCAGCATTAAACTCTACAAGCCTTAATGTAATGTTACTTGCTTGTACCTTTTGTTGTTTATATTCTAAATAAATCTATCTGAGCCTCCGTAGATACTAGTCAAGTGCTGTAGAGAAAGAAAGTCATTCAGGAAAATAAGACTATATGTGCTATCACTAGGATAAAAAGGAAACTAGGTTGACCTATTAAGATAATTAATTCCCAATTTGCTGGCTCTGGGCATTCTTACCTGAGGTGAGAGTCGGTTTTCGAGTTTCAATATTTAAGGTCATGTATCCATCTTCATCTTGCATGACTTTCCTTTGACTACAAGTGAGCTCAAGGTTCAATGACTTTGCAAAATGTAGTTAGTGTCCACTCTTATGATTTCAATGTCTGTCAGTCTGTGATGCTCCTGTTTCTGGTAAGGTGGAGCCATATGAGTTGGGGCACTTTTTTTTTTTTCCTTCCAGGAAGCACTTTCGTAGCTGCTTACAGATACATGGGCCTTGAACAAGAAAATACAAAAATAATAACTTGTGGTAAAGGAGTAGATATGGCATTTGTTTCCTGTTTCCTTATCTTCAACTCTAAATGAAGCAATATTCCATCATGTGTATCCTTTCAAAGAACAAAAGTTCATGCTTCATCTTAACCTTAGCAGAATCTAAATAATATTGTTTCAATAAACTAATTTCTGATGAAAACTCATGGGTAAAATACCAGCAGATATATGTATTGTCTATCCCTTTGTGAGGAGCGAGTTTAATATAATTTGATCTAATTTGGGCCAAATTAGATGTTTCATGGTATTGGGCTGGAATAGACCATTCCTAATTGTGACCTAGAATTCATCCAAATTCTTGCATCTTTTGCAAGTCAAATTTTTCAGAAATTGGAGGACTCCACTTGAGGCAGGCTTCATATCGCTCAAATTTAGGTATAGAAGGAAAACAATCAAATAAAGTGAATTAATGCAGTTAGTGACTTGATGTATTGCACTCAAGTAATGTTTGCACTTTAAAGTGAATTTCCGGGAATGGAAAATCTTAACTCAATGAATTCATGTAATTTCAAGTATAGTGGTCCTTAGATGAAGAACTATTTGGGGGAAAAGGTTATATTCCAGTGCTCTTTATGTCACAATATAATAAGTATTTCACATGTTTAACTTTATGAAATGGGCTTCTAAATTGCTATTTTAGCATACATTGAGAGTAGTTATAAGAACAGTCAGAGATAGGTAGCTGCTGTACTTGTAGGCATATTGGTGAGGGTGCTGTCTCTTTTGTCATTAGAGTTGCTCTTGTATACTTTTATAGCAGATATTTTTGTTAAACTTCCATGGCCAGAAAAGCTTTGCTTTTCAATATAGTAATCACATAGAGTCTTGTGTCAAGTATTTTGTTTACTAACTTTCCCTTTAGCACTGCTTGTATATATTTTTCTTTCTTCTTTTCTCCTCCACTTTGAATTCTTTGTCAATTCTCTTAAAATAATCTTTTATTTTAAAATTTCTTTCCCAGCATACCTCGAATTATTTTGAGAATGAGGTAAAGAATGAACAAAACAAACATGAAAGGCATTGCCTGATTTTTAAAAACCAAACTTAGCATGATTTAAATATTTTTACCAAAAACCAATATTTAATCAAAATCCCACTTACTTCAAGTAAATATCAAATTTAATAATGTCTAAAAATCAAATAATCAAATTTCTTAAATCCCCAAACCCACTTTTGTCACTGAATTTCTTATCTCAGTTAAAATATTCAGTGGTTTCCAGTCATAAGCTGGGTAAATTCAGATCATTACTCCACCATTCGTCTAGAGCTACTTCTGTTCGAGTAACTTCTGTTTCAGCCGAAGTAACTCTTCACTCTTCCTGACAGTGCATATAGCCCCAATCTTCCAGCGCAGGCTGAGAATTAGTTTGACCCTCCCTCTCTTACATTGCCTGCATTTACTCACACGCCAAACCCAAGGGTTTTCTTTCACCTTAACTCCTCTCTTCTATGTTGTTTTTGTTACTGCCTTACTGTAGTGGGGTTTTTTTGCGAAATATACAGAAACACTGAAAAATAATTGTGACTAAGTGACAGAGAGAAAAGAGTGTGGAAGGTATAGTTCAATCGACATGTTTTCAAGAAAGCTTTATTCTGGTCTCTTAGTAACCAAACAAGTAACTTCTGAAATTTATAAGTAAGTTAAATCAAATATGCAAATGCAAGATCAGTGGACACTTGGAAGCCTTAGAATTATTGTAAATGTTTTCTTGTTCAATCAACAGAAACTATAAGAAGGTATGAAATACAACAATTAGCTTGCTTTGTTCAGGTTTCCACATCTCCAGGTCTTGGGCAATTGGTTTAATTATAAAAATATCCCATTTATTCTTCTTGCAAACCACCAGAAATATGCTGGGCTTACTTTTTGATTCATAAATGCTTAAGATTGTCCATTTAACACCAGAAGTAGGTAAAGCTGAAATGAGTAACACTAAGCCTCAGACAATATTCCTTTCCTATATCTTGGCCTCTGGATTCTCCCTTGTTTCTTTCTCCTTAATGTTTGTAATGCATCACTGGTTTTTGCATCTTTGATTACTCTAGCCACAGGCTGAGTGTCTTGTGTTAAGATCTACGTTCTATAAAAACATATAGGCTGGCCTGGTGGTGTAGTGGTTAAGTTCACGTGCTCTGCTTCAGCGGCCGAGGGTTCGCAGGTTCAGATCCTGGGCAAGGACCTACACACTGCTCATCAAGCTGTACCGTGGCAGCATCCCACATACAGGGTTGGCATGGATGTCAGCTCAGGGACAATCTTCCTCATCAAAAAAATAATAAAAAAAATAAATAACTTATATATATACTTTTATTTTTATCCCCCAAACATGGCCTTGTGGTGTGAGAAATACACTGGCTGAGTACAGAGACTCTCAGGGTCAATGAAGCCCCTGATAACATTAGTCTTAATTCTGCTTCCTCCCTCTACATA
The DNA here is from genome assembly GCF_021613505.1 of Equus quagga. Lineage (NCBI taxonomy): Eukaryota > Metazoa > Chordata > Mammalia > Perissodactyla > Equidae > Equus > Equus quagga. The sequence continues at coordinate 48,444,014 of NC_060267.1, forward strand.
GTCTATAAATACCAGCTGAGTTAGCAAAAACTAAGCAGAGAACTGCAGGAAAAAGAGATAGATATAGCAAACTTTTCTCTTTCCTTTTCCAAAATCCAGAGGCTTTTCTAGATAACTTTTTAGTCACCCTAAAGGGTTTATCATTAACATTTTATTTCTGCTTGCATATTTTATCACTTCCTCTTTTCTTGGCTTAGGAAAGTGTAGCTGAAAATGTCCTTTATTCCAAATATCCTGATGAATTTGAATTTGGAATAAAAATCTTTATTTTTTTAATATTATAGAGATTAAGAGGCACTTTTACATAAATTATTTATTTTAAAGCAAATATTTTATTAATTGAATATGCTTCAGACACTCAAATTGGTGGTGATTATTCACGGAGAACTTTATAGTATTAGTCCTTACGGAGCACAGAGTCTTAGATTTTAGCTATCCTTTATTTTTTAGTATTTAGAACACTTCTCACACCCCACCACACACCAGCCTGTATTCTTTATCCCTCTTCCTCCTTCATTCTTTCCATTGCACTCATCACTGTCTGGCACACCGAGTCTTCTTTGTTTCTTTTTTTTTTCTGCTTTTTTCCCCCTAATCCCCTCAGTACATGGTTGTATATATCTTAGCTGTGGGTCCTTCTAGTTGTGGCATGCGGGACACTGCCTCCACATGGCCTAACAAGAGGTGCCATGTCCCTGCCCAGGACCCAAATGGGCGAAATCCTGGGCCACGGAAGCAGAGCATGCGAACCCAACCACTCGGCCACAGGATGGCTCCCACACATAGTCTTCCAATATGTGTACATTTTTGTCATGTACCCCCACAAGAATGTACTCTATGTCTAAAATAGTGCCTGACATACAGTTACCATGCAATAGATATTTGGTGAAGGAAGGAATATGTGCACACTAGGCATTTTCACCCTAACATTACACATGTAGAAAGAGAAGTTTAAGGAATTTGGGGACTTTTTTATGATCATATTTCTTGTAAAAAGCAGTACCATCTACCTAATTTCCAAGTTCTTTTCACTACATAAAGACACCTTTCGAATTTAGGTATTGTCCAGATTCTATTATCTACCTTTATAGCTGAAGAATGAGTAAAATACACTAGGATCACAATGGTAAAGTGCAGATGCAAAAACAAAGGAAACTAGTGGAATGCACCTCACTGTGGAGAAGACTGATCAACATATAACGAGGACTAGTGGATGTGTAGAAGAGAAAGACAAAAAGAATGTCATGTTGACTACAATGAGAGTTATAATAATGTCTCTAAACTGAAAAAATCAAAAGGAATGAGCATTTTGCAGTTGGTGATATCGTTTTACAGACTTCTAAACATACACCACCTTTAAGCTAACCCTTGGGTGCATTTATCAGTGATATCTTGTTCCTTATCTCAGTCCTGTGCATTAAAATTGTTGGTTTACCTTTGACTTACTAGCCTTCTACACACATATTAAACTCTGTTTATCTTTGGAAAAGGCTAGGATTTCCTGTCATGAAGAAAAGCATAATCAATATTTTTCTTTCGTTTTCAGAAAGTTTAAACACGTGGATTGAAAAGTGGAATGTGTTTTATTAAATATTAATGAACTAAACAATGAATAACCATCAGACAATGGTAGCAGAGCATTTTGTTACACACAGTGGAGAAAATGAAGGAAAAAATGTGTTAGACTGCACCCGTAACACTGAGAAGTTTATCATGCACATGCTTACAAAATATCTGTAAGTAAGAAAGTTAAATAATAATCAAATGAAATACATAAGACTTGAGTTAAGATTTGAAGGAAAGGCAAAGATTGCATAAGAAGAGAGAGGAAAGACAAATGTGTGTCAGGCAGGACAAACATCTGAACAAAGCTAGGGAAGTTTGAATGAGTATGATGTGACCAAGGAAAGTTAATTGGTCAAGTGTATTTGAACTGAGGATTCATGTCACAGTATATTGGGATATAAGGTGTTCTGTTAAAATTACTACTAAACTTACATCGCAGAGAGAATTAATCAGTTATTTGAACATATATTTATTTATCACTGTGTATGTCCCAAGTACTAGTTCATTTTCTGGGGATTAAGCACTGAACAAAACTTATAAGAGTTGTGCTCTTATTGAGCTTATATCCTAGTGGAGGGTGGTGAGCACAGATAGCAAAGAAGCAAAGAAAGAAAAGAGCAAGATAATTTCAGATCATGATAAGTGCTATGAAAAAAATCATATAATGTAACTTTACTGGTGAGACGTGGGGCTGGACTTAGCCATGGTGCCTGGGAAGTTGCAAGTTTCCTTCCAATCTTAAGATCACTGAGAATAATTTAAGCTTATTTCTGATATAATAATAGTGATAGCTATCATTTATTATTGTTTCTATATGCTTGCATTAATTACCTTTGTGGTAGGTACTATGCCAATTTTACTAATAAGAAAAATAAAGCACAGAGATTAACTTGTAAAAGTCACCAGACAAGTAACAGTTGATTTGGGATTTGAAGCAATCAGTCTGTCTTCATAACCCTTTATTTTAATCAGGGTATTTTATTATGCCGATCGGATGAACATACATTTCAAAATAAATTCTATCCTATATTCATCCTCTGGCTCCTCCTTGTGGCCATTTATTTTCTTTCTGTTTTTATTTTTTCTTTAGGTCCTTGATACCTCTGGATTTAATCTTCACTTTTTTCCATTATTTTTTGTAAATAATTTTGGATTAATTTTCATTCCACCCTTCTCTGGGTACTATCCAATATAGACCCCTCTTTAAAAGCATTCTCTGAAATAGGCATAATATGTGGGAACGGAATGGTCATTGAAGAACAGAGTGAAAATATAACTTCCTATCTTGTAAACTCAGTATTTCTTTTAATGTGTTCCAAATCAACAACACTTTCATATTTAATATCTATGTTCCCTTAGTTTTCACAATGAACAGTATTTTCTGATGAATTTAATTCATGTTAGATCAGCAAGAGAAGTCAAAGGTAATTTCAGGTGTTTGGTGGAGGAACTGTAAGTATGAAGTTCTCATTTATTGAGATGGAAAAAGTAGAGTGAAACCATTGGGAAAGAGTTTTTTTTTGTAATGTAAATTTGAAAATCCTATAACACATCTAAATAAGTACACCAAGTCTCCAGTCAGATATATGGGCCTGGAGATCAAACCCTGACATGAAGACACATACTTAATGGTCATCTATGTATGGCTGTTACTTGAAGCTGTGAATCTAGAAAAGCTCATTCGGGGATGAGCTTAAAAGAAGATAGATGGCCAAGGACTGAATTCTGGGGCACAACAGCATTTTGAAGTCTGGTAAGGAGAAATCAGCAGATCTGATAGAGGACCAGACAGCGAAGTAAAAACAAAAACAAGATAATGAAGTCCTGGAGAACAGAGAAATTTGGAGAATAATTAGAAGTTAAAGAGAATAATCAGTTACATCAAATGCTGCTTATAGGTTGAGTAAAATGAGTCTTGAGAAATAGCCATTGCATGTGTTAATGTGGAAGTGATAGTGACTTAGGAGTATTTTTATAGAAATAGTGAGGGAACAAGCCTGAGTAAAGGGATTTAAGGAAAAGTAGGAAGAAATAGCAGGCATAGACAACTTTTGAACCCTTTTGTTGTTAAGAGAATTAGAGAAAAGGAGTGATGATGTATATGTGTGTGGAGGGGTAAGCAAAAAAATGTTTTGTCTTATTTTAAAAATGGGAAATATTATACCATATTTGTAGGATAAAGTGAATGAACCAGTAGAGATGAAAAAAAGTGATGATGCCAGAGAGAGAAAATTACAAGTTAAAACTCTCTAAGCGGGTAGGTGGAATGGATTTCAATGTATGGATGGAGACTGACCATAAATAAGAGTTTGTACAATTTAACCATGAAAAATGGTTGAAAATTATATCATCTTACATACAGATGTAAAATGTTTTCTGTATTGTATAAGTTGTCCGTGGAACAGAGGAAATCCTTTGCTGATGTTTTTATTTTCTCAAGATAATAAGAAACCAGGTCATCAATTGCGTTTAAGGAAAGAAGAAATTTGAGAATTGAGAAAGGACGAGAAATTGGTAATATTTTTCTAGGAGAGTCACAGAATGGATTGATTAGTATGAGTGCTGGGAAGTTATAATTCAAAAATATAAAATAAGACCAGTTAAAATGCGACCATTCAGCTACTTGTACGCAAGTATAGAGTAGGTAGAGTTGGATTTAACCTGATTTCATTTTCCAGACGTGTCTGATGAATTAAGGGATAAGCAATAAACTTTTAGTTGTATATAAGGAAATTATTATTATTATTGACCCTGGTAAATAGTGTAAGCTAGATAAAATAGGAAATGAGATGAGAAATTTATGACAATGAAATGGTGGCATGGTCACTGAATTTGATATCCCAGTGGGCATCAAAGTACTGTAGGCCCTAAAATCTCCATAGGGAGTGGGCTGAAAAGACAAGAGTTGGAGGTGAAAGAGTAGAATATCTAAAACTGAGGAGGTGCTTACATTGGTAATGAAATTTTCTAGACTCTAGTGCAGCACTGTCCAGTAGGATTTTCTGTGATAATGGAAATGTTATATATTTGCATTGTTCAGGCCCATAGTCAAGAGGAACACGTGGATACTGAGCACTTGAAGTATAAGTATATGACTGAAGAAATAAATTTTTAATTTTAATTAAGTTTAAATAGTCACATGTGGCTAGTAACTACAGTACTGGACAGCATAGCTTCAAAGTATAATCTCCATAATGGGTGGCTGATTTGTGGGTGGGGTCAAGGTTATTAGAGGTAAATCCAGGAACAGAGAGCCCAGGGTATTGGAATTGTCACCTACCCAGAATTTGAAATAATGGATAATCATGACAGGAGTAGAGGTCGCTAAGGAGATTTAAGAAAAAATGATAAAGAAATAAGGAGAAACATCCTAGAATTTGGTAGATAACTGCAAGAAGATATGTTATTTGATAGCGTAATCTGATAAAATGTGCTACAGAGATGCTGGAAGTCTTTAAGGGAGAAAAGTATAAACAGTAATTTTTAAAGTAACAAAATTGTAAACTAATAATAGATAATACCTTTTAGGATCATAATAGTAGAAAGTGTGTAGGAAGTATGATCAATCTTCCTTATAGAATTGGGAGCCATATGAAATTTTTCATCATTGTTTTACCCAAGCATTATTTCATATAAGATAGTAAGGAGTTAAATACTTTCTTATGGAACTTTAAGGTGTTTCAAAGAATTAGGGAAATGAAAATGAAAACCTAGTCTTTGCAAAATTTGATAAAATTGAAAGACTAGACCAGAGATAGAAAAACATCCCGGAACTCTGATTTTTGCAATCATCTTTTTGAATTAACTTTTCCTCATATCAGTGGTCTCTACCTTTACCTAATTTACCTAGAATGGTAAACATGAGCATAGATTTTCTATTCATTCCCACATTTTTGATAGTGGGGTTTAGTTGAAATATGACCCGTAGCCTCCAAACTTCTTTTTGATTGAGCACTCAATTAATTTGAAAAGAAAAAAATGAATATGAACAAGGCATATATACACATTTATATATTTAAAGATCATGCACAAATGCTCCTGGAGAATTATTCTTATGATGACAGTGCCTTTCTATAACCCATTGGATGTTTGTTCACACCCCTGAGGTGGGTGCAGCTGATTCTGGAGAACTTTGACTAAGATCATCTTCACACAGAGGTGGATCTGGGAGGTCCAGATCACTCCCTCAGCCATTTGACCATAAAACCCCACACCAAATCCTCCTCCTGAGTACAGTTATCTAATTTCTCCTTCTCTCCCTAAAGGAAACCTTTAGAAAATATTCCTTAGGTCCTTTGCTCATGTATAGTGCTTAAATATTTTTTTTGAGTTCTGCATTAGTTTCCTATTGGTGCTGTACCACATTACACAAATATAGCAGCTTAAATAACACAAATTTATTGTCTTACAGCTCTGTAGGTTAGAAGTCTGGCATGGGTCTCATTGGCATAGAACCAAGGTTGTGAGCACAGCTGTGTTCCTTCTAGAAGGCTCTATGGGATATCCGTTTTCTTGCCTTTCCATCTTCTAGCCTGCATTCCTTGGCTCCTAACCCCATTCCTCCATCTTCAGCCAGCAATGGTGTATCTCTTTGGCCCTTCTTGGTTGTCACATCTCTCTCTGATCACATCTAGGAAAGGTTCTCCGCTTTTAAGAACTCCTGTGATTACACTGGACTCATCCAGATAATACAGGATAATTTCCTCACCTCAATGTCTGTAACCCTAATCACCCCTGCAATGTCCCTTTTGGCATTGAAACTACCATATTCAGATGTTCCAGGGGCTAGGACAGGGAGATCTTTGAGGGGCTGTTATTCTGCCTACCACAGGTTCTTAACAACAATTTGCTTTGTTACATAAATTAATACATTTTATGGTGGGATTAGAAGTAAATACAGTCCTTTACAGGCTCTGTGAACCCACTGGCTATTGTGACTAAATGATCAACTGAAAGTGCAATGTGCTGTTTTTTTCTAGTGTCATTCCAAATATTAGCCAGAACACTTTCTATGTAGTAGAATGTCAACTCTTTATTGCTCACGTGATGTTGTTGAAATTTATAGTATCCCAGTGTAAATCCCTGTGCCGTGAGTTTACTTCAGTTTTATTGGAAATATCTTTTCAGGGCAATTTTAGGCCTAAGAAAGAGAAGATAGATATTAGTTATTTTATCAAGTTATGATTTTTTAAAATATTGATCACCTTCTTCATTTTTATTTTTCTTTAATTTTTCTCCCCAAAGCCTCAGGTGCATAGCTGTATATCCTAGTTGTAAGTCATTCTATTTCTTCTATGTGGGACGCCACCACAGCATGGCTTGATGAACAATGTATAGGTCTGCACCCAGGATCTGAACTGGCAAACCCGGGGCCGACAAAGCACAGTGCCCAAACTTAATCACTCCGCCATGAGGCAGGCCCCTCAAGTTACTTTTTTAACGAAATGTAAATAAATTGTAGCTCAAAGATCCTAGAAGGCATAAAGACACTAAAACTTCCCCCATAATCAGTGTTCCATGTGAATATCCGGCACTATTTGTGCCTTTAGTTGTCCCAAATTCCATCTTCTTATTTTTCAGACCTAAAAGACTGCATGCCTTCTATGGGAGTTTTAGCTGCTCCACAAAATGACTGTGGGCTGCCCTCAGGTTAAAAACCAAACAAACAAATTAAAAACAAAAATAAAAGCACCATATCACATGCTAGTCTCATTCTCTCCAGAATCTGTTTTTTTTTTTCACTCTTCTGACACTTCAGGTAGTTATGTTTTAAATCTTGTCCTGAGTATTAGTTGTTACCTGCAGGAGCGTTACTCTGTTAAGAACTTACTCGGCCATGCCAGAAGGGAACTTCCACTCTCACTCAGTTTTAATAGCTATCAATTTCTTCTCCAGGCCCCATTGACAATATCATGTACGTCTGTGTCTGTCTGTCTGTCTCTCTCACCACACTCACACTCACACATACACACACAAACACATGTTTATATTTCTTAAAACAACCAGGTGTGTATGGTTTTTAACTATACAGCTCTTCCTGTCTCAGTATGTGTGACTAAACAGCAATTCTTGCCTTATCGTGTGTATCTGCTTGATATCTGATATGAATGAGGATAAACCAGATCCAATGTCTCCATACAGGATTAGCTGACCTTTGACACATGTCAAAACGACAACCTGATCTTTTACCTGGAGGATCATGGGAATTCCACTGTGCAACCACCATTTCCACTCTGCCTCTTAACTACTCCGTCTTTGCTTCACAGCAAGAAACAATGCTGAATGAGCAGTTTGCCATCTAGAGTATTCTGATTTCTAAAGAGAATATTTGACTTCTCTCACTTTCTCTGCAGAAAAATTCATTATCGTTCTGTCCTTACAGAAGGACAGTGGGGTGTCTTTTGAATCAGTTGAGTGTCTATATAAAAGCTCCTAACCTTGAAAAGAACATCTTGTTCCCAGGACTGAAAATACTGAAACATTAATTAAGTAATTTATAGTAGTGCTTTCTTCTACAATGTCCAAAGAAGTGACCTACGTGACACTCACATTTCAGGATTCTGTTAGAGAAGGATATAATTGGGATAGAAATAATCTAATAAAAAGAGGTAGTAGTTCAGAGAAAGCAAGATGTGACCTTGGGGAATGAACACATGTTAAATGCCTTGCAGTGCTGTTTGACACTCATGCTAAAGAGAAAGATGCTGTGGAATCTCCGAAATGGAGACGAAGTTAGGAACGTAATAGTAGAGTGAGTGTTCCCAATACTGAGGGAGAAATATACGGCTTCTGGGACCTCTTAGAATTGTGTGATAGCACTATGTTTCATGAAGCTCTGTTTCTAATGAACCATTTTGATTGGATATGCCAGAACCTGAGTTTGAAGACTAAGACATTTCTTTTTATAAATGTAGTTCTTGGTATTAATACCTTGCAGAGATGCTAGGGGAATATTCTTTTAGAAGCTAGTTTGGAGGTTTCCCAAATAGAGAAAGTGAAGAGAATTTTTTTTTTGATGGTATAAATAATTGTAGAGAAAAACTGGAGGATGAGTGAGTCTGAAATAGACAAGAGCTCATTTTTTGTTTTGTTACTATTTAAAAACTTTTCTTAGGGTAATTGAAATTCCCAGTATAATTAATAATGGTGAATCAATAATAACAATATCTATGTAATATTTTATATACATTACATAATATCTTCATCAAAATATAATTGTGAAGTAAAGGAAATAATATAACTATTTTCTCCAATGTATTAATGAGAAAACTGAGACTGAAAGAAATTAAATGATTTAACCAGGTTTATACAACTGTTATGTGGTGGAGACCAGATTCAGTTCTAGTCTTCCACTCATTCCCTTATACTCAGTTGGAATAAATGGCAATCTCTGTGACCAGGAATCTAATTCAATATATCAGACTGCATAGCTTACCTTCAAGAATTTGTTGACAGTTCAGGTTGTTGTCCTGAATCACCCAAAACGTATGAACTACATCTTCCTTGTCTTTAGATTTATTTTTAGTTTAAGCATGTAGGGGTGTATGTGTGTGGTTTGGGGGAATGATATACAAAAAAAGGATGGAAGTAGACTTTGCATGTGTCTAATAAAGGTGATTATACATTTTTGCCATTTAAAAAAAAATCGAAATCTAATCTTTGAGAAAAAGAAAGTTGTGGATGTGGTGCATGTGATAATGCACGCGTAGATTGCATTAATCTATCTGAAATACTGGGCTAGATGCCTTTAGATCCTGAATTAAGAAATAAGAAGGTAAGAAGCTGAGGTAAACATGAGAACCACTTGTGTGTGTGTGTATATATATATATATAGAGAGAGAGAGAGAGAGAGACAGAAAGAGAGAGAGAGAAAGGATGCTAAATTTTGAAGAGCTGTCCACTTGCTTTCTGGTCTGTTCACTGTTTGTAGGTTAGATTGTACATTCATTTCTTCTTTCATTCAATATTCATTCATTATCTAGTAGGTGATAAATAAAATGGATAATAGATAAAAATAAAATACACAATAATTGTTACCTTATGGAGATTGGTAATCTCAAAAACTTGGGATCTCTCCTATTGTCAGGATCATCCAGAGAAGCAGTACCTGCAACATCTCATCTCATTCATGAATTCAGTAAACTGAAGAAGAAATGTGTGTGATATTGTAAAACAAAAAATTCAAAAATTAGGAGATTTACTCTTAAAGGAAAGGAGAATGGTGGAGAAAATAAATGGAGAACTGATGGTGGAGTCTTACTGTGTATCATTTTAGGTATTTTCTACATAGAGGCATTGAAGAAGCAAGAGAAGAATTTTAGGAAGTTTAGGAAACTTCCTAAGTGGGAGAAATAAACAACCCATGTGTAACCACCACAGGCAGTTCTGTTTGTTAATTCTTCTGTTGGCTTTCTGCAGAGTATCCAGCTCCATCCCTACATGGCTTCAGGCTGGCCTGAGTCTGCCAACTCCTTGTCTGATGCTACTGACTGGGCTGGTGATCTTGGGGATTATGCGTAAATATATTTGCTTCAAACCCAAGAAAGGTCATTAGGAGATGCATTTGTAAACTATGTAAATTCAAGTTGGATGATATGACAGGTGCTACATCCTGAATAGTACTTTATAATACTTTACTTCATCTCTCTCTCGTTCTCTGTGTTTCCAAGACAAACCAGTAAGATATATACTTTATTATTATGTGGATTTTGCCCTAAATCCATTGCCTTCTTTTGATAAACTAGATGGGACTACGAAGACAACTTTTATTTTTCTAGTTATTGGTTGGAATAAGGAGCCTCTTTTCTTCACAGACATACATCCACTTATTATCCCAGTGGTGAGAAACAGGGAGTCGAGGGAAGTGGATTCAAGGAGAAGAATGCCATTTCATTTACTTCTAAGACTTAGTACATAACTGGCTTAATCTTCTCACTCTAGACCTTTCTAGGGTGGAGAAAACTTCTAAGCAGCAGCAACAGCCTGACTGCTATAAATGAGAACAAGATACAAACAAGGAGGAAGAGCTGCCTGATATAACTTACCCAGCAGATAGAAAGTTGAACCATCTCCACATAACAATGGAAGCTCCACTTCCAAGCATAATAGCCAAAAAAAGAGTATTTCCTTGATTCTAACTCATTATTGGGTAGTTGGGGGTGGACAGGATAGGGAGTCCTGGACTAAAAATGAGTGGGAAAACATCCTGAGAATACGCATTTTGTAAGATGTTGTTAGGTATACGATGTAAGGGGTAGTGAGTTGCACAGTATTCACTTTCTGGGGACTTGCAGTCAATTAAGTTTATTTGCTGAATGATACTAACATCTACTCTGCTACTTTCATTTCTTTTTATATACGTAAGATCTCATGGATAATTAGGATTTAGAAATATATATTTGGACATATAAATAGAGGCTAATGTTGTAGCTTGCTCTTTTGAAAAGAAATATGATGTTCTAGCAGTAACAGATATTTAATATCCAACCATTATGAGGATTAACGGTTGATCTTCTATAATGATGTATATTTAAAAAGTGAAGTTGCAATGATTTATATTCATTGGTTCACTATAGAAGGGTGGACACTTTTTTTCTAAAGTGTGGTGCTTTTAGCACAATTGTCCTTAAATTTATTATGGTGGTGTCATCTGAAGTTTATTAAAATGTCATATTTTATGAATTCAGGACCAAAAATGATCTAGTGTGGCATTAAAATCTGCTTTTTTAAAAAACAACTACCCCAGGTGATTCTAATGCAAGTGTTCTGCAGACCATACTTTGAGATACTCATTGCCCCCAAAGGATTCTGTTCCTATTAAAATAATGATTAGCAGACATTTGGCCCACACCAAAAGGTCTCTGATATTTGCAGGACCATTTGGTTCTGTCCCAAATATCCATCAGACATTTGATCCATGCCAAAAGGTCCTTGATATTTCGTCTTGTCCAAAACCATTGGCAGGGACCAAGTATGCTGATAGACATTTTGAACAGGACCAAATTTCAAGGACCCTTTGGCATGGACCAAATATCTTATAGACATTTTGGCCAGGACCCAACGTCCTGCATGGAAAACAACAATTACATGAACCAAGTCCATATAGAAAAAAGAAAAAAATTCCACCAAATGAATGGCAGAAAGACCATTATTGCCTTAGATGAAATGTCAGAAATATGTAATTATTAATTCATTATTTTAATGCAAGTACAATCGTAATTAAAATATAAATAAAATTATAAAATTAGCTATAAACAACCTGGAATATAAAGTCATATGGTGTGTTTCTTCCATGATACCTCAATTATTAGAAGCTACTAATGAATATTGTAAAAATGTAAGAAATATTACTGTGTGAAGAGAATTATTTATGGCTATCATGAGAATAGAAAGGTATATGAACTTGTCTCCTGTTATGTCTTGGAGTTTTGTAGACAGCTAATGATATTAACTCACACTCAGAGAAATTGAGTCAACTTCAGAAAATCATCCACTAACTGCAGAATAACTTATCTCAGCAGCTGAGCACTACAGAAACTTTCCCATGGAAGAGAAACTTCTCAAATCACAGATCTCCAATCTATTGAAAATGTGGGGAGAAATGGCCATCAAACACTGCCAAGAGCTAGTCATTAACACTTCAGGTAATCAGGACCTGTTGACCAGTCATGTCAAGTCTGTTGCCCCAGTTTATGTTGCTTATGTACACTGCATCAGACTATGAGAGAGTTATGTAATCCAATGACCTCTATTGATGCCACACTAAATTTACAGAAGACAAGGGAAAATAAAAATTCATTTGATATTTTTGAAAGCACAGAGGCAAATTTGGGAATCATCTTAGAATGATACCAATCTGGATACTTCAGCCCCTCATTTTATGAACAATTTTTAGGTGATCCTGTTGCCTTAAGAAGTAAAAGGTGTAGCCGGTAATTCTGAAGCTGGAGGACTGAACCCTGAAAAGAGAATTTCAGTCACCATTGTCCCAACTCATAATTGGTGGTGACTTCATTTTCAGAGTCTCCTAAAGCAGTATATTTTCAGGGTGCTGGCTCTCAGACATATTGTCAAATGAAATGATTTAGTTTCCCAAACCTTCCCGGTCACTCTAGACTTGTTTAGTTTGTACTATTGGGTGTAATTTCTTTTTTAGATGATAAATGTAATCCCTGTCCTAAGACGTTGCAATAGTACCCAAACAGTTGTTACTATTTTTCAACAAGTGAGGAAAAAACCTGGACCAACAGTAGAAAAAACTGCATGGACAAGAACTCCACCTTGGTAAAGATAGATAACTTGGAAGAAAAGGTCTGATTGAATTTTCTTCCCTGGTTTGAGAAATTATCTATATAATGGAAAGTAAATAAATAGAGTACCTGACTCACAGAGTAAGAATCAGTGTATTTTGAATGAGAATTAATAAATGAATTTAATGAATGTTCCCACCTACCTTACTTCTGCAAACTTGAAAGTGGCTCTAGCATAACATATTTCCTGTTTTCTCTCTCAGGATTTTCTTTTCTTTTTTTTAAAATTTCATGATTAAAGTTTAATATAACATTTGAAAACCAATCAACAAAGTCCATTACATTAACGTAAAAGGGGAATAATCATTTCAAACCTTCAATAGATGCAAAAAAGCATTTGATAAACTTCAACACTCAATCATGAGAAAAGTCTATAGGAAACTAGGAAAAGAAGTGAATATTCTTAATCTTTTTTTATTGCAGTAACATTGGATTATAACATTATATAGTTTTCAGATGTACATCGTAACATATTTCAAATTCTGTGTGGATTGCATCATGTTCAGTATCCAAAAATCAATTATAATCCATCGTCACACGTGTGAGCCTAATTACCCCTTTTGCCCTCCCTCCCCCCCACTTCCCCTATGGTAACCACCATCCAATCTTTGTTGCTATGTGCTTGTTTGTTGTTGTTTTCATCTTCTAATTATGAGTGAGATCATATGGTATTTGACTTTCTCCCTCTGACTTATTTCACTCAGCATAATACCCTCAAAGTCCATCCATGTTGTCATAAACGACTGGATTTCATCATTTCTTAAAGCTGAGTTGTATTCCATTGTGTATATATACCACATCTTCTTTATCCATTCATCCCTTGATGGGCACCTAGGTTGCACCCAAGTCTTGGCTATTGTGAACAATGCTGCAATGAACATAGGAGTGCATGTATCTTTATGTATTTATGTTTTCAATTTCTTTGGATAAATACCCAGCAGTGGAATAGCTGGATCATATGGTAGGTCTGTTTTCAATTTTCTGAGTATACTCCGTACTGCTTTCCATAATGGCTGCACCAGTTTGCACTCCCACCAGCAGTGTATGAGGGTTCTCTTTCTCCACATCCTCTCCAACTCTTGTTGTTTCCTGTCTTGTTAATTATAGCCATTCTGACCGGAGTGAGGTGACACCTCTTTGTAGTTTTGATTTGCATTTCCCTGATAGCTAATGATGTTGAACATCTTTTCATATGCCTGTTGGCCATCCGTATACCTTCTCTGGAGAAATCTCTCTTCAGGTCTTTTGCCCATTTTTTAATTGGGTTGTTGGTTTTTTTGTTGCTGAGATGTATGAGTTCTTCGTATATTTTGGATATTAACCCCTTATCTGATATGTGGTTGCAAATATCTTCTCCCAATTGTTAGGTTGTCTTTTCATTTTGTTGATGGTTTCCTTTGCTGTGCAGAAGGTTTTTAGTTTGATGTAGTCCCATTTGTTCATTTTTTCTTTTGTTTCCCTTGCCCGGTCAGACATGGTACTTGAGAATATGCTGCTAAGACCGATGTCAAAGAGCGTACTGCCTATGTTTTCCTTTAGAAGTTTCATGGTTTCGGGTCTTCCATTCAAGTCTTTAATCCATTTTGAGTTGATTTTTGTGCATGGTGTAAGATAATGGTCTACTTTCATTCTTTTGCCTGTGGCTGTCCAGTTTTCCCAGTAACATTTATTGAAGAGACTCTCCTTTCTCCATCATATGCTCTCGGCTCCCTTGTTGAATGTTAGCTACTCATAAATATGTGGGCTTACTTCTGGGCTCTCAATTCTGTTCCATTGGTCTGTGTCTCTGTTTTTGTCCTAGTACCATGCTGTTTTGGTTCCTATGGCTTTGTAGTATATTTTGAAATCGGAGAGTGTGATACCTCCAGCTTTGTTCTTTTTTCTCAGGAATCTCTCTCGGGATTTTCTGAAGTCAAAACCATTACTCGAGTTTTCTTTCTTCTGGTTGGGATTACAATGGGATCCATCTGGCAAAAGTTGGCTATGAGAGGATGGCTCTATCCACTCCCCATTCTTGTAAGTCTCTAACTATTGAGAAAACACCAAGCTAGGAATAGTAAAAAATGGAATACTAAGAAAATAAATGTTAATTATAAGAATTATAAATCTATATATAGAGAAAGAGTAAAGTGTGCAAAGAAAAGAACTTCAGTAACAAATATTGAAAGGAGGAGTACCTAATTTCACGTGTGACAAACTCATGTCAAGACAGTGAATCTCATTTATTTGTTTAAATTTATTTATTTATTTAGTAAACACAAATGATACTTAGATGTTCAAAGTACTTTACAAATACTAGCCCTATGATAAAGGCACTGTTATAGTCCCATTTTATAGAGGAAGAAATTGTCATAGAGAGATTACGTAACTTACCAAGCTCACTCAGCTCATAAGTGGCAAAATCAGGGCTGTGTGCTTTAGTGATCATGAGCTCAGCCCCTCAGCTATTCTCCAGAATTTACAATATGGAAAGTAATGTTTATCATAAGAACATACATTAACACATTTATTTAAATCGAGTAATTGTCAGCTATTTTCTAACCAAAAGTAAGTCTGAATTGACTGATCAGTTTAACAATTAGTTTTTTGACAGGAACTTGCCAATTAGATTACATGACAGATTTTCTTCATGAATTAAAATGAGCTAAATCTGCCACTTCAAGGTTTTGGTGAAAATATTTAAAGTACATATTATACTCTGAATTGCATTTTTTGCAAATATTTAAAGTTATGAAAAAAGAGATGTCAACTTAAAAATGTGTAAAGGGACACAATTTTGCAAAATTCTTTTAGTGAGTACAAAACCAAATATTTTTAGGATCTCCTCACTTTACAACTATATTAAAATGGTATAATTATATTCATATTTTAATATAACATATGGTATTTTTATATTAGATGAAATTTGAGATCACTGGCATCTTTCTAGGTTTTTCTCTGAGCCTTCCTACCCAATCAAGTTATTAATCCATTCAATTAACTTCTCTTTTCCTCTTTAATGCATGTTGTCAATGTTCTCTTAAATTGAATTATAATTGCTTATTTTCTGTCAAAATACTGCACTTCAGTTGTGACTCATCAAAATTCCTTGAATAACAAACAATGATATGCCTATGCTCTTTTCCCTAGATACAGTATCTTCATCTATTTGCCAAAGTTTTGTCATGGCCTTTTCTATTCAACACCAATCTCCCACTCTCTAATCATCACTACTAGTCATATTAAATTGACTAGTCTGGTTTCACACAAATAATAATGGCAAAAAGCACATGCAAAGTAATAAACATACAAATAAAAATGACAGTTCCTTCTTTGTAATATTGGGCATGAAATGATTACAGATTAATCTGAGGTATTGCTGCTACACTGAAGGCTTACAGAGTAGAACCATGACACTGTGTCAATGTAGTTGTTTCCATTTTGGAATTTGAGAAGATGTGTCCCTTCTCCCAAAGAAGTTTTAAGCATCCCTGGCCACTCTGCTGACTCCAAATTAAAGTATGGAGGAGTGGCCTTCACAGCAAGGTTCAGAGCCTGGGGACACTGATCCCCTGAGACTGCAACTGTTACACTCAGGTTAGCGAAACTGAGCTTCAGGATCAGTTTTCTGCTGAATGAGGGCTACTCTGAGCAAGTGCATATGCTAAGAGGAAGATTTAGTAAGCCTAGCTCTGAAGCAAGAAAAGAATATCATAGGATAATGCAGGTCATTTGGATAAAAAGCAGCTTGGGGCACACAAAGGATTTAGACCCTATGAGCATGATTTTCTAATGGCATTCTTTAGGAGTTATCACCAATTCCTTAGCAGAGGAACTAGAGACTGATATCAGAACCACATCTATGTAGTCATTCATTTTCTCCCTTAACCTCTGCCTTGTTTGCTCGTCACCCTCCACATATGGATAAACATATACAAAATTATATTTGTGCATGGTAAAATGTAATAACTTTTATACAGAATGTGATTTCATTTTTCGGTTTTTCTTCATAATGTTCTCAAGTAAAGAAATTCTAGTACTTCTAATATAATCTGCATTGGGTAGTTTGTGCCATGTTAATGGAGAGAATACAAATTCTCAACCCAGAGTTTAATTATCCTTCTTAAATAATTCTACTTGGGATCATGACTAACTTGAAATAAAGAACTCAGATATGCCAGCTTTACGGATTTTGATGTGTTGTGTAGCAGAAATCTCTTAGCACTCAGATATTTGGCTATGAGGCTGACTGGGAACACTGTATTGTTATTAAACTTCAAATATGAAATTTATAACTAATTTTAAATTCACTAATTTTCAGGTTTAGTCCCAAAGAATATGCCCAGATCAATGGATCCAAAGGATGTGCCTATTTTCAAAAAGGAAATATTTATATTTCCTGCTGGAGTGCTGAAATTTCTTGGATTTATGAGAAGACAGCTGCATTGGTGAAAACCGAAGATTTGGATTAATATGCTTCTTCCAATTTCACCAGGAAGTAAGGAACTTGTGATTAAGCTCATGTGAGGAAGGAGAAAGCTACACTAGCAGAGCCAAAAGGAGATTAAAAAGTGACTATGTATTTAAACTATTGGGCAAATAAACTCGCTTCACAGAACATTCTCCGCTTCATCGTCTGATGCCTTCTGAGCTGATGTTCTTGCCATTCAGTCTTAAAATTATCACTGGGGACCTGAAGGAAGAGCTGTTCTATGGCTCCATTATTCAGTCTCAAAATCATTTCACTGAATTTCCTCTCTCTCCAATAAAAGGCCCTTTTCTCACTTTGTTGTTACATATGCACAAGTGCACATAGTGATATTTAAATATTGAATGGTCAGAACTGACACTGGCCAGAGCACTGGAATGAGGTCAGCGAGACTTGTTGTGATGATAGTTTCTGGATCATGTGGAGATTTGGGGATGCTAGGGTAGGGGTCCTGCTGAAGTGGTGGTGGTATACTGAATCATTTGGAAATATTTTAGCAAATGGTTTGTCTGTACCACTGTGTACCAGCTAAGTATCAGCCTGCATGAGCAAAATAACTCTCCTTCTCCCACTCCAAACGAAAGTGCATCTTTTATTGATTTTTAAAATTTAATAATTTGTAATCTAGGTGAAGTAGGATATTATTTAGTATTTACATTCTCATTTATTTAAATTAGTAAATAAATTAAGGTTATTGAGCTTACTGTTTTGGTAATCTGGGTATTATTATCAGAAGTTTATTCTCTTATATTTAAAATTTTATTTCCTTCAGAAAAGTCCTAATAAATTGTTTGAAGACATTAAAATATTAGAACCATTATCTTTTATTTTTATTTTTCAAAACTTTTCTTTAACATCGTTTGTTAGCGTCTCTGCCCGTTAGACTCTAAACATTGTAAATTTAGAGTTCAAGAGCTTTTCTGGGGACAAAATTGCTGATATGAGACTATCAGTAAAAGGTATAGTTTTCATTTTCTCATATAATTGCATAGCTATGTACAGGCTAAAGAGAATGGTAACCTAATCTTTGATACTGATTTGGCTGGATGAGAGATATAGAATTTATTGGAAAAACTGATACGATCCAAGTTCAAAGCTAATTGGATTTCAGAGTACTTTGCTAGTTCTTTGAAAGAACATATTTATACATACAGTCTTATAGCCTGTTATTCTCTAAATTTAAAATTGTGAGCCAATCAACATTTATATGTACCAACAGAAACACTAGAACAAAGAAATTAAATTCTAATGTGAAAATTTAGTAAGAATTACAAAGAAAATATATTTAAGCACAGATTTTTAAATATAGATAATTATTTTATTATAGTTCAGATGCAGGCTTTACCAATTCTCATACAGGACTGAAATACAAGTTACATATACATGTATTTCAAAAGAAATTTTGTTCTCTCATTTCTCTTTAGTAGCTTGCTATCATTGCCATTTTCCCAAAGATAAAATTATTCATTAAAGGACAAGAACTCTGCACCTGACTCTCACACATTGAGTTTTTCTTTATTGCCATGAGAAAGATAATTTCTTCTTTTATTCCTTTATTTCTAACCATAGAAAGACCGCTAATAATTAAAATATCTTTGTTGGTGATTTTGTTCCTATGAAGAGGTTTGCAGGTTTTTTCCTGGTATCTTGTATCTTCTATTCCTATTTCATGCACACTCTGACTTTCACATTCACTAAAACAGAATATTTCTGTTTCTGACCTCAAAGTGGCTCTGGAATTTGATCAGATCCTATTTCTCATAGACCTCTCCCTGCTGCCCTGCTATCGTCATGTTATTTCTGGCAGCCTCTACAGGGGATGAAGAAATTCAAAGGTCTTCTTGGGAATACATGAACTTCTTATGTCAGAATAACTTATCCCTCATTGCTTTCTGATAACTCGGCTTATAAGACATGGAGTATCCCAGGGATTTCAATCTCTCTTTCTCTCCTCGGTCAAAATTCCTGAGAGACATTATTTATTTCTGTATATAAATGTATATACATGTACTTATAAATACTTATACATGTACACACACTCACGTATACTGTCTAAATTCCTGGGGAAAGGCCATGTTTTGTATTTATTTTGGATAGCTTTCTTCCCTCATTGAGTAGTTATGTGGTTTCCAAACCTTCACATCAGATTTACATGGATAGTCCCTTAAAAGTACAGGTTCCTAGGCCAGCCCTGTGGCCTAGTGGTTAAGTTCAGTGTGCTTCACTTCAGTGGCCAGGGTTTGGTTTCCAGGCACAGACCTACACCACTTGCTGGCAGCCATGCTGTGGCAGCAACCCACCTATAAAATAGAGGAAGATTGGCACAGATATTAGCTCAGGGCTAATCTTCCTCAGCAAAAAAAAAAAAAGTACATTTTCCTGTCCCATATCTCATATGTATATAGACTCAGAATGACTGGAGGACAGGACTGGAGAAACTGTAAGTTCACAAACTCCACAGGTGATTCTTAACAACTCAGTCTTTGTATTTGGTAATGTTCAGATAAATGACCTTAACACCAACTGACTGAGCAAATATGTCCAGAGGCAAAGGTGCTGGAACTATCCTCAAACTGAATGGCTATTTAATCTTTTCTCTTTTTTTATTATTTATTATTTAAAATTTTACTTTTATTCTGCTTTATTAAGATATAATTGACATATAACATAGACTTGTATAAATTTAAGGTGTGCAACATAATGATTTGATATATGTACATATTATGAAATGATTTTTCCAATAAGTTTAGATAACACATCCATCACTTCACTGGAATGCTCTTTCTGCAGTGTTAGCAAAGTTAGTTTGGTCTGTGCAGGCCAAATTGGGTCAGGGAGGTTAGTTTGATCTATCTGCCTTTGTGGATACAGTTCTCAATTTAGCTGCACACTGAAATTACGGTGAGGAGCTTTGAAGAAATCCTGATGCCTGAGATTATCTCACCTCTTACAATTCTGATTTGACTGATCAGGAGTGTGGTTAGATTATCGAAAAAAAACCTTAAAGCTGCCCATGTGATTCTAATGTGTAGTTAAGTTTGAAAACTACTGGACTGAGGTCATCCCAGTGACCCTTATCTTGGTGAAGGGGTACCATGTTGGTAAAATAGCCAACCCTCCACTATATAAGAAAGCAGCCGAGCTTGTCCCATTGGTGAGGATTCCATGGTGTTGAGACAGTGGGCCTGGTGACTGTAATCTGAAGCTAGCGTTGACAATATATTTGAGGCTGCATATTGACCAATTTATGTGTAATCATTCTTGTTTTTTTTTTCTTGCGTATGGAGAAAGATGCGAAGGACATATTATTGACATTGTTTTCCTCAGGGTAAGTATGATGGTAGTAAAACTGGACAGGAAGGGGAGATAATTAACTTTTTAAATTGAGAATTCATCTTGAAGCAGAGGACTGAAAGAGAGAGTTAGATTCAGAACAGATGAACAAAGTTAATAAGATGGTCCTGAAGCAAATGTAACTCTTTATGCCACACGTATGTTAGTCCACCTGAACAAGTAACTTCAGGTAATAACATTTTTTCCCTCTCCTTTAAGGTGGTTAATAATACAAATATGATAAAATGCATCTCCCCTCAGTTCTCAGTTCAAAATGTGTCTTAGCATTCAGGGAACAGATGTGTCCCAATCTCTTATTGTGGAGTAGTGTAGTTCGATGCTTAAGACAATGGATTTTTGAAGTCAGGCAGCTATGGGTTTACGTTCTTATTCTCTGTTTAAAAGCTGTATAATCTTAGATAGAATTCTTAAATTCTCTAAGCCTGTTTCATCAACAGCATAGGGTGACAAAAATAATGCCTATTCCCTGCAATTTTTGTGGAGAAAATAATGAGATACAAAGCATGTGGTGCAGTGAGCTACCAATTAAATTTAGCCATTATTTCTATTACCATCCCTGCTTTGCTGGAAGTGCAGATTCTCACACCCCTTCCATCCCTGTGCACACTGCTGCATGGAGTTCTGTTTGATTCTCAAACAAAGATTTGGTCCTTGCATGTACATGTTGAGTCTCTACTTCTGTACCTGCTGTATTTTTGGGAAATTTATCTTGATGTAATAGAAAGCCAACATTTTTCATACAAATATTATGAAAACCAGTGAGTGCAGCCAAGCATTATTTCATCAGGAAAAAAAGAGCAAGGAGCAGCAGAGCAAATCATAGGTGGCAAATAGCTCTAGGTGATCACCGGAGATAGGTCCTGTTTCCTATGATTATTTTTGTGCTTTCTGTGCCCTCCGTGATGTTGAGGCCAGAAATGAGAAAGAGAAGATGTTAGTCTATTCCAATTTTCCCAGATTGCTCAATAGTTCTAATGAATTAGGTATTATTTATTCAATCATCTTTAGATTCCTTAACATCTAGAACTGGAAATTCTAGGAAAGCAATAATTTTTATTGTAACAGTTACCAAATGAAAACGCTATCATTTTCAGTTCTCCAACTTTGTTTCTAGACAGAATTTATTTCTGAGAAAAGTTACTCTCTGTGGGTGATCTTGAAATTGGAAATTCTTTCCAATCCAGGTTCTATTCAATTTTTCAGTCTACTTATTTCACCCTAAATACAGATGAAAACACTTGGTTAGCTTTGCATATATTAACATACTATCTAATATATACATTACATGTATTATATATATTCAGAAACATATTTGCATACAATATATGTATAATATATATTCAGAAACATACATATGTATAATATATACATATATTATATATACATAACATCTACATATATTATATAAATATGTAATATATATTCAGAAGTATGTTTATAATTGTATGTATTATATCTATGAATGTATTATATATGTAATATACGTATATTCAGAAACAAGTATATTTTCTTCAGTTAGTCATTGCTTTTTCTATTTTCTTCTATCAGCTCTTAAGCATAATTTATTTGATCTAGTTGTTTAGATGACAGTTTTGCCTTCAAGAAAAGAATATTTTTTTAAAAGACTTCACTAGAATATATGGAGGTAATAGATAAGGAGAATATTAGACAAAAAATATGGATTTTAAGAATACAGAAAGACTTAAGGGAGGTGTAAGTTATGTGCCTAAGACAGAGGCCGTGTTGTCCAGTGGAAATAAAATTGAGTCATTGGGGAAAGTAATAGCTTGGTTTCCATTTCTGTCAAAAAGTACAATTGTAGGTACAAGAAATAATCCAATCCCTCTACATCTTGTTGGACTTAGTGTTTTCTGGGTACAACTTTATCACATCTGGGTTTTGTGTAAAAGGCACGTTGTGAAGTGCGCCAACGTGTGAAAGTATAAAAGGGAACATCATCCAACATGTTTGAAGGATGTAGAGATTAGAAAGGAAATTCTTTATATTAAAGCTTATCATACAGCAAGTATGTTCTTTTCACAAATTTAGAATTTATTTCACCTGTGGAAATATAGTAACAATCTCTTCCAAAACAGCAAGTCCACCTGAGCCTCTCTGTAAGCATTCACTGCCTCTGTCTTTCTGCTACACTCAGCTCTTTCTGTTTCTCTTTGGTGAGTTCAGTATGTTTCCCATCCCTACATAAATCTGTGAAGTTCTGCTTTTTATTTTCTAAAAATATTTTTAGAATTATAACCAAGAAGTAAAATAAAACTTTATTAAATCTCTCA
The DNA here is from genome assembly GCF_021613505.1 of Equus quagga. Taxonomy (NCBI): domain Eukaryota; kingdom Metazoa; phylum Chordata; class Mammalia; order Perissodactyla; family Equidae; genus Equus; species Equus quagga. Next base: position 48,467,002 of record NC_060267.1, read on the forward strand.
TCTCTGATTAGTTTAGTGCATGTGTTACATGCATACATTCATGTATATCAAAATGCCCCTACTGTTTTTAAACCGTATTACAATAAAAAAAGTTTATGTTTGTTTTTGAGATGGGGAATTGAAAGTTAGATAACTGGTATAGTTTTTCTTTCTTTCTTTCTTCATTCATCTATTTTTCATACTCAGACAATAGATAACTTTAGCTGTTCAATTAAGTACATTTAAATTGAGTAAATAATACCTGATTCATTAGAACTATTGAACAAGCCATGAAAATTGGAATAGTCTATAAATCTGTAAAATGAGCATGTTTTTCAATAATCTACAAAGAGTAGGATTAAAAGTAAGCCACTTTGGGGTTGAACTGTCTGGTTCATACATTAAGCCATTTTCAGTGGGCAAGTGTATCATTTCTAATTCTATTCTGTGTAAACAATCTACAATCCTTTTCCAATTTTCAGAGTCATGGGGCCTACTGATCTTTAAGCAATAGGGCTAAATTGAATGGCTGCCCCTAACTTAATGCACATTATGTAGCTACGCAAAGTGGGTACATAGAGGATGTGAATAACTTCTTTAAAAATAGAGGCACATGTCTTTGACTCAATTCTTGGATGATATTTTGTGATTTTAATCCAGCAAATAGAATTGAAAAAATTTTCAATTCATGAATACAGTTTACACACTTGGTTGATGATTTGCAAAAGTCACAAGTTTGTTTTGTTCACCTCAGTAACTAATAGCTGTAGTAATAACTGCAAAGTATGTTAGAAAGAGAAGAAATTTTTTTCATAACATCTGTGCCAATCTTCCTCTATTTTATGTGGGATGCTGCCACAGCATGGCTTGATGGGCGGTGCTAGGTCTGCACCTGGGATCTGAACCTGCGAACCCTGGGCTGCTGAAGTGGAGTGTGCAAGCTTAACCTATGCCACTGGACTGGCCCCCAAGGATATTCTTGATTTAAGGACAAAGGACTAAGTTCTAAAATCAAAGCTCATAATGGAAAATACCTTTTTTCTACTTTCTCCAGATAAGTTTTGTTCTGTTACTTTACTAAAACTTGGCAGTATTTAAAAAATGCTATTATCTCCTAATTTCTTAGAACAGATTCTTCTTTCTGCTGAACAAGGCTTCCAAGCTGTACTAGCGCAATCATGAATATGACAGAATCCTTGGATTTTATCTCTATGTGAAACCGAGAATCCCTAACATAGGAATAAAAGTGTAAAGCAGAAGATGCTACTTAAGAATTTTAGCACAAAATTTGCAAATTGCAATAGGTATAAAGGAAGAAATGAAGATTATAGATATAGTTTTCAGAGGGAAATTATGTAAATTTTTTCTGTAAAATGTATCCATGGTAGAATACTTATCTATTGAGAATATGAGGTTCAGTAGAAAACTGAAGTATACACCTTCATAGTCTTTAAAAAAGAAAAAGAGAACTATTCTTTTCATATCTTATGCTAAAATTTTGTATTTTTAATACTCGAAGAAATTAGTTTTGTTTACTTACTGTATTTGAAAGCGATACAAATTTATTTCTGAAAATTTGCTCCCCTGTTCCCCCTTTTTTTTTTTTTTCCTTTTTCTCCCCAAAGCCCCCCGGTACATAGTTGTATATTCTTTTGTTGTGGGTCCTTCTAGTTGTGGCATGTGGGACGCTGCCTCAGCGTGGTTTGATGAGCAGTGTCATGTCCGCGCCCAGGATTGGAACCAACGAAACACTGGGCCGCCTGCAGCGGAGTGCGCGAACTTAACCGCTCGGCCACCAGGCCAGCCCCTCCCCTGTTGCCCTTTAATTTAGTCTTAACTATTCTATCTTCTCTCTACTTGTTCTAAATTGTATGCATACTCTCAGAGGGAAATTCCCTTCAAAGATGTTCGATGTGACAAAAAGATTGTCATCAAAGACATCCTCTGTGCTAATCTCACAAAAGGTCAAAGTAGCTTGAGCAAGTGTTTCCTCCATCTTCAAAACCTCATTCATCCAGGAGCCACAATTATACCCAAAAGATTCTACTAGTTCTGAGTGGAGAAATCATATAGGAAACATATTTTCTGGACTGAGCTGAAATGCATGTTCTATATTTCCCATTCTTAAGAACTGAAATATTAGCAGCCAAAATTGTGTCTAGCTGCTTGTTCACAATCAATAACAGCTTACCTTACTGACATGGCTAGAGGGTGGATAGGTAAAATTAAAATAAACAAAAGTCCTGTTTCTTTATTTAGAATTAAGAATGAAGTGTTTAATACAGATTGTTTCTTTCTGTTGTTACTGCTGTAAGAGATCACCACTCTGTGTCTTCTCTCAAGCGTTGATCAATTAATAATGCGACTGAAGTTGATTTTAATCTGTTACATGATCTTGATATGTTCCACTCTCATTAAATCACCTGCACAAGGTGTGAAGGATGATTAGTAATTAATCAGGAAAATATAAAATATAATATTAAAGTTGCAAGGAGAAGCATAGGCAAATGCTTGCATGTAAGGTATATATTCATGGGTTTTAGTAAATTAAGCATTATAGGAACTTATTTTATGAAGCAATGCGGTACACAATAGCATTAGAGATATGCTTCATTCTCACATGATTGAGAGCTTTATATGCCAGATATTCACAGAATGTTCTGGGAGAAGAAACAAAGGGATGAAATACATCACATCTATTTTACACCAGAGTTGCATATAGAATGGAAAGTAGAGAATAGCTGAAAAAGGTATAGGGGAGTGGCTTATCTCAGACCGATGGTTTACTATGCAAGCAGCATAAATCCAATAAGAGTAAAAGAATCATGTGTCCAGATCATGTACACTTGCATAACTTATTCTGATTGGGCATAAGTTCTATGTATTGATGTCATGGCACATAATTAAAGACCTTATAAAACATGCTAAAAATTAGGCTATATCCACAATGAATTGCATTAATTAGGGGTTTGAGATATTCCGTTTTTTTTTAAAAAGAAAGATTAATCTAATAAATGGAGATTAGGATAGCGGAGACATGGAAAACTTCGTTATTAGTGGTGAGAGATGATTAAGACATAGAATGAACTAAAGTAAACAAGGTGATAGATAAACAAGAATAGAATACATTTTCTAGATTAGAAATTATTTGACTTTGGTAAGAGAGGGGGTAAAATTGTGGCAAGAAACATAATGTTTCCTATGTTCTTATAATAAAAAATTAGGAGTTGGAATAATGAACTTGTCTTTATTTAGTTTGATATTTCTTTGGATTAATCAGGGAAAACTGTCTAATTGAACATACAAAAAGTTTGCTTTGGTGATTAGGAGAGAGGACTATTTGAGATAATGATGTAGGCTCATCCATATTTGGATAAATGTTAATATCTAGGGCACAAAAAGAAAAATCTTGTGTAAAGAGAAGAAAGTCTGAAACAGAACTTCAAAGAAAGACAGTGGAGAGACAGGAATCCAAAAAGAGAGAGAAAAGTAGTCAAAGACGCAACGGGACTACCATGAGTGAGGTTAAGGATGGGAGAATTTCAGAGGCATTAATTATCTACAGTGTGAAGTGTTCTAGGACTGAAAGTTGCCTATTTAATTGGCCATTTTGTGATCAATTGTGATCTGAAGGGTAACTGAAGTTCTCTTAGAATGTATTGAGAAGCAATCTACAGATGAGCTGCAACAAATAAAGATGCAACAAAGAAAAATTTACTCATTAAGAAGCTTCTCTTGTAAAGAAAATTTTACATATTTGTGATAAGAAAACTTATGTAATTGCTTGTATGCTTGACATTACTTCCAGAATATGTCATTCAATGCCATTTTATCCACTACTATGACTATTGTTAAGGTTGCTAAAAAAAAGCATTAACTTATTATTGTCCGCATCTATTTTTTTTCTTTCCTCTGTTTCCATTACACCATTCCCTTTTGAAAATGCAACTTTCTAAGAATGTATATCATTTATTCTGTACTAGATTGTGAGGGTTAAATTTATGCAAAAACTAAACTTTCTACCTCTTTGTCTCTCTCTGTCTCTCTGTCACTGTCTTTCTCTCTCTTCTGAGCTCTAAACTTAAATGTTTACATTAATGTGGTGAAAACTAAACTCAATAGACGTTTCTAACACAAATACATCTCTCGTGTTTCTTGTCTTTATATTACATTTTTTATTAAATGTATTACTATCCAGCCATTTAAATATGAAGCCTATTTTATTTTGGATTTCTTTATTTCTTACCACTTCTAATAAACCTGGAGTTTGTCATACTGAGAAGGGAGAGATGCACATTGTACAATTATGGGCCAATTTGCAATTGAAAAACAACCACCAAAAAAATGAGGGAAAGAGTGAAAAGGTCATTTCTAGAGTATAATGTGTGTAATAAAAAGAAGAATTAGATAAGATGAAAAAAGAGAGTAGAGACTAAACTAGAACAGAAAAGAACAGAACAGAATGGAATAGATGGAGAAATAGACAGTGGCAACACTTTTATGTTACGGTAAACACGTTGGACTCATTTCTTTAAGTAATTGAGAGCCAAAAGATATTTTTAAGCAAGAAGTTTACTAAATAATATTTGTCTTTCCTGAAAGTAACTTTGGAAGCACTATATCACTCACTGATAGGCTCCATAAATTAGAGTTGCATTTGAGTCGTTGAATTTATGCCATATTTTTTGACACGGCACCACCACTTCTTAATAGAACTCCCTGATACAAGTGTTAACCTCATTCTTTTTTGTTATTGTCATAATTGTTGAAAAAGAATTTTGGTGTTGAGGTAGAAAGCTTGATTAATGTGAATTCAGGAGAGTATAGGAAGAGAATATTAGAGGCAGCATGTATTCTCAACCCTAGAATTTTTCTGTAAAGAACAGAAAAGAAATAATGCAATAAGTACAGGAGTACTAAAACATGTTTTTATGTGTGTGAGAATGATTTAGTAGAGAGGGAAGTTTTATGAGGCAGGAGAGAGAAAAGATAACTGTTGTAATGATGCCTTGAGTAGGTAAAGGAAGGGATGAAATATAGTGAATAGTGGAGATCTTTGGTAGGATCATGGATAGTCTATCCATATTAACATAAATGAGGAAACACTATCTGGACAATGATGCATATACTTTATTAGATATGATGCTGGGAGTTTAAGTCTTTTTATTATTCTATTTTTTTCAGTGATATAGGAAGTAAGGTCGTTACCTGAAAGTGAAGATAGGGAATAAAGTGTTTGAGTTTTGAGGGAAAAAAGTATGAAATAATTGAGCAGGTGAGTTGGTGAGTGAATGAACTAGTGAAATTAAATATAGAATTTGAGAGCATTAATACCTATTTGAGGTTAGTGGGAAAGGATTTGTCTAGTCATTATCAGCTGAATGGATGTAAATGTGGGCTAATCTAAGACTTGGTATAAGCATTGTTGTTGATTTGCCAGTACAAGAAAGTAAAATTGGAGCAAGGGAGTTGAGAGTATATTTAAGGGAGTGATTATGAAATACAGTCATGTGCCGAATAAAGACGTTTTGGCCAACAATGGACCACATATACAACAGTGGTTCCATAAGATTAGTACCACACAGCCTAGGTGTGTAGTAGCTGATACCATCTAGGTTGGTGTAAGTACACTCTATGATATTCACACAGTGACCAAATCACCTAACGATGCATTTCTCAGAACATGTCCCCATAGTTAAGCGATGTATACCAGTATTTACTAATTTAAGTGTGTAATAAAGAGAGTGAGGATATGAGGGAAGCAAGTGATAATGAAAAGGGTAGTGGATCGTTAGATAATAGTGTCTGGTGAAGCAAAAATTTCTTGGAGTTAGAATACTCGAAATTATCTGGAAATGTAGGGAGCTGAACTTAGAGCATGATACACTGAAATCAAGATAATGGAAGGGTTACAGATATTGGTAATGATAAGTTCTAGAGTATGACCAAGGGGGTTAAGAGAATAGGTAAGGAAAAAAGCAAGATCAATGGAAGTCAAGGAACTGAGAGTCCAGGATGTTGGATCATCTCTGTAGACATAAAAATCACTAGCAATTATGACAGTATTAGTGGTAGAGAAATTGATGGTGAGCTAAAATCTTCAAGGAATTAGAAAAATGACCAAGGGTTGGAAGATGACTGAAGTAGTGAGTATTGTGTGATGGGTATAGTAGCCTTATGATAGGAGGATCAATGCTAGAAATTTTTAGAGAGGGAGGGAAGAAGGACAGTCTGGAAATAGCAAATAAGAGCAAAGAGGACTTTCAGGCTCAGTAGTACAAGGAATGTGGGAAACATAGCAAACCATACTTGGGATATCTGCAGGGAACCTAAAGGGAAAAATGGACTTCAACTAAAGCGAGAAGGTAAAGGAGATGTTCAGTGAATAGATGAGCTTAAATGGGATTTTGGTGGTAAATAACCATGGTTTTCAGAAGCTGGAAAAGATAGGTTTTTGGATGTCAGCAGGGTTTTGAGAGAGAGACAGAGTGGGAGATCTTTAGAGCCTTATGACAATGAAATTTCCAAGGCATGACAGGTTAACTAAGAGTCTTGTATTTATTGTGCTGACTGGCATGAAATGCGATAATGCCCAAAATATTAGGTTTGTTTGACTCAGGGCTGATAGTGATGTTGAAGTCATGAGTATTAGAGAGAGATGCATAGGTATTTTCAGGAGTGTGCAGATTTCTGAGGCTCACTTGTCTACTGCTGATGTAAGTATACAGTATGTGGCAGTGATGGTATCATCTGCAATATGCGGAGCTAGAATGAAATCTCCACTGTCACCCAAAGTACTTAATTTCTTTTCCAAAATTAGAATCTCTCTCTCTCACACACATACACACACACGTGCACATATTCATTCACAGGAAGAAATAGAATCCCTTTGTAAAGACCATGACACTCCATGTACGAGCACAACTTTCTTTTGGTTTTAATATGTTATGTCTGTATTACATTAGAGCAGAGTTTTTCTTAGCAGTCTTGACATTTTGGGTCAGACAATTCTTTGTCATGGTGGCTTCCCTGTACATTGTAGGATGTTTAACACCATTCCTAGATGCTAACTGGTAGAGCTCCCGAGATGCCAATAACAATTCCCTCTGCCAGTTATGATAACTAAATATGTTCCCAGATTGTCAAATCCTCCCAGGGGAAAAATTACTCCCAATTGACAACTGCTGCATTAGAGGAAATTATTTAATCCCTAATTAATGTAACGTTTCCTTCAAGATTTACTATAGAGTCTTGCAGCTTTGACTAAAATAGCCTTTATGCAAGAAACAAGAACTTGTGTTAAAATTGCAGTCCTGGTATCTTTGGAAATGTTTGCCTTAAATTACTACATAATTATTTATTCAAGAACATTACTCTGGGATTTCAGGAACTGAGAACAAGAGACCAAATATTAAAACAAAAGATGCTTCCCATTGCTCTTATTGCTTAGGAAACTCCCAGGGTTTTAGAAGCTATGAGCCAGAAATTGGATGGAAGACAAAAATATATATTTATTATAAATCACAATATCACACTTGTAAATAATATTCTTAAAAAATGTGCTTTTAAAAAACTAAAAGTTTTTCATGACACGTCCAGTTTCTAGTAATGATTGGCTACTTTACCCATAAAAGTCTTCTCTGAAAAATACTATAACTTTAACAAAATTTAAAAAAAAATTTTAAAGTACTGAAGAGCAGACACAATGCTAAGAAATAATTAGGTCAAAACTGGGAAGGAAACAGGAACTCAGAACTCACTGAGTCTTTACACTCATTTTGCTGAGAAGGCACCTGCAACTTCCTACAAATTTGATCTCTTATTTGGACAAAGCCTGGGTCTTGGAGAAGTGAGGTTATAGTAAGGTAATCTCCATACTATGAGTTGGATACTCAAATAGCTCTACCCTCATTGTAAGAGCCAAAAGTAAACAAAACCTTCTAAGATCTTCAGCCTAGGTTGCTATCACCTGAGTTTGCAGGAAATCCCATCTTTATTCATGGTGTAGGGGAGAAAAAATTTTCCCTTTTTTCTTTCTAGGTTCCTTGGCTGGACTGATAATTAAATTGATATGACAGATTAACAGGAGAAAAAAAACAAATTTAAATTTGTATGTACATGAACCTCAAAGATATGAGGCTCCCTGACAGGCAGGCATAAGAGGCTTATATGCCATCCTGAGCTAAGGAGAAGGGGGTAGGTGCCTAAGACTTCAAAGGGGAGGAAGACAATTTACAGCATCAATGCAAAATAACCAATAATGATCCTATAGACAACGGAGATAGGTGAGTTTTGCTTGAGCCAGAGTGAGCATTATAACCCGGGAAGGCCTTTTCCAGAAAGGAAGAAAGTGTTCTGGAGAAGCATGGTTTTCAATATGGTCTTATATCTTTTTTTGAACAAAGAACATACATTAAGCATGAACAGGATACACAGTCATCAAAGTTTCAAAGAGGTATTCGGTTGCATATTAGCAGATCAACATGACCCTGATGTCAGGAAAGGGGCTAAAACAGGCCTTACCAATAGGGTTTAGGAGGGAAAGTATGCATTCTTATCTTAAGAGAGTATATTCTTTAATTCAGTGGTTAAAGCAGACGTACAATGTATGTTTGATAGATAGGCTTCTTTAGTTCACCCTAAATCAGTTTTGAACCTGAATAGTTACCCCAGAGACTTGAATATGTGAAAATCTCCTGTCAACAGGAAGATGGGAAGAGCAACTGTTTGGCTAACAAATGGCTGCCATTTCATACAGATAAGTCTTTCTGATGTAGAAAGTTATCTCTGGTAACAGCTCTTTTCCTGGTTCAAGCTCCCTATCTAAAATCTTTTAAGAAGTTAAGAGGGAGGCTTACATTAATCTGGTATCTTTGCCACAATTAATGAACCAGTAATGATATATTATTATTAACTAAAGTCCATACTTTTTTCAAATTCCTTTAGTTTGTGTCTAATATTTTTTCTATTCCAGGATCTCATGCAGAGTGTCACATTATATTTAGTTTTCATAACTCTTTAGAATCCTCTTGGCTATGACAACTTCTAAGACTTTTCCTTTTTTTTTTTTTGATGATCTCAACTGTTTAGAAAATTAGTCAAATATTTTGGAATGCTCCTCTATTGGAAATTATCTGATGCTTTTCTCATGACTAGACTGGTATGGGTTTTTGGAAGGAAATTCACACAGTAAAGTGTCAATTCATCACAAAAAATTAAGGATTCATAATATAAATATGATTTATCACTGTTGATACTGATCTTGATCATCTCACTGAAGTAGTAAATGTAAGTTTTCTCACCTAGAAAGTTACTCTTAGTTTTCCACTTTGCCGTACTCGACTCTTTGGAAGGAAGTCATTTTACGTAGCCCACACTTATAGAGTGGTGATTTGCGGTTCCCATCCTAGAAGGGATAGCATAAGCAAAAGGTATTTGGTATTCTTCTGGAATGAATATTGTATCTTCTCTTTCTATTTTTTCAATCATTCATATCAGTATGGACTCATGGATATTTATTTTATATTTTGGGTTATAATCCAATCTGTTTTCTCATTTTCTTGCTCAAATTATAGCAACTTTGCCTTTTGGCTATAAATTTTACTCTAAGAACTATTTTCACTGCCTCCTACAGATTTTGATCTTTAGAAAATAGACATTTTTATTATTGCTTACTTTGAAATATTTAAAAATGTTTTCTTGAGATTTCTTTGACCTATTTTTAATTTAGAAGTATGCTATAAATTTACAATTATTTTGGAATTTTTCTATCATTTTTTGGATTATTTTATTTTACTTTTTTAATTGCAGTACATTGGCTTATAACATTAGATAAATTTTAGGTGTACATCATTATATTTCGATTCCTGTGTAGATTACATCATGTTCACCACCTAAAGACTAATTACAATCTTTCACCACCCACGTATGCCTAATCCCTTTTGCCCTCCTCCCTTTCCCCTTCCCCTCTGGTAACCACCAATCCAATCTCTATTTCTATGTGATTGTTTGTTGTTTTTATCTTCTACTTCTGAGTGAGATCACATGGTATTTGACTTTCTCCTCTGACTTATTTTGATTAGCATCATACCCTCAAGTTCCATCCATGTTGTCACAAACGGAAAGATTTCATCATTTGTTATGGCTGAGTTGTTCTGTTGTGTAGATATACCACATCTTCCTTATCCATTTGTCCCATCGTGGGTACTTAGGTTGCTTCCAAGTCTTAGCTACAGTGAATAATGCTACGACGAACATACGGGCACATGTATCTTTATGCATTCATGTTTTCATGTTCTTTGGATAAATACCCAGCGGTGGAATAGCTGGATCATATGGTAGTTTTCCATAGTGGCTGCACCAGTTTGCACTCCCACCAGCAGTGTATGAGTGTTCCCTTCTCTCCACATCCTCTCCAACACTTGCTTCCCGTCTTGTTAATTATAGCCATTCTGACCAGAGTGAGATGATATCTCATTGTAGTTTTGATATGCATTTCCCTGATATTGATGTTGAACATTGTTTCATGTGTCTGTTGGCCATCTGTGCATCTTCATTGGAGAAATGTCTGTTTAGATCTTTTGCCAATTTTTCAATTGGGTTGTTAGTTTTTTGTTGTTGAGATGTATGAGTTCTTTATATATTTTGGGTGTTAACACATTATCAGATATAAGGTTTGCAAGTATCTTCTCCCAGTTGTTAGGTTGTCTTTTTTTCTTCTTGATGGTTTCCTTTGCTGTGCAGAAGCTTTCTAGTTTGATGTATTCCTATTTGTTTATTTTTTCTATTGTTTCCCTTTCCCTGTCAGACATGGTACTTGAAAATATGCTGCTAAGATCGGGGTTGAAGAGTGTGCTGCCCATGATTTCTTCTATAAGTTTCATGGTTTCAGGTCTGACATTCAAGTATTTAATCCATTTTGAGTTAATTTTTGTGTAAGATAATGGTCTACTTTCATTCTTTTGTATGTGGCTATCCAGTTTCCCCAACATCATTTATTGAAGAGACTTTGCATTCTCCATTGTATGCTCTTGGCTCCCTTGTTGAAAATTAGCTGTCCATGGATGTGTGGATTTATTTATGGGCTTTTGATTCTGTTTCATTGACCTGTGTGTCTGCTTTTTGCCAGTACCATGCTGTTTTTGTTGCTATAGCTTTGTAGTATACTTTGAAATCAGGGAGTGTGATAGCCCCAACTTTGTTCTTTTTTCTGAAAGTTCCTTTGGCTATTTGGGGTCTCTTGTTATTCTACAGAAATTTTAGGATTCTTTGTTCTATTTCTGCGAAAACTGTTGTTGGAACTTTGATAGAGATTGCGTTGAATCTGTAGATTGCTTTAGGAAGTACGGACATTTTAACAATGTTAATTCTTGCAATCCAAGAGCATGGAATATCTTTCCATTTCTTTGTGTCTTCTTCAATTTCTTTCAACAATGTTTTATGGTTTTCAATGTACAAATCTTTCACCTCTTTGGTTAAGTTTATTCCTAGGTATTTTATTCTTTTTGTTGCAATTGTAGATGGGATTGTCTTCTTAATTTCTCTTTTGGCCACATCGTCGTTACTGTATAGAAATGCAACCGATTTTTGTATGTTGATTTTGTATCCAGCATTTACCATATTCATTTCTTACTTCTGAAAGTTTTTTGGTGGATTCTTTAGGGTTTTCTCTATTTAAAACCTGTCATCTGCAAATAGTGATCATTTCACTTCTTCCTTTACAATTTGGTTCCCTTTTCTTTCCTTTTCTTGCCTCATTTCTCTGACTAGGACTTCCAATACTATGTTAAATAAGAGTGGTGGAAGTGGGTATCTTTGTTTGGTTTCTGTTCTTAGAGGGATAGCTTTCAGTTTTTCTCTATTGAGAATGATATTAGCTCTGGGTTTTTAATATATGTCTTTTATTATGTCGAGGTACTTTCCTTCTACATCCATTTTCTTCAGAGTTTTTATCATAAACAGATGCTGTATCTTGTCAAATGCTTTCTCTGATGGAAAGCATAGTTGTTTCTTTCACTATGTGTCAATGTCTTGCTGGATGACAGGTTTTTAATTCTGTGTCCCATAAAAGAGGAAACATGGTTCAATGTTTTCTCAGATGCAAAGTCTAGAACTCTCTAAGATTTAGGATTACAAAAGAACTTCTTCCATGCCTGTCCAGTTTGCATACTAATCCTCTGAGACCAGAAATACAAAGAAGTCCTCTTAGGACCACAGACGAAGATGGGCTCCACCTTTCCTCTATGGAGTTCAATGATCTCAAGAGATGAGGCCCTTTCTTGGGACCAGAGAGGTCTGAAAACTTCCCTAAGTCCCTTTGCTATGAATTTCCAGGTGCTTAACTTAACTAGCACAGAGGTAAACAAATCTATCACCTCTTCTCTTCATTGGAAACCCATAAGAGTTTTGGACATACACATACTTTCAATACCCTCCCTAGTTGCTAGCTCCATTCAAGGGATGTATTTGATAATAGGAAATGGCAAAGAAGGGCCGAATAAAAACGCATTTGGGCTGATTGAAATGTTGATTACAAATCAGCGTAGAATTAATTGTTAGAGTTAGATCTCACTCCTTTACCTTGGTTTTCTCTAAAAACTTCAATGAAATATAGAAAGAGGGCTAAAGAAGGCATAGATTCACAATAATAAAGAGAAAGGAAACAACATAAAGGGCATTTTGGAAGGTAGAGAGCAGACACAAAAGCTACTAGTAACTTTGTGGGCCCTCAGAAACTGAACCAAAGTTAGCAGTGAAGAAACAGAGAATCATGCTGTTTCTCACTTAAGAACCCTCAAAGCTCCGTGAATTGGTGATACCTAGTACTTTGTCTCTCCAAATGGAGGTATGGGTGAGCCTGAAAACTGAAAAAGTACTTGAGAGTCTATGTAAGCCACAGATAACTCCCCTCACCCCATATTTTCTTCCACACTTCATACAACTGAGTGACCCTCTCTTACCTATTCTGATAGAAGACTGCCTGGGGCAGAGTATTAGAGGATTCATCTCCAGAGCAATGAACTGGACCAAGAAGGGGAAAAAACCCTGAAAGTATTGACAGTTGGGTTTCTCAGTGAATTTCCTGGTCTATGAAGGCTACTATTTAGCAAGCCGATCTCATATACACTGTGGTCCCACTAAATCCATTTGATGTCACACTTGTAAATGAGTACAGGCAGCAAAGGATCATCAGACATTTGAAGAAAGCTACCAACATGAAAGACTGAGAAAAAAATAAACCACAGACAAAAGAAATTGAGAAGAAGCAGAGATAACACAACAACACTTCAAAAGTTCTGTAGATAAACTAGAACTCTCTTACATTTCTGGTGGAACTGTAAACATGGAAAACAGTTTTAACAAACTCTTATAAAGTTAAACATACCCCATCTAGCCCAGAATTCTACTCCTAGGTATTTACCTAATTAAATTTCTAAAAATATATCTATACTTGTACATCATAGCAGCTTTATTTATACTAACCCAAACTGGAAGCAACTGAAATGTCCATCTATAGGTGAAATATAGGTGAATGGATATAGATGACATCTCGGTGAATGGATAAACATATTGTGGTGTATCCATGCTATGGAATGAAAATGAAATTAATTACTGCAATGAAAAGTAATTAATTACTGATACATACAACATGAGTGAATATCCAAAACATCATGCATAATGAAAGAAGCCAGTTATAGAAGAGTATAGGTTATTTGAATACATTATATAAAATTCTAGACTAGGTGGAAGAGTCTAGGATCATCAAAAGCAGATTAATGATTACCTGGAACTAAGACTCGTGTTGTTGGTGGTGGGAATAACTTGGAAGACACACAAAGTGTCTTTTTGGGTGACAGAAATATTACATATCTTAATTTTGGTGGTCATACAGGTATATATTTGTTAAGTACAATGACCTATACACTTAAAGTGAGTGCATTATTTTGTATGTAAATTATGCTTCAATTATGTTGACTTGAAAATACAATTTTTAAAACCATCAGGGAAGTAAGATAAGATTTTCCATCCACACGTAAGAATAGAATGCTATAACAAAAGCCTTTAGTAAACAACAAAAATTCGTTGAATATGAAATGATACCAGGAACACAATTTTGAAAGGAAAATTAAAAGATAACTTAAAAAAATCACCCATGAAATGTAACAAAAAGGTAAAATAATGAAAAATGTCAGGGAATAAGTCAAAGAGATTTAATATTATAAAAATAGGAAAAAATCCAGAAAAAAACATATGAAAACTCTAGGGGTGGATGGAGAAAATAATCCAAAAGGGATGATTTCCTATAACTAACGGACATGAGTTTCTCATCTTTTGTTTATCCTTCTTACTTCCTCTCAAATTTTTTATCTTTTACTTTTTTAAATAATCTCTAATTTTTATGCCCCAATGTCTCCCACAGTGTCCTTCTTAATTTTCCTCTTGACCCAGTGTCTGTTTATTCAAATAGATCTTACCTTTCACAGCTGTGCTCTCCGCCACCTCAACCGTGCTCTCAACTCTCCCTGTTCCATTTTCAGCTTCGCCACCCAGCTCCAACTCTGGCACTTTGTGATTATCTTTTCAGAGAAAAAAGTGAAAGTGTTAATAAAATCACTCTTTTCTCTAGTCTTCTTTGTACTTTCTAACTAGCTAGATATTCTCAGTGCTCCCGGCTTAATTCTCATTCTGAAGATAGATTTTTTATAAAGAAAAACACTTTATGATCTTGTCCAAAAGTGGAATTCAAACAACCTACCAGATGTATATAAAGGGACATAATTGTATAACTGTTTTATAAGAAAACACATATTGGGAAATATGTGAAAGAACATAAACTGAATGTCCAATTTTATAAGCACCTTAAGTCAATTGTCAATAATATTAATTGTACGGTGAGGATATATACAATATATCCCCAATATATACAGTGCCTGCTTCAAATATCATAGAGGCAGAAAAGATGACTCTACTTGGGAAAATTTTTCCTAAAACATTACCTACTAACCTGATGACTAAAGTTCTGTGAACAGAGATTTGTTCATGTGGAGTGCTTTTTCTGCATCATTTGAATATAAAATACTTGGGGTAAATTCAAAAATTAAAATTTCCACATATACATAGAAGATATAATTTTATACCAGGATCAAAAGGACTTAAAAACAAATTTTAAAAAATACAAAAGTATAAAAGTAATGTAAATAACAAATTATAAATAATAAAAATAATACTAGGGAATGCACAAAAAATCGTGTATCCCAAGCAGTAAAGAAGTTTTAGTAAATATGATTTTGATGTTTCCAAAAATTATCTTCCTACTGCTTCATTGTTACCCCTAACTTTCTAGGAACCAAATTCCTGGATAAAACAGACTGGAATTATGTGGACTGGAATTATGTGATGTTAAAATAAGAAACTTTCCACCTTATTCCATCTCAGAAACAAAAAATGTTTACTGCATCATCACTGACTAAGGTCCCATGGCCCTGTGAATCTCATAGCATATATCTATTTTATATGTTTTAGCAGTTAAATAAAAATCCTGGATAGTTATGTTCACGCTACTACTGTTTGCCCTTCCCCTAATAGTCTGTGTGGAAGATACTCATAAAATGTCTGAAAAATATAAGAAATGCTATTTTAGTAACGTTAGAGATCTGAATTTCCAGAGGCCTAGACCACAATCCTTTTCCACCCACTATTATGATCTACAAACTTTTGTCTAATAAGATAGACAAAACTAGGCCCTGGCATAGTGGCTTCACTGTGGACTGGCACTCCATAATTGACATCTCAGAGGAGTCTAAGAGCCTTGAGTTAAAGACAGGAGACTCTACCAGTATAGCCGAATAATCTCTTCTCTCGTCTGTCTGATCCTGCACAGAGGATCTTACCTGTTCTCTTGAGACTGTACCTGTACTGGATTTTCTTTGTTTGAGAAGGATTTGGAAATTTGAGAGTAGCATAAATCACTTCTTCGGGCATTACTGAACACATAAAGCACAATTCAATCACTGTGTGCCGTGTGTACCACACTGAGCTTCAGCGAAGCTGCTGTTGTATGTGATGTAGGCAGGGACTAAATGGAGCAATCCACCTTTGTCAAAACCAACAAAAGCATAGTGTCAGAAAACAGAACTGTTCCACTGAGAACTGCAGAACTGCACTGTTCTCACTTCTGCACCCCCTCTTATCTCTCTTTTTCTAACTTCGTTTAGTAAAACACCAAGTTGAAGAAATAGACTTAAGAGGAAAATATGGGTTTTAAATATGAACAATCTGTTTTTTTACTTGTGGGAAAACTATAGGGATCTCCAGACTTGAGACTATCCTGTGAAAATACGAAACAAGTATATTTAATTCTGTACATATAAGGTCGTCAATCAGCATGTAACTGTGAGAACAGTGTTATAATTACACGTGGTACTTAACCCATTAGGAACTCCCACAAAACCACAGGAAAGTCAATTCTCACCAAAACTTTTTTCCTAACTTTTTTGCTTCCTATTTTTGTGGATTGAAAAGAGTCCTGAGAAGTTAAAGCAGAATATTAATGGAGCAATACAAAATCAAGAAAAAGTGGTACTAAGAGAAAGAGGAGAAAAAGAGTGAGTCCGCTATAAGCTACATTAAACAGAGATTCCACCCCTCCCCCACTGCACACACGCAAAGCAGCCGCTGAAAAGAAGGGAGACGTACTTTAAAAGTGGCAGTTCTTTCTTCAGCATGTAACAATCAGGTTAAGATGTGAATTCTAATAACTTTAATTCTGGGGGGAGGGTAGGGTAGTATTTATATTAACCCATTTTAGAGATTGGAGAGTTGAAAATCAGGGAGATCAGGTGCTGTGCTCATAGTCCAGTCAGTAAAGGGCACACTCACCATATCCTGAGTATCCTGCATAGTGACAACCTCCTAGTGATGTTCAATCATTTCTTTAGATGAATAAATTATTTTATTCAGAAATAATCACAGTATTGCTCAGTGAAAAACAACTGTTAAATATTGTTATTAATAAGAACACTTTTATTGACTTTCAAGAAAGATCAGGGCATTGTGCAGTAAGCTGATAGAATCACCTCACACAGAATTTTTATAAAAAGGAATTACAAGGAGTAAATTTAGGAAAGATTGTTATGAAAATTGATACAAGGAAAAAAGCATTGCCTTATACCAGAGAGTTTGAGATATATTTTAAAAACAAAATGAGTAAGACCTAGTAAGGAATATTCTTAACTCATTGCAATCAGGTACAAACACAGTGAACTTTCCTTATGATGGAAGGGAGAAACTGTCTTCTGACTGGGGTTGGGGTGGAGGCAGGGATAGCAGCAGAAATAGGTGGGTAGCATGAACTTTAGCGCTTCTTCTAATATGAAGTAATTTAAGGAAGTCTCTAGGCCTCACTTTACTTATCTATTAAAAACTAAACAGATTGACCTAAATAGTTTAACCTATTTTTCGCAATTTATATGATGCCATAATTCTGCTTCTCCTTCCAAGAATGAATCTTTCTAACACTTCTTTGTGGTCTTAAAACATACATTTGCTTTGAGCCAGTAATCTCACTGCTTTGCATCCTTACTTATGAGTGAGAAATAATAAAAGAGTTAACAAACAAAGGAAAAATTGAAATTCTAGATTCTTCAGATAATGAAATAGGAAGTCTAGTTGATATTTTTGGTCTATTTTTTTTTTTTGATGAGGAAGATTTGTTCTCCTCTTTTTAACAGAAAACATTATGTTTATGATGTACAGTGTCTGGATAAAAATGGGGCAAAATAAGAGCACGACAAATGTAGAAGTTAAGGAATATTTCACATGTTGCTGGGAAAGAGAATATCTATCCTGACGCACCATGTTTTGATATACAAATCTGATGAAATGGAAATGACCGAAAACCCTCACCATGAAGCTCAGGATTTTCACTGACTTTAATTTGCTTTGGATCAGCAGGTGGTTCCATCTTCCTTACAAATGTGCTTTTATTAGCAGGGAGTTACCTGAGGAAAATCATTCAATATTCTAATCTTCTTTCTGAAATCTTGAGTAGTCGTTTATGACCTGAATCTTCGAAGAACCAGCTTTGTTTTCACAGATACCGACACAGATTTCACTCCAACCTACTCCAATCCCAATAGACTTTGTCTCCATAGATATAAATACAATACATGTTATTTAATAGGTGGATTCTGCATGTTTAACTTTGGGAAAGAAAATAAATATTTTTACTTGGGGGTTCAGAAACATTCACTTATTCCTTTATTCATTCATTTATTCCTCAACAAATTACGTGAGTACCTACTGTGTGCTATGCATTATTCTAGAGCAAATGATAGAAACATTTTTTCCTTAATGTAGTTTACATTCTATACTTTATGTATTTATTTGTAAATACATACTTATGTTAATATTCTATGTTTATTTATGGATAAGTAATATAATGTAAAATAATGATAAGTGCTATGAGTAGAAATTAAGCAGGGTAACATATAGAGGAAGGAGAGGAGGCTTACTTTAAACAGGACACTCATGGAAGGTCTCTGCAGAGTTGTCATTTGGGGCAGTCAGAGAATAAGGACAACAAAAATATCACTCCACAAAAACATGCTAGTTTGATACTATAATTTGATACTATAAACTCTCTTAGTTACCAAAATCATAAGAGTCAGAATAATTTTTAAAAATTAGTTATTTGATCTTCAGTTTCAGAGTTTCCAGTTACTTTTAAATTTCCCATTTCTTTTCAATTTCATCAAAATGATGTTCCCTGTTTTCATCTTCTGGCCTAAACCTGATCCCTTGCCAAATCTGACCAAGGCAGGAAACATGTCAAATGGGCAAAAAACTGTGTCCTCATCTGATCTGAATAAGAATTAATTCATGTTCTCAGTCTCTTGATCCACAGATCCAGTCCCAGTAACCAGATACCCATTGACCTCTTGGGTGTGTTTCACTAGCGTGATTCTTTATCCTGAAACCCTGAATCAGAATGTCTTCACCACTGGCTATATCCAAACTGAACAATTCACAAACTTAGTGCCAGCTGAAAAAATAATAGCAGTCCAGCAAAAGAAAGCAGAAACCAAGAAACCAACAGATGTGGGATCTAGCTAACAGTGGACAATACTCAGGAGAGCAGGGGAAAATGTCCCAAGATGAATACTGTAACAGCTCTTGCTAGATGCTGTTACAGAATGAAGTAGGGAGACTAGGGGAAGGAGGAATGTGAGAGAAAAGGACACACCACTAAATATACAATATGAGAATGAATCCAAAAATCTGGAGGATGTGGTATAAATAAAGTAAGGAAAAAAGGAAGTCAATTAGACAATCAAAAGACAAAACTAACTATAGGATAATTATGTCCAAATGTGGGGCAAACACAAATTTGGAATGACTCTGAACAATTAGTGAGTCATAATAAGAGAATTCCATTTTATATTTTTGTTGAGAATGTTGTCTTTGAGTGGCATATTGGAGATGTACAGAAAGATTTGTATTATGCAAGCGTTACATGGTAAATAAATGCATTTTTAAAATTCATTCTTATAATCAGTCAATGGTAAAATAAGTAAATAATTATGGTCATGGAGCTTATGTGTACTCCAATATCAGCAGTGTAAATGTAGAGAATCAAATGACAGAGATTAAGAGAGTGTAAGAAGAGAGAAGTGGAGGGCAGGAGGACAAGTGGAAGGAAGGTTGATAAAACTAATCTCCACCTCCTACAGATTGGAGAATTTAGAGATATATTCTGTGGTTGTTTAAATAAGGAATAAAGGTCTATATGATGGAGTGATGGAAGAGAAGTGAGAGAGAGTGGTCATAAATTAATTAGCTATCAAAACAGGAAGTCAATAGACAATTTCTAAGGTTGATAAATCTATATAGAGTAATATAAATATATTATTAAGAGATATAAACATAATCACCATAAGAAATCAAAACAAATAATTAAAAACAGTTGCCTTTAAGGAGCAAGACGATCACTTGAAGGGAAATGTTTTTATTGACTAATAAGCTGTTCTGTACTATTTTGCTTTAAACATGTACATATATTACTGTGAAAAAATGAAAACAATAATAATAGTGTGTATTCATAGTTATTAACCAAGACTTTCTCTCCAATTTCATAATTTGCCTTCATTCTTACCCTGTCTCAACTGGTTATTTACTATTGATTCTGCCCTTAATTTAAAAGCCATTGATTAGCATATTGTACTTTCTGAAGTGAGGTATGGATATAGATTATGAATTTTATGTTTATCTTATTCCTGTATACATGAAGTTCTATGTGCTGAAATTTATTATTGAAACAACTAACATTCACTTGATAAAACAATAAAAATATATTACTCATTTGAATAACTTCTAAACATAAACACAATATTTTATTGAAAACACACCCCTTTTTTGACACTACTGTGTTCTATAATTGGTTCAGGCATATTTATATACTTATGATTGAGGTAATTTTCAACAGCTCTACTTTTGTTGCTTCTAGATATGAAAACTGAAAAAATTCTTGTTCATAAAAATAAGTAGATGAGAATAGAGTTTCATTATAACAATTCCAATCAATTCTTTTAACTCCTTGTGAATTACATGCCGAAGTTTACATAATTTCTGATAGGAAATATTAATTTTATTTATCTAGTAAGCTGATGAAATCCTCTCCCAATATTGGTGAAAGTATTGGAAACTGTAAAAATTGCAAAAAAAATTTGTTGCCTAGTAGTTAGTTTCATTCACTTTCTTAAGTTTTAGGAAGAACACTTGTATATAAAACTGAGGATTTATCTCTGCGACAACTCTAACAGATGCTTTTTCACTTAAACTTCTTGTTTGATCCAACATGCTCAGTATGTGTTGAGATATCAAAATCCTATTAATGTCATTAAATTTCAGTAACATTTTTTAAAATAAAATGTTTTCTCTTAATGTTTTAAGTATATCTGTGTCAATAAAGTATAGCTATATATTTAGCTTAATGAATTTATGGAAAATATTTTTTATAATCTTCCTCACAAAGCCAGTAATCATTATCAAATCATCCAATTCAACTTCTTCAATGTCAAAAATACCTTGTTCTAATTCATGCTAACAGTTAATATGCATTTCGAGGAATACATTAAAAGCCACTAAAAGTATATTTGAAGTGTATTTGCAACACTAGAGCAGTTAGATCATATTAAAATAATATAGACCTAATGAAATTCATTTATACATTTTTATGTTATGAAGGCAAGGTAATAAATCAATACACTATTTCTCATTGCTTAATTTGTAATCATGCACAGTATGGTGTAGCTAAAATTTTAAGATATATATGAGATGAGGTATGTAACAGATGACATGGCATTCTAGCAATTAGTTGTGTCTCTGTTCACACAGTTGCTAAAATAACTTGATAACATTGATTTAATGAAAAAAATTTAATACTTAATTCTAGCTTTTGCTGTCTTAGCTTTACTCTCATGTGACAATATGTATTTCATCTTAGGAAAAACAAATGACAAACTGTTCCTACAAGAACACAGTATTTCAAAATTTGGGTTATTCATTCCCAAGTGAATGTATTAATTCACAACATGAGGATAGAATGAAATCGTTTAACACAGTCTTCCACAAGAATAAACCCTTTCTCTTCAACAGTCTCATAGAACTACAGAAATGTTGTAGAAATGGAATTTAGAAGTATCTCAAAGAACAGAATGTCCTCTCA
This sequence comes from Equus quagga, assembly GCF_021613505.1. NCBI lineage: Eukaryota > Metazoa > Chordata > Mammalia > Perissodactyla > Equidae > Equus > Equus quagga. The sequence continues at coordinate 48,488,705 of NC_060267.1, forward strand.
CAAAGTTATTCTTCACATTGGCCAGAAGATTTGCTTTTTGATCCAACTTATGCCCTGCATCTTACTCTCCCTACAATATTTAACATATAAGAACTATTTCAACAAAATGGTATGTTAAAGAGGCAATTCAATCAAACAGATTGCTATACTTCCTTTGAGATGAGCCACATTGATTTGACAGAATGTCAGCATGTATATAGACTTGAGTAAATCTATCAACCAGCTAAACCTGACTGACATCAATAGAACAATGACAGAATAATCAAAACATATTGAAACGTATTGAAAAGTATATTGAAAAAGAAAGACAAGCTGGAAAACTTATTCTACCTGACTTAAGACTTATTATAAAGTTATCATATGTAGGGCAGTTTGATATTATTTTCAATTTAGATAAATAGCTCCATGAAAAATACTGAAGCCCATAATAGATCCATACATATGTGGTCAACTGGTTATTTTTACCCAGATACAAAGGCAACTCATTGAATAATGCATAATCATTTCAAAAGTTTAATATAATTATGAAAAAAATGGATTTTGCCCTTACTTTCTGTAACAGAAAATAACAAAAAAAAAAAAAACCCTCAGCAACAACAAAAACTCATAATGGATCATAAATCTAAATCTAAAACTATAACACTTGAAGAAGAACAAAAGTGAGAAAATCTTCATGATTTTGGGTTAGACAAAGATTTCCTAGATATAACAACAAAAGCAGAATCCGTAAAAAAACAAAATAAATAAAAAGTTGGACTTGATGAAAATGAAAAACTTCTGTTCTTTGAAAAACACTGTAAAGAAATGAATAAAACAAGCCAAACACAGGGAAAAAGTATTTGCCATTCACATATCTGATATAATATGTCTCATATCCAGACTATATATGGGACTTTTAACACTCAAAAATAATAATAAAAATTAAAAAGTGGGCAAAAGATCAGAACTGACAAATTATCAAAGAACTTATACAAATGGCAAATAAACAAAATAAAATATAGTCAACATCATTGTGCATTAGATAAATGCAAACTAAAATCACAATGGACACCTCTGTATAACTATTAGAATGTTTTCTAAAAAACTCACCATATCAAGTCTTGGTAAAGATATTGAGCAAATTAAACTCTTTTTTCCAGTTTTATTGAGATATAATTTACATACAGCACTGTATAAGTTTAAGATGTGCAGCCTAATAATTTTACTTATATATATTGTGAAATAATTACCACAATAAGTTTAGTTAACATTCATCATCTCATACAGATATGAAAAAAAAGAAAAAGAAAAATTGTTTTTTTCCTTGTGATTGGTAAATCTTAGGATTGACTCTCTTAACGACTTTCAAATATACCATACACAGCAGTGTTGACTATAGTCGTCATGTTGTACATTACATCCCTAGTACTTAGCTTATAACTGGAAGTTTGTGCTTTTTAGCCCCCTGCTTCCAATTCCACCTCCCCATCCCTGCCTCTGGTAACAACAAATCTGATCTTATTTTCTATGAGTTTGTTTGTTTTCTACATTCCACATATAAGAGAGATCATACAATGTTAGTCTTATTTGTCCTTCTCTGACTGATTTATTTCACTTAGCATAACACCCTCAAGTTCCATCCATGTTGTTGTGAATGGCAGGCTTTCCTTGTTTTTTTCTTATGACTGAATATCATTTCATTATATATCTATATATAAATCTTGACTTCTTCATCCATTCATCCATCAATGGACATTTAGGTTGTTTCCATGTCTTGAGTATCATAAATAATGCTGCAATGAACATGGGGGTGCAGATATCTCTTCGACAGGGTATTTTCATTTCCTTTCAATATATTCCTGGAAGTGGAATTGCTGGATCACATGGTAGTTCTATTTTTAATTTTTTGAGTAGCCTCCATACTGTTTTCCATAGTGGCTGTACTAATTTACAGTTTCACCAATAGTCTGAAAGTGTTCCCTTTTCTCCACATCCATGTCGGTATTTATCTCTTGTCTTTTTGATGACAGCCATTCTAACAGATGTAAAGTGATATCGCATCATGATTTCAATTTGCGTTTCCCTAAAAACTGGCGATGTTCACCATCTTTTCACATACTTGTTGGCCTTTCGTATATCTTCTTTGGAGAAATGCCTATTCAGGTTCTTTGCCCATTTTTTAATTGGGTTATTTGTTTTTCTGCTATTGATTGTATGAGTTCTTTAGATACTTTGTATATTAACCCCTTATCAGATACATTGTTTGCAAATAATTTTTCCCGTTCCATAGGTTTTTTATGTTTCTTTTATTGTGCAGAAGCTTTTTAATTGATGTAGTCTCAATGTTTATTTTTGATTTTGTTGCTTGTGCTTTAGGTGTCATATCCAAAAGGTCATTACCAAGACTCATGTCAAAGAGCTTTATTCTTTTGTTTTCTTCTAGGAGTTCCATGGTTTATTTTAGGTCTTACATTTAAGCCTTTAATCTATTTTGAGTTAATTTTTGTGAGTGGTATAAGATAGGAGTCCAGTTTCCTTCTTTTATATGTAAATATGCAATTATCCCAGCGCCATTTATTGAAGAGATTGTCTTTTCTCAGAATATTCTTGGCTCGGTGGTCAAATATTAGTTGCCTGTATACACTTGGGTTTTTTTTCTGGGATCTCAATTCTGCTCCATTGGTCTATTTGTCTGTTTTTATGCCAGTACCATACTGTTTTGATGACTATAACTTCACAGTATAATAGCTTGAAATCAGGCAGTGTGATGCCTCCTGCTTTGTTCTTTTTACTCAGGGTTTCTTTGGGTATTTTTGGTCTTTTGCATTCCATGTAAATTTTAGGGGTGTTTTTTCAACTTCTATAAAAAATGCCATTGGAATCTTCTTATGGATTGCATTGAATCTATAGAAGAGTTTTGGTAGTATTGAAATTTTCATAATATTAATTCTTCTAATCCATGACCATGGGATACTTTTTCTTTTTCTTTTTTTTTAAAGATTGGCACCTGAGCTAACAACTGTGGCCAATCTTTTTTTTTTTTTTCTGCTTTATCTCCCCAAATCCCCCCTGCTACATAGTTGTATATCTTAGTTGCAGGTCCTTCTAGTTGTGGCATATGGGACACAGCCTCAACACGGCCTGACGAGTGGTGTCATGTCCACGCCCAGGATCCGAACCCTGAGCTGCACAGTGGAGAGCGCGAACTTAACCACTCGACCACGGGGTTGGCCCCCATGGGATACTTTTTCATTTGTGTCTTCTTCGATTTCTTTCATCAATGTCTTGTGGTTTTCAGAGTAGAGATCTTTTACCTTTTTTGTTAAATTTATTTCTAGGTATTTTATTATTTTTTATGCTGTTGTAAATGGGATTTACTCATTTATTTATTTTTCAGAAATTTGTTGTTAGTGTATAGAAATGCTACTGATTTTTGCATGTAAATTTTATATCCTGCAACTTTTCTGAATTCATTGATTAGGTCTAACGGTTTTTTTGGTTAAGTCTCTAGGATTTTCTCTGTATAAAATTATCTCGTCTGCAAATAGAGACAATTTTACTTCTTCCTCTCCAGTTCTAATACCTTTTATTTCTTTTTCTTGTCTGCTTACTCTTGTTAGGACTCCTAGTACTATGTCGAATAGGAGTGGTGACAGTGGGCACCTTTATCTTGTTTCTGATCTTAGAGGAAAAGCTTTCTACTTTTCACTATTTGGTATGATCTTGGCTGTGGGCTTATTATATATGGTCTTTATTATGTTGAGATATGTTCCTTCTGTGCCCAATTCCTTAAGAGTTTTTATTATTAATGAATGTTGAATTTTGTCAAATGCCTTTTCTATGTCTATTAAGATGATCATATGATTCCTTTCATTCTATTAATGTGATGTGCCACATTGATTGATTAGTATATGTTGAACCATCCTCACATCCTAGGGATAAATCTCACTTGATCATGATGAATAATTCTTTTGATGCACTGCTGAATTTTGTTTGCTAGTATTTTATTGAGAATTTTTGCATCTATATTCATCAGGGATATTGGCCTGTAGGGCTTTTTTCCTAGTAGTGCCCTTTTCTGATTGAGTGAGTTTTAGTATCAGGATAATGCTAGCCTTGTAAAATGAGTTTGGGAATGTTCCTTCCTCTTTTATTTTTTTGTAAAAGTTTGAGGAGGCTTGGTTTTAATTCTTTAAATGTTTGGTAAAATTCACCGGTAAAACCATCTGGTCCTGGGCTTTTCTTCATTGGGAGAATTTTTATTACTGATTCGCTCTCTTAACTATAAATAGGTGTATTCAGATTTTCCATTTCTTCCTGATTCAGTCTTGCTAAGTTGTATGTTTATAAGAATTTTTCCATTTCTTCCAAGTTGTCCAGTTTGTTGGCATTTAGTTGTTCGTTGGAGCCACTCATGATCCTTTGAGATTCTGTGGTATCAGTTGTAATGTCTGCCTTTTCACTTATAATTTTGTTGATTTGGGTCTTTTCTCATTTTTCCTTAATTAGTCCAGTTAAGGACTTGTTAATTTTGTTTACCTTTTCAAGAACCAACTCTTAGTGGTTAATCTATTGTTTTTCTGTTCTCTATTTCATTCAATTCTGCTCTAATGCTTACTGTTCCCTTTCTTCTACTAACTTTGTGCTCAGCTTGTTTTTATTTTTCTAGTTCCTTAAGGTATAGAGTTAACACCCAAATAAGGCATTTATTTGGGATCTTTCTTGCTTTTTAATGTAGGTGTTTATTGCTATGAATTTCCCTCTTAGAACTGCTTTTGCTATATCTCACAGGTTCTGTTATGCTGTGTTTCCATTTTCATTTGTCTCAAGAAACTTCTTAAATTCCCTTTTAATTTCTTCTTTGATCCATTGATTGTTCAGGAGAGTCTTGTTTGATTTCCATGTCTCCATAAGTTTTCCAGTTTTCCTCTTGTTGTTTCTAGTTTCATGCCATCATGGTCAGAGAAGATACTTAGTATGATTTTAATCTTCTTGAATTTGCTAATCTTCTTGTTTTGTGGTCTAACATATGATCTATCTTGGAAAATATTCCATGTGCACTTGAGAAGAATGTGTGTTCTGTTGTCATATAGAATGTTCTGTATAGTTGTTAGATCCATTTGGTCCATGGTCTTATTTAAGTCTGTTGTTTCTTTATTGATTCTCTGGATGGTCTATCCATTGATGAGAGTGGGGTATTAAAGTTCCTAACTATTATTGCATTGCTATTTGTTTCTCCTTTTAGCTCAGTTAGTTTTGCTTTATATATTTAAGTGCTCCAATGTTGGATCATATATATTCACAATTGATATATCTTCTTGATATATTGACCCCTTTATATTATTTGATGACCTTCTTTGTCTCTTTTTACCATTTTTTGTTTAAAGTATGTTTTGTCTGATATAAGTATAGCTATCTCTGCTTATTTTTCGTTACCAATTGTTTGAAATGTCTTGTTACATCCTTCACTCTGAGTTTATGTGTGTCTTTAAGGCCAGAGTGAGTCTCTGGTAGGCAACATATTGTTGGATCTTATTTTTTATCCATTCGATCATTCTGTGTCTTTCAGTTGGAGGCTTTAATTCATTTACATTTAAGGTAATTATTGGTAGGTAAGGACCTACTATTGCCATTCTGTTAATTATTTTCTGGTTGACTTATAGATCTGTTTTTCCCTGTTTCTTATCCTGCTGTATTTTTGTGTGTGTGTTTTGATATCTTGTGGTATCATTATGCTTTTAATTCTTTACTGTTCTATTGTGTAATTACTATAGGATTTTCCCTTGTGGTTACCATGAGACCTACATAAAATATCTTAAACTTATAACACCAGTTTTTAACTGATAATTTCAGTAGAATTTATAAACTTTACACTTTTACTTCTCCTCCCTCTGACATTTTAGTTTATTGCTGTTTCAATTTACATTTTTTATGTTGTGTAACTAATAATTAGTTATTGTAGTTATGGTTATTTTTACTACATTCTTTTTTTTTAACTTTTAAACTAGAGTCGTAAGTGAATTATGTACTATTACCATAGTGCAGAATCTAACTATGACTATATATTCACCATTAGCAGTAAGACTTACACTACCTTTTTATGTTTTTAGTTGTTAATTAGTTTACTTGCACTTAAAGAACTCCAGTTAGTATTTCTTGTAAGGCAGATCTGGTGGTAATGAACTCCTTCAGATTTTGTTTGTCTTTATCCCTTCTTCATTTATGAAGGCAACTTCACCAGGCATAGAATTCTTGATTGACAGTTATTTTCTTTCAATATTTTGAATGTACCATCCATTCTCTCCTGGCCTGAAATGTTTCTATTGAGAAATTTGCCAACAGTGTCATGGGAGTTTCTTTGTATAAAACTTCCCTTTTTTTTTCTTGCTGCTCTTACAATTCTGTCTTTGACTTCTGACAATTTAATTATAATGTGTCTCTATGTAGCCCTATTCAGGTTCAAATTATTGGAAATCCTTGGCCCTCATGGATCTGGATGTCCACTTCTCTCCCCAGGTTCAGGAAGTTTTCTGCCATTATTGCTTTAAGTATACTTTCTGTCTCTTTCTGTTTCTCTGCTTCTTTGGAACGCTCATAATACAAATATTGTTCTTCTTATTGTGTCCCATAATCCCCACAGGCTCTTTTTATTGTTTTGTTTTGATTTTTTGCTGAGGAAGATTTGCCCTGAGCTAACATCTGTGCCACTCTTCCTCCATTTTGTATTTGGGTCACCACCACAGCATGGCTCACAAAAGGTGTAGGTCTACACCTTGGATCTGAGTCCATAAACTGGGCCACCAAAGCAGAGCATGCTGAACTTAACCACTGCAACACAGAGCCAGCCCCCTCATAGGCTTCTTTACTCTTTTTTATTCTCTTTTCTCTTTGCTCCTCTAACTGAATAATTTTCAATATCTTATCCTCCAGGTCACTGATTCTTTCTTCTGCATGGTAGAGTCTGCTATTGAAATTCTCTATTGAATTCTTCAATGCCATTATTGTATTTTTCAACTCTAGGATTTCTGTTTGGTTTTTTTGATGGTTACTATTTCCTTGTCTAATGTCTTGCTTTGTTCATGTATTATTTTCCTAATTTTGTTTAGTTGTCTGTCTGTGTTTCCTTGTAGTTCACTTAACGTCCTTAAGAGGATTGTTTTGAATTTTTCATCTGACAATTCATAGATCTCCATTTCTTTAGGATAAGTTATTGGAGCTTTATTATTTTCCTTTGGTGGAGTCATATTCACCTGACTTTTCATGATTCTTGATTCCTTATGTTGATATCTGCACATTGAGTAACAGGTCTCCTCTTCCAGACTTTATAGGTTTGCTTTGACAGAGATAGTTCTTTGCCAGTCAGCTCAGTTTGGACTCTGGGTGTGTCTGCTGGTACTGTCTTGGGCAGGTGGGACATGCTAGTATGGTCTACTTCTGGATGAAACAACTGTTTGATCTCTGAGGACAGGGATGGGGCAGTGTGCCACTGACTGAGAACAGATATATATCAGTATAATCAGATTGCTAGCTTCATTGATTGGATTGGCAGGACTGGGTACTATATTCAGTAATAGCTGGGGCTATGAATTAGCTTCCTTGCCCTGGCAGGGCAGCAAGACAGGACACAGGGCCCATAAAGCTTATTGTTTGGGAACCTGAATCTGGCAGCATGTGCACTAAATTCCTTCATCATGTGAGGCCAGTGTTTTTTCTCTACAGACACGGGAAGCCATGGGCTGTACTCACTGTTCAAGTGTCACTGTAAGTAAGGCTGTTGAATGAGCTATGCAGCTTCCCATGTGCTCTGGCTGGTTCCCTGGTTGGACAGGCTGAAGGCTGTATTCAGCAATGAGGAGAGTTATGAATTAGATTCCATGTCCAGGTGCAGCTGGAGAATTCTCTCTAAAGCTGGTAAAACTTTGCAGTCTTAACTCAAACCAACCCACACTCCAAATTATCTTATCAAAAAAGGCCTTTGGCTTTGCTCTGAAAACTATTGGCTCTCCCCACCCACCTCTTGGCTCAAGTACCAATGCTTTTAGGAGTGGTCCCTAGTCTTTCTAGTCAGATAGGGCCATAAGACACTCTCCACAGTGGGTGGAGCTTTGTCTCAGCTCCTTTGCCTGGGTGAGATGTGGAGGGGCCACTTCAGGCTACTCTAAATTTTCCAAATATGCTCTCTGGTTGTGAGGTTGAGAGCTACCCTGAGCCTTGGCTACAGTTTAATCACTATGTGGGTAGCATGGGAATACCCCACACCCAGTACTGGCTTTACTCTGAAGTCAGTCAGCTCTGCCTGGCTGCCTGTTGGCTTGAGTGCCACTGGGCCACACCACTTTCAGGACTTGTCTCCAGCTTTTCTGGTCAGATGGTGCTGGAGGATACTCTCTATAGCATGTAAGGCTGTGATTCAGCTCCTTGCCTGGGTGTAAACAAACCAGACTATAAAGTTGGCAAAATTCCTCTTTTGAGGATCTGAATTGGGAGGATCTGCACCCCACTGAGTTCTCTGGTCAGAGCACACCCCTGACTTGGTTCTGCAGATGAGTAAAGCTACTGATTGGGATTACTACCTGGGGACTGCAGGTATGGACTCCGTCTGTCAAGAACCATATGCTGGTTGTTGGAAGCCTCTTCCCCTTTCTCTGTCACAGTCACAGCCCTGTAAAGGCTCCTACAAAGTGACCCACATGCTAGGAGGAGGTGATTGTCCCCCATGGGTTCTTTTTTCTTACTGAAGCAATTGGAGACTCAGGAGACACCTCTTGGCATAGTGTTGCACTGTCCTGGGGGATGAGCATTATGGTCCACGTGTAGCCACTCCTCTTACCCTTCTAATGCAGTCTTCTTCGTCTCTGTGGTGCAGGGGGGTGCTTCAGCCTTACCTCCATATTCTAGGATTCTCTAAGTGGTGCCTTGTTCTTGAACAGCTGTTAGTTCTTCTTGTGAGAGGGAGAAAAGTCAGAAACAACCTACGTTTCCATCTTAGTGATGTCACTGAACTAAAAGTCTTAAATAAAAGGAAAGACATACCACGTTTTTGAATTAGAAAACTAAACATGTAAAGTGATCAATTCTGTGTTTTACTTAAAATGTGATACAATCACCATCAAAATCATACGAAATAGTTTACCTAGTTATTGACAAGGTGCTTCTAGAGTTCACTAGAATTATTGATAGAATTTCACTCTCAGCTATAGAAGAGTAGGTTATATTAAATCACGTCTCTCATTGAAAACAACTCTAAAAGATGGATAAGATACCAAAATAGTTATTTGAAGACACTGAATATCAATTGAATCAGCCGGGATTTAGGAATATCATGACTGTGTATATAAAGGAAACACTTTATGGTAACTCAGATATTCATATTTCACATTGCTGATTCCATTTTTGCTCAGGCCTAAATACCAGAAACCAGCAGCTCCAAGTTTTAGGTCATCTCGTGGGCACAGAGAGACAAAATTGAACTTCAGCAGAAACAAGACAATCAGGAATTCAGGAGACAAGTTAACATAAGAAAAGAACCACAGAGAAGTGAGTGTGATATTCTGAGCCGCTTTTTCCATCAAAGCATTTCTCTTCAAGGCTATTGTGTACAAGGCATGAGACCAAGAAGCCAAGTGAAAATAATAGCTAAGAAGTTTAGAAAATACATAGAATTTATGAAGCTCATAGTGCTGTGGTGACAAAAAAAGCAGAGCCTTGAAGTTGAGATCCATGAAGCTGAGACTTCAGAAGAGGTACCTCTTGAAGTAAAATTCACAAACAGGCCATCCTTCTCAAAGACTGAAACACAACCTTAGATATCTCAATTCCTTACTGGGGCAAAGTAATCTGCTCCTACTAGAAATATCTACCAAAATGGAATTAAATCCATTCCAAAGAAGGGTAACATTATCCATAGCTTCTGTGGTTGTTCATACTGTGTGGCAATCATTGAATAAAAAGTTACCAGGTATGCTAGGATGCAGGTCCAAATGACAGAAAACCAAGAGAAAAAAGGCAACAGAAAGAGACACACAGGAAAAATAGATTTTGATGTTATTAAAGATAGATTTTAAATTTCTGTGCTTACTAACATATGCAACAATATTGATTTTAAGATGGAGAATGTTACTAGAAAACTTACATCTACATAAAAGTATCAAAAAGAAATTCTGGAACGAAAAAATCAATAATTGAAATAAGAACTCAATCAAAGGGTCCAACAGCTGATTAGTCACAGCAAAAGATTCCTAGAATTAGTCTCTATTGACTTAGAGAAGTCAGTAAAAAATATTCAGATGGATACAAGGAGAATAAAAAAGATAAAAATTCAAAGAATGTAAGAAATCTATGGATATGGTAATAAGTTTTAATAGGCATTTAATGGAATCTCATAAGAAATGGCATGAGACTATGTGGCAGAAACATTATTAGAGCAGATGAGGTCTAAGAGTTTCCTAAAAGTGTTTTAAAAGATCCAGATTCAAGAAGCTATGTGAATCTCAAGCAAGGAAAACAACAAACAAACAAAGAGAAGAAAATCATACCTATGCATATAAGTAAAACTGCTGAAAACAAAGACAAAGAAAATCTTAAAAGGTGTCAGAAAAGAAGGAGACATACTGTCTTTAACATCAGTAAAACCAACAGCTAAGTTTTTACAGAAATGACATTTAGTAGTTTTTGCTATAGTAATAAACATTCCCAATATTTCAATACCTTAAAGTCACAGATATTTCTTACTGGTGGCTATGAGTTTTGTTTGCCTCTGCTGAATTCCTCTAGATTTGATTATGTCTTCTTATTTTAGGATCCAAGCTAAAGGATCAGTCCCTTCTACATGAGAGAGGCAGAAGCAATAAAGTGAAGTAAAATATAAAAGCACATTTAAAATTTTTGATTGGCATGACATATACTACAGCTGCTCACAATTCATTGGCCAAGTCAAGTTACGTAGCTAAGACTGACAATGAGGTGGGAAAGTGTACTCCAACTAAGTATGCATGACAGAGGTGGGGATATATAATATCGACACAGGGGAAGGAGCAGACAGTTGGAAACAATATAATCTTTCAAATGATGGAAGCTAGAGCTAGAATATAATGGAACGCAACCTAAAATTGTATTCTCTACTCAGTGAAAATATAAAATACAAAATGAAGGCACAGTTAAGATATTTTCAGATTAAAAAAAGAGAGAGAGTTTGTTACCAATGTTTCTATGCTAGAAGAAAAACTAAACAGTGATCTCAAGACAAAAGAAAAATGACACTGGTTGGCACCCAAGAGAAGCAGGATGAATGATGGGCAATACAAAATAAATACACAGGTAAATAAAAGTAAACCTTTACTGTCTAAAAGATAATGTTTCTTTTGGGGGTCCAAATGAGTTTGGAATTAAAACACATGGAAATAATAAGACGAACAGCAAACGGCAGTACATAGAAATAAATGTTCTAATGTCCTTGTATTATTTGGGATATGGAAAAGAACTAATTTATATTTGATTCTAATAAGCCAAGACTGTGTGTTGTAATTACTATAGTATCCACTAAAAGATTGATGAAAGGAGATATACAATTAACATATACAGCAAGCTAATTGAGAGGCAAAAAAATTTTAAAAAATAACCTGTTTAATGCAAAGGAAGGCAAGGAAGAAGAAAAGCAAAAGGAAGATACAGAAGTGCAAGCAGAGTGGCCAAAAACTCTTGAGGAAAAAAGAAAAGAAACACAATGGAAGCATTTGCCCTGTCAGATAACACAACATTACACAGCTAATGAGATAGATAAATAGGCAATGTATCAAAAGAGAGAACCCAGAAACAGATATATGCACACAGGGACAATTAATACATGAAAGAATTTTATTGTAGAGTAGCAAAGAAAGTAAAATGATTTTCAAATATGATGATAGGAAAATTGTTTTTCCAGGTGGGAAAAAATAAAATGATACTCTATTACACTGTATACAAAAGTCAATACTAGTAAAATGTAGCTTTAAAAGTGAAAGGCAAACTGGAACATATTTAGAAGATAATACTGCAGTGTATTTTTATCACTTTGTCCTAGGAATAATTTATATAAAAGGAGTATCCATCGGGGCCAGCCTGGTGGCCAAGCGGTGAAGTTCAGGCGCTCCGCTTTTGTGGCCCAGGGTTTCGCTGGTTCGGATCCTGAGCGCGGACATGATACTGCTCATCAGGCCATGCTGAGGCAGCATCCCACACGCCACAACTAGAAGGACCCAGAACTAAAATATACAACTATGTACTGGGGAGATTTGCAGAGAAAAAGCAGAAAAAATATTTTAAATAAAAATGAAAAAATTAAAAAATGAAGATTGGCAACAGTTGTTAGCTCAGGTACCAATCTTTAAAAAAAAGAGAGATTTAAAAAAGGAGTAATTAGGGGCTGGCCCCGTGGCCGAGTGGTTAAGTTCGCGCGCTCCGCTGCAGGCGGCCCAGTGTTTCGTTGGTTCGAATCCTGGGCGTGGACATGGCACTGCTCATCAAACCACGCTGAGGCAGCGTCCCACATGCCACAACTAGAAGGACCCACAACTAAGAACATGCCACTATGTACCGGGGAGCTTTGGGGAGAAAAAGGAAAAAAAAATAAAAAATCTTTAAAAAAAAAAAAAGGAGTAATTATATAGAGAAATATTGATAAATTTGACTATATTAGCTGTAAATGACACCATGAAGCTATCAAAAGACAAAATGCAAGTGGGAGAATACATTTGCAATACCTATAACTAGCAAATGTCAAATCCAGATTATAACAATAATTCCCACATATCACCAAGAAACAGCAAATAAAAAATAAAAATGGATATCACTATAGAATTACTCTGCTGGAAAAATTGTAAAATGTGACAAAACACATATTGAAAAGTATGTGGAGCATTTGGTACACACACACACTGAAGGTGTAAGTGTAAAGTTACTTGGGAAATAGCTTGACATTTTTAACCAGAGCTGAAGGTACTTAATATTTATGACCTAGCAATTCCACTCTAAGCTTTATACTGCACAGAAATGCTTGGTCCATCAGAAAACAGGTGTAAGAATAGTTATAGTAACATTATTTATCATAGAAACAAACAGAAAATTTTCAACATTAAAATGAAAAATAAATTGTAGCATGTATGCTATGGAACACTATACAGCACTGAAAATTTATGGACTACATATACGTGAAACCACATGTATAAATTTTAAAGATAAAATCTCGAGTAAAAGAAACTGGATATAATGGAATACATATGTTATGACACTATTTTAATAAAGTTCAAAAATATGAAAAATTAAAACATATTGATAATGATAATTGATAATAATAATAATGACATTTTGTCTAGGAGTGCATAATTAGGTATTACAACTCTTATAAAGCAAGAGTATAAGTACCATAAAGTCAGGATAGTAACCATCACTGTGGGGATGGATTGGGCTACTTTTGGGAAAGGGTTCCTGCAAGGCATTTCACATTCTGCCAGAGTTCTCTTTCCTGATATGAGTTGTATTCTCATGTTTGTTTTACAATAATTTATTAAGCTGTGGATATTAGCTTAATGTACTTTAATATAAATTTTATTGTAAAATTACATAAAGAAGATAATATGGAAAGAAGATAGTAAATAAATTTGTGATATCCATGTTCCTGTCCTAAAAATTGTTTAGGTCTTATATCTTTATATTTTCTCTATTTGCCTGTTTACCTGTTCTTGGAATACTTAAGAAAGAAAAATACCATTCATCAGTAACTTATGAAGTTTATGTTGGAAATACACATTCCATTTCAGAATCAGTGGCACAGAAGTAGAACAGGATCTTACTCCTGAAGGAAAATTTATCTGATATACGTAAAATATCTAGTCAGCTCCTCCAAGAGAAAGGAAAAGATCCTAAAGAAATCCTCTTTCATGAAAACATTTTTTCTCCTGCTGTGTGAGGGTTTAGTAATTATATGAAATAAATATGACATCATATAAAACGTATGAAGATTGGTAATTTATGTAAGAAAATTGTGGTGGCAAACTTCACAGGTGGAGAAAACAGTCTAGATTTTGAGCACTAGATAAGATAGGCCTGGGCAAGAACTGAATGGTTCTTGAAAGACAATCAATGACAGACTAGAATATAGTTACAAATATAGAAGCAATGATAGGCGGTGGAGCTCAATGAGAATCAACATTCTCCAGCAGGACAAGTACCTCAGGAATTATTAATATATTTATGGAAGAAGAGGGTCAGATTTTCAGCAGGAGACCCAAGGCTTCTTCTACTTACGAAGGAGGATCAATGGTATATGAGGGTTCAGAGTCTTCAGAGTTTTCAGAATCTTACCCGATGTCACATCCCTATTGTCAGCAATCAATGACTTCACATTAATAAAGTCTCTGAAAAGTTGTGGGTTCATTTTGAGTTGGAAATCGGAAACCTGCAGATCCGGATTTCAGATTTGATTTCCTGAAATTTAGCTCTTTGGCTGGAGAAGATGTGTGTTACTTTAACAACAGTCATAGAATATTTTTAGTTTTTTACATTGATCTTGAAGTAATATTTAAAGCTTTGAGTTTATCATTTTATTTTTACATGTTCTCCAAAATACTTAGAACAAATCAACAAATGTCGAATTCTTTATATTCTCTATTTATGTTCTAATGCTCTGTTGCTGCACATAGCCTTTCATGGCCTTGAAGTCTATAGACACTTGACCCCAGGTGAGTACAAATGATAAGTAAATATTTGCCTTTGTATACTGTGCTCTATTAGTGTCCCATTTAACAGATGGAGTCATCGATATGTTTAAATCTAGACATTTAAAAAATTCCAGAATTTTATCCTTACATTTGTTCCCTGAAACTATTTCTAGTATCAACAACTGAATCAGCCAGAGTTCAATCAGAAAAACAGAGACACTTCAGCTGTGATGGGAATAAGGGACTTAGAAGAACTATAATAAGAGAGAATCTGGATGTGGAATGTCTGTGCATTCATTTCTTATGGCTGACATAGCAAATTGCCACAAACTCGATGACTTAAAACAAAAGAAATGTGTTCATTCACAGTTCTGGAGGCCAGAAGTCTGAAATCAAAGTGTCAGGAGGGCAACAATCCCTCTGAAGTCTTTAGGAGAGAATCCATTTTGGGTTTTGAGGGAGAATCTATTCCTAGTCTCTTCTAGATTTTGGTAGACGGCAGCGTTACTTGACTTGTGGCTACATCTCTCCTATGTTTGCCTTTCTGGTCACATTGCCTCCTGGTCAAATCTCCCTGTGCTTTTCTCTTATAAAGACACTTGTGATTAGACTTAGGGCCTACCCAGATAATCCAGGATAATCTTCCCTGCCAAGATCCTTAACTGGTTCACGTCTGCATGGATTCTTTTTCCTTTAAGTGAACATTTGCATTTATAAGGATTAAGACTTAATATCTTTGGTTTCTCACTTTTCAGTCTACCACAACATGGAAGGGGAAAAATATCAAGCAGTCATCATGTTCATCTGGACTCCAAATTGGGACTTCTAAAGAGGAAGCTTTAGGAAAAGGCTGTGAAATCTGACCCTTTGTGGAAGCCACTGCCTGTAGGGGAGCTGCTGCTGTGAGGAGCTTTACCTCTGTGGAAAGTGGTTTCTCCACAAAGGCCACTGCCTCTCAGGAATCACTGATTCTATGGAAAATTATAATTTGCATGACTGCAGCCATATACCTGTTGATAGACCTGGGACTACTGTGGGTTGGTAGGGTAAGAGGTCGGCAAGTTGAATTGGGTGTGGAGAAGGAGGAGATGATGATCTGAAAACTACCAAGCGCATCAGCATCCACCTGTCATTCTGTTTGATCACATCAACCTTTTGAAAGTAATGATCTTGCTTCAGATTTGTCCTCCAGTCATCCCACGAGTTCCACACATTGCCCAACTCTGACCAGGACCTAAACAGAGAAAGGGATTCTGGGAAATGTATTCCAGACTTAGAAATTTTGATGCTAATTTGACCACAGAAAATCCAGCACATTTCTACATTTCTGTAACGTTTAGTAATGCCAGCCTTTAATGTAGGCCATTCTGGTGGGTGTAGTAGTTTCTCACTCTACTTTTATTTTGAATTTTTTTCTGGTGAATAATGATGTTGAGCACCTTTTATAAGATTTTATACCATTTGAATATTATTTTTCATAAAGTACCTCTTCAAATGTCTCCACATTTTTTAATTAGAGTTTGTTATTATTGATTTGTAAGAGTTAATTTTATCCTGACTATAAGTCCTATAAAAATATGGATGTGTATATTATATTAATACAAACCCAGCACATATCTTCAGCTTTATGTTGTTTCTGTTTGTAATATGACCAGTGGACCCCAAAATCAATTCTCCACTTTTTTACCTCTATGCTCAAAAACATGTTCCTTGTCAACATGATATTTTGTAAGGTCTCATTCCTGTTGATCAAATATTCTCTAAGCTCATGCATATTGGTTCTGGCTGAGGCCCTGTGGGAAAACAAGCAATTCCACACCCAGAATATGCATCTA
Organism: Equus quagga; assembly: GCF_021613505.1. Classification (NCBI taxonomy): domain Eukaryota; kingdom Metazoa; phylum Chordata; class Mammalia; order Perissodactyla; family Equidae; genus Equus; species Equus quagga. The sequence goes on from NC_060267.1 coordinate 48,505,212, forward strand.
TTCCTGACAAAGTGAGTCAAGGCTCCTTCCATCACAGAATGGGTACATATTAGTTAACTTGACAATAAAGAGCTTACTGTTTTCTTTGAGATATCTTACGGTGGGTTTCTGTTGGCACCACCTAACCTTCTTACTCAGTGAGTAAAACAGAATCCAGCTCATAATGGGCAGTCTGTTGCATGGTCACCTACTACACCATATTTACCAGTCACTGGATAGAGAGATCCCTAGGAAGGACATGTTACTTTAGGTGAGGTAATGGGGCTACATTGCAGGAAATATTCACATGTAGAGAGTTTTTGACTTTTTATTAAATTTATTACTTTTTTGTTTTTGGATGCTGTTATAAATGGTATTACTTTTTACATTTTATTTCCCATCATTTCCTGCTAATGTACAAAAATATACTTGATGTTTACATATTGAGATTTTATTCAGTTAGTTTGATAAATTATTTATTCTAGTACTTTATAAATATATTGGTTTATTATGTACACAATTATATCATCTGCAAATAAAAATTTCTTATTTATTCCTTTCCCATTTTTTATACTTTCAATTTCTTTCTTACCTTATTTCACTGATAGGACTTCCAATAGACAACAGACGTTGTTGAATAAAATAATTAATACAGATCCTTCTGATCTTGTTCCAGAACTCAAAAGAAAAACTTCCACTCTTTTACCAGAAGTATGTTGTCAGCTGTAGGATTTGCTGCTGCTAGTTTTTTTCTTTTCTCTTTTTAATGTCAACATTGCCCCTTTCAGATTAGGGCAATCTTCTGCTTCTAGTTTTCTGAGAGATTATATTATGATTAGACGTTTCACTTTGTCAAATGCTTTTTCTACATCTATTGCAATAATAATATATTTTCTCTCTCTTATTTTTTTCCAAAATGTAAATCAACCTGAGTTACTAGAATAAACCCCAATTGGTCATGATGTATTATCTTTTCTTTATATTCCTTGATTTAATTTTTCTGATTTTCCCTGGGGTTGGTATGTAAGTTATTACTGGAAAAGCAGGAACAATTAGCTTCAGCTTTCTGTATTCTCACCCAAAATACTATATTTATACTTAACAGTATCTGGACTATATCTAGATGATAAATTATGACTTCAGGTTTCTTTCATTCAGCAAATGAGAGAAAAGAAAGTTTGAAAATGTAAATTATTAGGAGAGAGGCAGAAATTTAGTCTTAGAGCATCTTTATTCCATTTGTATCGTCCACAAGATGTATGCCCTCTAAATTGCAGGATAATAGCTGAGGCAAAATAATTGCACTGACTACATTCCTCCATCTGGTACTTCCTTCATTAGTGTACTCTCAATCTTCACTGGATTAGCCAACTTCTCACAGACAGCATTTTTTAAACTAGTGCACTCATCGTAATAAACATATAAATCATGTATATATCCACAATACTTCCCATTGATTAAGTCATTTGTGTTACTTCTGAACCTAAGAGAGAAAATAAAGAATTACACTTGATAAGTCAAATGTGAAACACATTCACAGAAAAAAATTACTTTTCAACATATCATTGCTACTAGGGTCTTCATTGTCTAAAATAAATTTTAATTACCATTCAGAATGTCCAGAGTGCCCTTTATCCATTTTAATTGACAAATATGCAATTTCAAACACTGCCTGATTTCTCCCTGACTTTTTCCACTTTCTCACATCCGAAATATTTAATGTCCTTTACTTCCAGATGTAGCACCTCCCTTCACTAATACTTCATCTGATTTAGAATAATTCAGTTCCATTAGATTCTCTAGTCTAACTGGGTCAGAAGTAAATCTTTGATACTGTCCTCCTCAAATGTTTTTCATAATCACCAAAACCAGGAATTAACCTAACGTATGATGCCTTAAGCTCAGCATCATCTCCAAGTGACTTCTCCTTCTAACCATTTTTCAAAGATTTTACTCTGAAGTTCTGAATAATTACCAGCCCCTAACAAAAGCTTACTGATCAGAGACCATGCATTAAAGACAAACTTGTATATTCAAAATATTATCTTTTGGAAAAAATGCAGCATCAATACTTGGGTCAGTAATAATGATTGTCAGTCAATAAATGAATTCATCAATTAAATTTTCAAAAGTTAAATTTCCAATTTGAGGTGATGTAATACAGATGTCATTGATCACAGCCACTTTCCAGAAACAAGCCCAAAAGTAACGTTGAGAATAGAAGAGGAAAGGACATCATACATACGTACTGGTATATTATATATGATTATATATTATATACATATATAATGTATTATATATACATATACATTATTACATATTTTTTATTTCAATATTGTTTCTTGGTAATTAGAAATATCTACTGTGTTTTCCATCGCATTATAGATTACCTTTCCATTACCAATAATTACATATAAACACATGGAAATTCTACTTTTTCTAAATAAGATTCCATCTGCAGCCTCCCCTGATACACACAATACCTTTATCTCTAGTCCTTCACTCCAAGTGAGATCCTTTAAATATATATCCTTCTCTCGTCCATTTGTACATATCTAATGCCCCGTTCTGTCCTCTCATTGCAAACTGCCAAAGATAGAGCTGCCTTGCCTTTCCGACCCATATTCCTAGACCTACTATTTCTATCTGGAGGAAAAAGCAAACAAAACAAAAAAAACAATCAAGGCTTCTATTTTCTGTGTGGCCCAGTGTGGCGAGGATGCAGGAAACTTAGGGTTTAGATTCAGTGTGGCAGCACCAGACACAGTTGCCCTGAGTTCACTCCTGCTTGATGTGTCCTCAACCAATAAATATGTATAAATTTGTGAGCTTACAACAGTATCCAGCAGGCTGAGACTCCGGTTTCCTCCTGTAATCTAATGCAGTCTGCTTCCCAAATTTGAGAGATTATAAAATACAAATGGAATTTTGGCATTGTTGTAAGTAAGACTTCCTCCCAACCCAATTACAAGCAGAACAAATACCACATATGACTCTATTTATAAAGGTATGTTTATAAGCACATTTCTTTTCTTTTTTTTTTTTTTTTTTCTCCCCAAAGCCCCCTGGTACATAGTTGTATATTCTTCGTTGTGGGTCCTTCTAATTGTGGCATGTGGGACGCTGCCTCAGCGTGGTTTGATGAGTGGTGCCATGTCCGCACCCAGGATTCGAACCAACGAAACACTGGGCCGCCTGCAGCGGAGTGTGCGAACTTAACCACTCGGCCACGGGGCCAGCCCCTATAAGCACATTTCTTAATATATTACACAAAATAGTTGCTATATCCCATGTATACACTATACCATGTTCATGTGCATTTTATTCCTTTTATCAGAAGTGCTCTTCTAGTCTACCTCTAAATTTTTCATTCAGAAATGACTGTTTCAAATGTCAGTTATAACACAAATTTCAAAGCTGAAATTTATTTTTGGTTATTCTGTGTGTTCTTACTGAAGCATTATATTCTTTTTATCTGTATAATTATTTAATTAGTCTGTGCACATAATTGATGGTTATGTAACTACGGGAAGAATCAATTTTTCACTCATTTTTGAATTCCAGCAATAAGCACAATTTTACGTACACCTCAGAGCCCAGTAAGTTTTGTTGGCCTCTATAATTTTCTTAGATAAAAGCAGATTCCCAGAAATTTTCCCTTATTTGGCTATTATGAGTTTGTTAGTGACTTGTCAAAGTAATGAAAAGACATTTGTGGCAGCTTGTTCCATTATCAAACACATTAAACAAGGCTGAAGAAAAACAGACATTTAGAGATGTAATTTCATTTGAAGCCAGTTTTGATTGTCTAATGCTCCTGAGGAAAACACCTTTACTCAAACCAACTATAAAAATTCAACAAGAATAGAGTTACCAATCAGAGGAGATAATTGTCTCATCCAAGAGCTTGGAGGGTGTGTAATCTTTTCTGGGAGATAATCCCAGCCAATAAGCCCGTAATCTCCTGGATTTTATAAATTCCTACAGGAAATAGAGATGGTTTGTTAAAATAATTGTCTCATTATATCACAACATAATTTTTACAAATTACTTTTTTAAGGTAACATTTTGACGTTATACTACTACTTTTAAATGCCATTAAAAAAAAAAAAACTGAGGCAAAGTGTCCTTACCATAGGATTACTAACCTAGACCTAACCTAGACCTAACCATAGGTTACCGTCTCACATGGAGGAAGATCTACCAATCCATGCCTAACCTTAACTGAGGGTCAGTGAAGTTCACAAACTTCAGGATTCAAATATTGAGCAGTCAAATAAAAACGTCCAGGGGCAAAGGAGGTGGTTCATCACTGTAGACACAAGTTAATAGAAACAGAAAGAGTAGGAGAAAAATGTAGCAAAGTCCAATGAGGGTGGTATAGAAGAGAATTTAGAACCAGTCCAGAATTCTCTAGCCAGAGAAACAGATTTTCTCAGACATTGTTTTGAGTAAATAACTACAGTTAGATCATTTGAGAATGCTCAGATGAGGAAGAGACCATGGATTGTTTTCCCCCCTTCTATAAAGGAAGACAAAGATTCTTAGAGCAGAAAAGCTAAGACTTGTGGGAAATAAATTTTTTGCCTAAAAAATAAATATGTGATTACTGCCTGAGAGACTAGAAATGCTGAGTAATAAGTAACATATGGAGATATTATTTAGATATTAGAAAAAAGAAAATAAATAAATGCATAAATAAATCTTCCAGAGAGATAAGTTTTCTTGAGACCCAGGAACTCAGTGCAATACATCTGCTTGGCAGTTGCCTTTGCCATCCTCTCTTAATTCTACTTTTTTATACATATTTTATTCAAGTTATTGTTGTATTATAGTATATACTGACTTTTTCACTTAGTTAAAAAATACAAAAAGGTGGAATCAAAAACAAAGAATCTCCTCCTATGCAGATTTTATGGAATTGGTAGCCATTAGGAATAATTTCCATATCTTCTGTTTTTAGATAAATGCTGAGAAACCATGTTCTGTGATTTGACCCTGAAGTTCCAGTTTGGAAATGCTCACAAGACTTAAAGATTCTGGATGTCCCATGTCTACTCACCTGCCCATCAGCCTGTGAGATTCCACTGACACTAAAGTCCTAAGCTAAGGTTTTATATGATTTGCCTTGGCTATGCTACCCTGAGATAAAGATACGAAGTCTCAGTCACCTCATACCCCAACTTAAATAAGCCAGAACCATGTCTGAATTAATATGGATCTTCCTCAACATGCCTTGCTCCTCTCTATTCTGATGGGAAAAATGACTTCCTCCCCATAGGCAAGGATCCATTGGCCGTACCAATACACTTTTGTTCTTAATCTTCAACAGGCTGGCATTGTGAGAAGAACATATCTTTTCACTTTTTTGCCATGCTTTGTAACCTTCAAGTAGTACATAGCAGCTGTCTTCATGCCATATCCATTGCTTTGGGCAAGGTTTACATTTGTGCTCTGGAAGATGAAGGTAGTTTGATTTGGTTTGTGTTGATAATCTTCATTATTCTTATCATTCCCATTATCCTTTATGTTAAATTAACCACATTTACCTTTCTTATTTTTACATCTTGAAGAAAATGAATCCTGTGTTCCAAGCCCCAATATACCACCACAATGTGTCCAAAATGTAATTTGAACAACATGTTTCAAATTTACAGTTGGATTCCAGTGTATTTTCCTACCTCAGGAATTCTGAATAATGGTTATTTTTTTTCCTTTTGTCGTTTTTTGTATTGCTATATGGCAATAAAAGCTAATCACAAGAAACATCGTGTGGCGAGAATCAACCCCACAAACCTACGTTAATTCTGCCTTCCCAACCAGAGCATTTCTAGCTCTCTGACTTGTTGAATATTTGGGAGACTTCTCAAGAGCACAAAAGAACATGTTTTAATTATTATAGACACTGTTAAAGATATTAAAAGACCAATTTCTCCCAATTCCAAGGGTAGCACTAACTTTATTTCTTTTCTGTTGACTCTTATTAAACATTGAGTAAAATTTAGGAACAATGTCGCCCATAAAGAGATGTCCTGTCCTTCCTATCTTCTACTAACCTTAGTGCCCACAATAACAGTATTAAACGTCAGATTAGAGATACCGTCTAGTGTTTTATTAAGTAAGTTTCATCCCCTAGTAATTTTGAGGTCTGTAGTTATTATTACTTTTTCTATTTTTCTTTGAACTGCATAGAAATATCAGTACATCCTCATTCAACCACATTTAATTCTTCCCTCTAAATAATGGCTTCCCAGGGAAAGGCTGCTAGCTATTGATGAAATGCTTTTCAATTCACTCCTAGGTTTAGTTAATTGTCTAATAAATAACACAGAGAAGAAAACAGGATTACCTTGATTGTTTCTATACAGCTCATGACATAATTTGGTGGCTATTTCTTGCAGTGTGATAGAGAGGTTCCTGATCTTCTCAGAATTATTCATGTTATGCATCAGTTGTATAGAAATATTTCTCTGAAGTTCTTCTTTAAAATTTTGTAGTTCATTCAATTTTCCCACTTCCGTCTTCAAAGTTATATAAACTCCAGATAAAAAAACATATGATAAAAAATTTTAATCCCTCAATACAACCATCACCTCCTTTTTGCTAAAATAGTATTAAGAACATTAAAGGTCTAAGAAGCAGTTACTTCACAAGAGTGAGGGAAAGAGACTAAGTACCGTATTATAAGCACCTAGTTACCAGTCCCCTTTGTGGGTATATCACCTATAATCCTTCCAAAGCCTCAATTCAGAGTAAACTTTCTTGTAAAACTCAAACGCTTCTAGGTGTTTTCCCTTTCGATCAAAACATGGGTAATACCTACACATGCTTCCTAAGACTCCCAGTCCAGTCAGCAGCAGAAGACACAGAAGAGTCAGGGCCACGACTCTCTGACGCCATGCACGGGAAGGAGCAGGAGGTGCTGTGGAAGGCAAAACTGGCAAAGAGGTCTGGCAATGGTATAATCCTAATTTGAGTCATTCACTCATTCATTTTGCCTTTCTTTCTTTCCTAACATGTCCCTGGTCAAGAAATGTGCTTTGCTAAAAACTCAAGGACATTTTTAAATACCTGTTTAAAGAATAAGTCAAAAACATTTTATTAGTTATTTTGCATGCAAACTGGTTCTCACAAGAGAGGCTGTTAACTGGTAGGCTGATTCAAGAAACAAAGAGGCAAAAATGGGATTTAAAAGCAGAAGTAAGAAAACCAATTAGTCTGGATACAACATATCTTGTCCGTAAAATGTGGGGGAGCTGAGTAACTGGCATTTAACAGAGAGGTTAATCTAAGTATTCCTTCCTCCAATGGAAAATTGTGGGATGTCAAAGAAAATAATTTCAGTTACTTATATTTTTCCCAGAAAATCCTGAGAATTTGGCCATGGAACATAAATGATAGACTGTCTCTTTGTAACGTCTCTGGATGTCCTCCCATAGCCAGATGTTAGTTAGGCCAGATCTTAATTAGGCCAGATCTATGTCATTTCCTCATTAGAATTTTTTCATGCTTTTTAGTAACAAACTTTTCTTGAATGCTTCCTTTTAACTAAATAGTGAAGCCCAAAACAGATCATTTCCCTATAAAAAACCCCAGGAACTATGAATTTCATATTATAAATTAATTAGCATTAAATCACTATATTATTTAAATTATCATCATGTGTATATATGGATATTAGATATTTCAAGAAAATATGATTCAGGGCTAACATGATAATCTTACTACACTCCTGATCTTTGTCCTATAGCTCACACTTGGTAAAATACAGAGAGAATTGCAAATAAAATGTGAAACAACTTTTTTAGACTTTGGAAAATAGTTATTAGTGAAATAACTGCATAGTCAAGATCTTCCCTAAGGTTAGAAGCATGACTTCAAGTACTATCTTTCTTGAGAATTATTTTTTCACTGATTTACTTATTCAATTATGCAGAAGTTATCTATTGAGTACCATCTATACAGTAGACACTATTCTGGGTGCTAACAATACAAAAGTGAGCAACGCATACAACTCCTTTCTCTCATAAAAGATGTATTTCCATTGTGAGATAAAATAAGTGAATAATGATAGATAGATAGGTATATAGATGGTAAATAGATTTCAAATTGTTCTATGGTATGCAGAGCTTTGAAACTGAATTATATTACAGAGAGCAGGTAGTTCAGATCTTACAGCCAGTGAGAATCAGCATGCAGAATCAGTGCAGAGAACATTACAGGCAGCAAGAACACCTAATTCAAAGACCCTAATGTGAGGAAAAGCTTTATCTATTTAAAAAATAGAAAATATTCACAGTGGCTAGAGAATTGTGTCCAAGGTGAGAAATGATGTTAGAGGTGGTCAAAGAAAAAGCAGGAGACAGATTATTTACAGACTTTGTTAGCCACAATAAGGGGATTGGAGTTACTTGGAAATCCACTAGAAGAGTTTAATCAAGAGGGGAAAATAATTGAGTTTTTTCCAGAAAAAAATTTCTGTTACTGGATATGTAGAATGAATTGTAAGGTTGCAGTATTGGAAGCAGGGAGAATAGCAAGAAACCTATTGCAGTATGCCATGCGTGAGAGAATACTAGCTTAATTTACTAGTATTAGAGACTGTGATGACCCATGAATAGATTAAGAATATGTTTTGAAGTTAGAATCTATAGTATAAATTTATGAAATGTTTATGAGAGATTTTTGGCTTGATAAAGTTGGTAGATAATAAGATATACATATTTATAGGCAGTATAGCATAATGATTTGCTGTGATGCTGAAAGCTATGCCACTGGTATTTTAAATATCAGCAAGGTCACTTAAGGTGGACAGGTTTCAGCAGAGCTTCCAGACTAAGACAGACTAGGAAGAAGGACCTGGCCACCCACTTCTGCAAAACTTGGCCATGAAAATCCAATGAATAGCAGTGGAGCATTGTCTGATGACATAGTACTGGAACATGAGAGGATGGTGCAAAAAGACCGAGGAGGGTTCTGCCCTGATGTACACATGGCCACTAAGAGTTGGAGTGAACTTAATGGTGCTAACAAAACTCACAGTGGTGAAAAGCACAGCACATTTTCTAGGGCCAGTATGCCTGGGGTTAAATCCTGGCTCTGCTGCTTATCACTTGTGGCACCACAGACAAGTTTGTTAGCCTCTCCGTGTCTTAGTTTCTACATTGATTAAAAAAGAAAGTCAAAGTTTTAGAGATTAAATGATTTAATATTTATAATACAATTAGAACAGTGCTGGCAAATAGCAAACACTTGGTGACTGTATTTAAATATGTATTTATTCTTGTATTTAATGAGATGAGGGTGATTGAGGAGAGGGAGCAGTTTTAGAGGGAAAATAAATATTTCTATTTTTTCCATTTTAAATTTGAAATGAAATCAGAAACTTACATAGAAATGTGAAACACGCACTTGTATTTTCTAGTCTGGAGATCCAAGGAAAGATTATGAGGAGATATTTGAGTGTCATTATATTTGAATCCAAACGATCAAATGAGGCACTTAGCAAAGAGTATTTAGTGACACAAGGAAAGGGGACCCAGAACAGAGCCTGGAGTATTCCACAGTACAGAGTTTGATCAAAGGTGAAGAATTAAAAAAAAAAAAGACTCAGAGGGAGCAGCCCTTGTGGTGACAGAAACCATGAGGATATGTCCATGAGAATGTGCAACGAAAATGTTTAAAGAAGAGGGACTATTCAACTTTTCAGATGCTGCAGGGAAGTCAAGTAATAAAAGCGAAGAGATGTGACTATTGGGATGAAACAGGGAAGTCATCAGGGACCTAGACAACAATAGTCTCCATGGAACAATGAGGGAAGAAGCCTAACTGTTGAGAAGAGAATGAAAGATCAAGAATTGGGAGTCTGTGACAAAAGGTAATGACTTCAAAAAGTTGGATTGTGAAAGGAAATAAAGAAATGGAAGAATAATGGAGAGATTTAAGTGGTCAAGCAAGGATTGTGTCTTGTTAAAATAGGAGTAGTAGAGTGTGTTGTTGCACCAAGGAGGGATAATCAACTGGGGGAGGCAGAGAGCATAATAAAGCAAGCAAGAAAGGAGAAAATTATAGAAATGTCTTGGAGAGGACACATGGATTGAAATTCAGAGCAAAATGAGGAGGTCTGTATTTTGATAAGTGTAAGTATGTACTTTGTAAATACTATCTAGAAGTAAGGCAAAGTATGAATGAGGATATGGTAGGATGGAAATTTTAGCAGCAGAAAGAAAATGTGTAGAAGGAGGTAGGAGGAAAGCTTGTCAATTGAGAATGAGCTGGGCTTGAAAGTTTGTGTTTTTTTCACCAACACTGTTCAGCTGTTGAGGTGACGCACAGAGTGCATGGCTATTTAAGTTTAACCAGAATTTAGGTTTTTCAAGGAAAAACAACAGTATGTTGAAAGAGGTTGTACAAGAGAGTAAGGGTAGGTATTCTACAATATAAAGTTATATTACATAATATAGACTTTAAGCTGGATAAAGAGAAAATTAGACAAAATCGAGAAAGTGAACAGGACATGGATTCGAGGTTTCTATAGAATCAGAAAATTTCTGGAGTGGAAATTTACAGTAAGATGGATTAAGAGGACAGGAGATGGGAAGAGATGTAACGGGAAACATACAGGGCAATTATTGGTGTATTAAATTCATGGTATACTCATTCTCTTACACCATAAAAAAGGTGAAATACAAACAAGGAAATTAAGATAAAAAATACTGTAAAATCCTTAAACCCTTTCCTATTTAAAAAAATCTGTATTAAATGAAAAACCTACAGAATTGAGCTATTATTCCTTCTCAAGACTTACAATGCTGATAGATGGATCCAATATCTAACAATGGAAATTCTGAATTAGAATTTCAAAGAATGTTACATTTTAAGGGGAAAAAAACATTTTAATAATACATGAGAATTCTTCTATTACTCCTCTCTCCCAATTTTACTGTTTCAATCAACTTTCTCTGTTCTTCATAGCCACCATTTAAGTTATTTTTAACTTAAACACATTGATTTCAAGTACGAATATGCTGGGGAAGATATCACCCAAAAGCTCAGGAGTCAGGAGACAGGAGCTACATATGATAGGAGACATATGAGATTATGAGTAAGATGGAGATTGGGGTATACTTTATTAGAGTATAAACTGGAAGTCAACACAGGTAATCCCTTTATATCATAATTTAAATTAGAATGGAAAAATACAAAGCTTCCAAGTACAGTATGGTTTTGAATGTTATATCTTCCAGTATTTCTTTATCTTTTCTCATCCTTGAGTCCTTGATATGTCTTTTCATTTAACTTAACCTCTTCTGTATTTTAGTAAGTTGGGAAGAGATCTCCAAAAGAAATAGGAAATTTTAGGATAATACATGCCTGACTTGGTAGAAAATCAAATAACATCCTCTAAAAGTCCTCTCTGCCTCTTTTTCCCTTTGTCCGTCTGTCTCTGAATCTCTTTTAGACACACACACCCACACGCAGACACAGACACACTCACTAGCATTTTCTTATAAAAAAGAACATACAAATCCAGAAGTTTCCTGGATAACATATGTTTCATGTTCCATGGCTTCCTTTCATGGGGAAAAAAACCCCAAACATTTTGCAATCCACTTACATGAAAATACTATGCTGTCTTAATTATTTAGAGTGTGATATTAAAAAACAGAAAATTCATAAAAGATTCAACATACTGATCAGTGCCTTAAAAATAAAAATTGTTATAGTCATTTTGTATGACACTTTGACAGCTTTGGTAAAAACGAGAGGCTTAATGAAAAAATCTAATTGAAGGATCATTGTCGAATCACTAACACCTAAGACGCAGGGCTTCTATCCTTACGCTTCTACCACCTTACAACACATCCAGAGCTCAAAATCTTACCTTTTATCCCCAGTTGGTCAAACTCCTGGATATTTTCTGTCTTACTGGAGTCATGAAATTTTATATCCGCATAAGTAACTTCTTCAGACATTGATGGCTATGAAAAGAAAAGTCGACAAACTGTAAAAAAAAAAAAAAAAAAAAAGATGAGGTTGAACTAACAGAGTTAACTTTAAACAGAAGTTGTGATTCCAAACTTATGTTTGTAAATGGAAGCTTAAACTTACAAGCTTAAACTTCTGTTTTTAAACCCACTGTACCAATCACCCACAGGTTTGCAAACGAGCTGCAGTCCATCTGTGGCCTCAGAAAGAACAGAGAGATGTAGCAAGAGGGAACATCTTTCTTCCTCTTCTCTCTTCCTTTTCCTCATTTCTCTATATCTACCAACTACAGAAAGTAGTTTTTAAAAATGTCTTGAATATTATTAGTGTCCTGCAAGGGGGCACAAATCACTAACACCACATGGTGCAGATACAACATAGAATTTATTAAAGAAAAACTCTCAAGAAGAGAAATAACAGGCAGGACACAGTCCTCACTCACTCGCTATTCTACAGCAGTGGCCTGGCATAGGTATTCTGTATGTGTCATGGCAAAGGTCCTGATAGAGGGGTTTGCCTTAGCCTGGAGACTGCACATGCACAAACAGCACTCCCAGAGGGAGGGAGAGCATAAGCCCCAACCTGTCACCCTGTCACATGGTATAGGTTAACCTAAGAGGAGCTAGGGAACTCCTGGTTTCTCTAGTAACAAGAGCTATATTAAGGGATCTGAGGCCCAGGAACCATGCCAGGAAGTATGCACACTGATGGTTGATATACCAAACGCCCTAGAAACAGCTTTGCAGGCCAGGAAAACTGAGATCACCCTTGCTGTCTCCGCAGACTGGCTCAATCCTGTTGATTGAGTTCATCTGAGCTACCAAAAGGGGCGAGGAAACGAGTCTCCAGGGTCCTGCAGGCCAGTGTCTTCTAAGTTTGACTCAGCATTCTTAGCAGGCAGAGGCTCATTCATTTGTTGATCAAGTACACATGTTAGAGGTGGGGGTTGGAGAATGACTCTTTTTGAGTAAGTTCTATCCTAATTTTCATTAGTAAATCTTACCTTGAAATTGATAGCAATATTGTCACATATAAGATAGTAAATAAAAAATTTTAAAATACAGAAAAAAATCACAGCTATAAAATACCTATTGAAGAAGCTATAAAATACCAAAATGAAGAAAACTTTAAAACTTTTTTAAAAAAGAAAAAAATTAAAAATAAACTTGGTTTTGAATTACAAGCATCAAAATTCTAAAAAGAGATCAGTCCTCCTAAATTTATCAAAACATTCAATGTTAACTTATTTGAAATACTAAGAGACTTTTTTCCTGATGACTGTTAGAAAGCTCTTGAAATTCAACTGAAAATATAAGTGTGAGCATATTGCCAGTAAATTTAAAGGAAAGCATATGCAAACTATATAATCATTATCTCATCCTAGGCACTTTACTAATGCTGGTTTCATTTTCACAACTCTTTGAGCAGGTACTGTCGTTATCATCCTTATTTTACAGATGGAGAAGTGAGCTGTAAAGAGGTGAAGCCCTTCTCCAACATCACACAGATGCAAGTGGTAGAGACGAAACCTGACCCAAACATGCCTGCTGCCTGGTTCAAATACATGTCCACAGGCTCTAATGCCTCTCATTGTGGGGACAGACCAGCCCTTCTCTTCCTCTTAGGTGGACCAAATATTTGTATATAAAGAATGAAAACTTTAACATTTTAGAAGAAAATACACATTGGTGGATTTATTTATTATCATCTTTAAGTTCCGGGAAGGAACTTTCTAAAAAAGTGTAGGGGAGGAAGACTTTTCTTCTACCTAATGTGAGTTCGTCTGGCCGGAGAACGAATTAAATTCACATGAGACAGAATAGCAAGAGAAAATTAAACAAAGCTTTAATTTTGAGGACCATGGCCTGGGGCCTTTCTTCCCGAAGGAAGAAAGGGCACTGAAGAAGTGGGGTGCACAGAGTGGTTATATACCCCCAAACAGGTGTTTCGCATATGATTGAAATGTCCCTCCCACAATAGTCACAAGATTGCCCTGTCGGCACAGGGCTTGATGGACACAGCAGATAGTGGGTCTGCTATCTTGGAGGGCGTAGCAGGAGGCAAGACTATTGTCTTGAGCTGGGTGGTCACAGGTGAGCACAGCAATCAGTTCCTAGCCTAAGGAAAGATGCTTAATCCTTAAAGTAATGCCAAGGTTGGGAGTGGGAGGGAAGTCAGTTACAGGAGGTTACAGGCAAGCACAATAAACAAATACAGATTTAAGTCCTTGCCTTCCCCATTGATTAAGAGTTTCTAGAGACAAGGTCATCTCCCTTTCTTCCTGGTACAAAGGGAGATATCTTTTACAGATGGAGATTTCCTTCACAATGTAAATGTCTCTTACAAAGGGTAAGTAAATTCTACTTTTCAGTTGCTTTCCTGTCTGCAAAGGAACCAGCCTCAAATAATCATCATGCCAAAGAGACATATCTTGGGGTGGCCAAATCCAGGTCCCCCCACAAGTCATTAAAAAGATTGACACAATTGACAATATGAAAGTTAAATTTGTTTATATGCAAAACAGAGTAAAAATACTCATGGAAATACATACACAAATATATAAATATACACATATTTCATATATATACTGTAAAGGATGAAGAACTAATCTTATTAAGTTACAGAAAGGTTCTACAAATCAATAGAAAAGAGAGAAATATTAAGAACAAAATTGACATCCATATAACAGGTTTATGCTTTTCCCCTAGTTGCAAGGCTCCGGGAGATGCACAGCAGTCTTTGTACAAAAGACACACAGCCCCACCTGGAAATGTCTCCCCCATGGAACAAAAGCCTTAGGCCACAGGGGACAAAGCAGCAAATTCTCCTTCTCAGGCCACAGGTGAGGATTCCTAACAGCTGCAAGTGAAACAGAAACATCTCTATATTCCTGGGGCAAGACAAGAAAATGTCGTGATAGTACTTACACTGGCTTCTACAAGTGCTCTGCTAAATGAAGTTCTGGATGCTCACAGTGGTAATTGCTTGATATGCACCCTGTCCCAATTCTCCATGATCCTTCAGCGTTTCTCTCCCTTTCCAAATGAACTGCATACACGTGGTTTCTCAAGTCCTGCTTCCCAGTGTCTCATGTCATCTTTTCCACTTCCCCTTTCTCTGGGGCCTTTCCACCCTTGAATGGGCAGCAATCCATCTTTGCTTTGGTGCATATTCTTTTCCTGTCCTCAGTCTCTGGGCTGTATCACCTCCTAAGGGTTCACAGAGGGGTATAAGTGGAAAGCTGAGAGAAACCCGAAACCAAGCCCTCGAGCACTGAACACTTTAAAAGATAAGAAAAATTGTAGTGACCTAAGCAGAGTTGTAAGGGAAAATACAAGATATCCACTTAAATTTGAATTGCAAATTGAAAATGGTTTATTTTTTAAGTATTCTTCATGCAATGTTTGTATTTGTTACATTTGGAACATTTGTTGTTGATCTGAAATTCAAATTTAACTCAGAATTTTATCTTTTAATTTGCTAAATCTGGTGACCCTATACATAAACTAGTTAAATAGGATTGGGCAGAAAAATGGGGACCAATTTGTACAGATAGCAAAAATTCTTTCAATGAGGAGGAAGGTTTATCCTGACCCATCTTAAAGTATACTCTCCCATCTGTCCATACACATATCAGTCATCCTATCCACTACCCAATCCCACACTTTTTCATAGCATTTATCAAGCCTTTAGGTGCCGGATTAATATTTTCCAAATGACTGAAAGGCATAAGGAAATTCACTGTGCTTCGAATGGAATGGCTGCCTGCTACCCTAGGCTCTCACCTTCACAAGTCACAGAAAGCTGACTGAATGAAGCAGGTGCATAGCTACTGAGGTTTCTGCAAACTCAGTCCGCCAGTAAAAGAAACCTCATAGCACAAACTTGTAAATCCAGGCTGCCACAACAAGTGGAGTGAAATAGCACAAAGCTGAAGCATAGGTACTTATACACCAGAATGCTTGGTCCAGCAGTGACCATCTCTACCTTTCCTCATTTCTCAAGGCAGTGGGAGATCTAGAGGGCAGCAAGCACCCCACAAGCTCAGTGCAGTAGTCACTGGAGGTGAGAGTGGTCAAGGGAATGTTGCCAGGCAATGAACTCAGCCTCAGACCATCTTCAGATCATTACACACCGGGTACTATTTGAGTTTATTGCCTGGCAACATTCTCTTGATGGATCTCACTTTGGGGACTGTTGTACCATGTTCTTGGTTACTGCCCTTCAAGGCTGTCAGATTCCAAATTTCACAAAATATAACTATTAACAATATAATTTTTTTATATTTTCTACTTTGTGTCTAGAACATTTAAATGCTCATTCTGCAATAACTCATTTCAAAATCTGATACTAGAAACGAGCAAAAGAGGAAAATATTATAAGCATATGCAATGATTAAAAGTTTAAAAGATGAAGTATATTCTGAGAAATCAGAGGAAACATTTCCTTATGAAACAGTTAATAAAATAAATAGCAATAAACTTCAACATAACCATGAGATTCCAGAAAACACCATATTTATTTAAAAAGTAATTCGTCTGACTGAGATATTTCTTAAGGTTCTGCCTCCCTTCCCTCCCACCTAACAGGAACTGATATCTCCAAGTTTATGGTCAAGGAAGAACCACTAACCCACAACCCTCAGTCACACTCCTGAAGATGGGAAGAATGCGCAGACAGGGATCAGAGGATGGGGAAACAGGTGAATCTGGCGTTTTGAAAGGACTGTAGCTCCGTATGTACACACAGAAATTAACTTTATTCTCTCATTCCCTTAAACTCACTCTGGAGACATTTATTTCCCCACATCTGTATAGTTTGGGGTCAGTCCTAAAGCTTTTGTAGTTCTTTTCAGTAATAAGAAGAGTCTAGTTTCAGAAATTATTGTGTATATTATAATATCAAACTCTAAACTCTTCCCTTTTTAATTTAAAACTTCTTTCCCTCTCTGGTCTGTACTATTTTAGACCCAGGAGCCTACAGAGGATGGGATGTGCTGTTTGCTTCCTCTTTTTTCCTAGCTTCATCAGTTCCTCTATTTATCAGCTGCTGTTTCTGATCCCACACGAAGGAGAGAAACTGGAGGACAAGAACAGATGTGTGCTGTTGGTGGCTTCCTTACTGAAAAACCTCATTTTGTAGGTTTTTCAGAATTCCCCTTATTTCACTGCTGCTTACTTCCTGTCAGAGATAGTTCTCTTGAGCTGATTTCTCCTCAGTTTTGGAGTTCTATAGACTGTCACTTCTAGAGTTTCATTGCCTCGAGTCCTCTTGGATACTTTTAAAAAAATTGTGGTAAAGTGTAGATAACATAAAATTTCCCATTTTAACCACTTTTAAGCGCACAGTTCAGTGGTATTACGTACATTCACATTGCTACACAGTGGATCTCCAGAACTCTTTTCCTGTTGCAAAACTGAAACTCTATACCCATAAACCACAACTCTCTGCTTCCCCCTCCCTCCCAACCCCTGCAAACCACCGTCCTTTGTGTCTCTACGAATTTGACTACTATAGGTACCTCACATAAGTGGAAACATCAGTGTTTATTTTCTTATGCTGGCTTATTTCACCTAGCATGATGTCCTGAAGGTTCATCCATGTGGTAGCATGTGTCAGAATTTCTTTCCTTTTTAAGGCTGAATAATATTCCATTGTATGGGTATACCACATTTTGTTTATCCATTCATCCGTTGATAGACGTTTAGGTTGCTTTCACCTCTTGACTATTGTGAATAGTGCTGTTATGAACATAGGTTTATAAATATCTCTTCAAAACCCTACTTTCAAATCTTTTAGAGTATATTCCCAGAGGTAGAATTGCTGGATCATACAATAATTCCATATCTAACTTTTTGAAGAATCACCATATTGTTTTTCCATAGGTTTCCATAGTCGCTGCACCATTTTATATTCCCACCAACAGTTCACAAGTGTTCCAGTTTACCCACATCCTCATAACACTTGTCATATTTTAAAAGTAACTGTTAAAATGGCTATCCTAATGGTGTCTTATCTCACTATGATTTTGGTTTGCATTTCCCTAATGATTACTGATGTTGAGCATATTTTCAGGTGCTTGTTAGCCATTTGTATGTCTTTGGAGAAAAGTCTACGCAAATCCTTTATCCATTTTGTTAATGGAATTTTTTTTTTCTTTTTGCTTTTGAGCTGTAGAAGTTCTTTATTTAATCTAAATTTTAATACCCTGTCACATATATGATTTGCAAATATCTTCTCCCATTCTGTAGGCTGCCTTTGCACTCTATTGGTTATGTTCTTTGATGTGCAAAACGTTTTTAATTTTGATGTAGTTCAACTTAATTATTTTTACTTTTGGTGCCATGCTTTTTGTGTCCTATCCAAGAAATCATTGTCAAATCCAGTGTCATGAAACTTTCCCCCTAAATGTTTCATAGTTTTAGTTCTTACATTTAGGCCTTTGATCTATTTTAAATTACTTTTTATATACAGTGTAAGGTAAGGGTCTAACTTGTTATTTGGCATATAGATATTCAGTTTCCTCAGCACCATTAGCTGAATAGACTGACCTTTCTCTGGTAAATGGTCTTGGCACTCTTCCTGAAAATCACTTGAACACATAGCGAGGATTGATTTCTGGCCTCTCTATCCTATTCTATTGGCATATATGTCTGTCTTGATGCCAGCACCACACTGTTTTCATTACTGTAGCTTCGTAATAAATTTTGAAATTAAGAAGTGTGAGACTTCCCACTCGGTTATTCTTTTTAGAAATTGTTTTGAATATTTGAGATCTCTTAAGTTTCCATATGAATTTTAAGATGATTTTTACCTTTTTGCAAAAAACACTGTTGGCGTTTATAAGGATTGCATTAAATCTGTACTGGATACATTTTGTAAACAACCAAAGCCAGTTTCCCAAAGTGGGATACACATCTGCTTCCACCATGTGATTGGTGGAAATAGGTTAGCTCCCTTGCAGTCTTTTTTCTCTTTGCTCTGCCAGCTTCAGGTTACTCAATAAATTGTCTTTAGCCTTCCCCAGGTGAGGTCACATAAGGGTCACTACTACTCTCAGACATCAGGAGTCACCTTTGTGTCCAATGAGTGATCCCTTTGAAGATATTCTCACTTGTTTGGAGATGAGTGGGAAACAATTTCCCTCCCTTACTGTGGATCATGGAAGGGATGCACAATGTAATGATGGCTCTTCCAAATACCTTTCTCTTTTGTACTTTTTTACTTAAATATCTTTGTACTCACAAAGAAAATAAAGGTTTAATGTAAGTCAACTGAATTTTACATTATCATAGTAGCTTCTGCATAAGTTATAGAGCACTTGGCTTTAGGATACAAGGAAACTTAGTACTTCTGAATTGTTCTTGACCTTTGATGCTTCAGCTGAAACTGAGTAGAATGAGTTTTCTCTTTAAAAGACATTGTTATAGTGTGTGTGAGGAGCATTGGTACTAACTCCTTGTGTCTTGCAATCAGTAAATGACCCCCTCACACACACACACACATACACACATTTGTTAAAGCTTTTGGCAGTAGCACTGTATCAGACATCATTGGATACATATCCCACTCCATTGTCCTCTTCAACATTTTAGGTAGAGTCCTATTTTGGGGGTGGAGGTGCGTGTGGTATATACTGTCTTCTATGAGAAGAGACTGATTTTGATTGAATTTAATAGAAAAGATCAATTTGACTAAATTACATACAGAGACTCTACATTTTTACACCCCCACCACTTTGTATCCTTTTTTTCTTTTTTGAGGAAGATTAGCCCTGAGCTAACATCTGCCGCCAATCCTCTTCTTTTTGCTGAGGAAGACTGGCCCTGAGCTAACATCTGTGCTCATCTTCCTCTATTTTATGTGAGATGCCTACCACAGCATGGCCTGACAAGGAGGTTCAGAGGTCTGCACATGGGATCTGAACCAGTGAACCCCGGGCTGTAGAAGCAAAACATGGGAACTTGACTGCTGCCCCACCAGGCCAACCCCCCACCAGTTTGTGTTTCTGTATTCAGAGTTTGCTTTTCTGTATACTGTGTAGCCATTCATATAAAGACATATACTGCACGATCTCATTTATATGTGGAATCTAAAATTGTCCAACTCATAGAAGTAAAGAGTAGAATGGTGCTTGCTGGGGGCTGGGGGAGGAGGAAATGGGGAGATGTTGGTCACAGGGTACAACATCTCAGTTACTGAAGATAATAAATTCTGCAGATCTAAGGTACAGTAATGTGATTATAGTTGACAATTGTATATTTGAAATTTGCTAAGAGGATAAATCTTAAATGTTCTTAACACAAAAGAAAGAGAGAAAAAAAGAAAATAGTAACTATATGAGGTGGTAGATATATTAGTTAGCTTGACTGTGGTGATTATTCCACAATGTATACATATGTCAAAACATCATGTTATGAACTTTAAATAAGTACAATTTTTATTTGTTAATTATATCTCAATAAAGCTGGGGAAAGAAATCTATGCCAGTCAGGTCTTTTTTTCCCCCCATTATCTGCTTGACTGACTTCAAGTGTTTTGCAGTCTACTCTAATCCACGCATTCATCCTTATTATAGCAAACAACTTTAATATTTCCTTACTGAGAGGAAATACTCCAGCAAGAGCCTGGCATCTTACTAGAACATTTACCTGTATCCATCCTACTATTCCCTTTCTTTTTATCAGAATAGATGACCCTAATAGTGAGGTTTATAGCTGTTTTTGATAAACAAACCAACTCAGATTTCTGAGTACTCAGCATGATGCATACATTGTAGTAACAAGTCTTTAACTTGCCATAAATTATCAGATTGAGTAGACAAAAATAAGCATGGATAGGATATACATACACAACACATATGTATATACACACACAGTGATCCCATTATGGGGGCTCGACCCTCATTACCTCATCTAAACCTAATTACCTCTCAAAGGTCTCAACTCCTAATACCACCATATTAGGAGTTACAGTTTCAACACATGAATTTTGGGGTACACAAACATATAGTCCATAAAATAGATGTATAATAAGGTATATATGTGTATAATGTATGTTTATATGTATATATATATTTTTACTTGTATATGTACATTTGCAAGAAAAGGTTTACATGTATTAGAGGTGATTATATGTGGTTTTGTATGGTTCATAATGCACAAATTTCATTTACTATGATTTAATAGCACCATCCTCCAACTACATGTTTCAAATTTCAGTTTTACCATATACATACATTTACAATCTGTTTACAGTACCTTTATTGTAAGTAATTGTATAAAGTCTAAACTTTGCCAGTTTTTCAGCTTACAAATCACTACATATGTAACAGATATGCATCGTGATCAATGACCAATCACATCACTTTTGTCTGTCTATGATTGATTAATGTACATTTGTGATCAGTTAATACATAGTTAAGTATAAAGCTGTTGCTTCTTTATCTCCCAGTGATAAATTCACGTGACATTTTACAGAAATCTATAGTCAAAAGAGGGAATTGGTCAACAATGATTAAAATGCAGCAAAGAAACACAAAGTGATAATGCCAAAAGTGAAAATCAAATAGAAAGTAAATGTAGGAAGCCTTGTTTGAAGAAAAGGACGACTCTTAAGGCTTACTTAATCTTCACGACAGCCCCAGGGAGAGAGGATCCTCACAGGTGTGATTCCCTTGTCTCCCTGGCTTTGCGTTTGGGGCGCTTGCTCACCTGGTCGGGAGGCTGGCAGTGGGCCGCAGCCTGGAGGGCTGAGAGCTCTGTGCCCTGGACAGGGTCTGGTTTCACTGCCTCTGCCTCTTCCTCTCTGGCTGCACTAGGAGCCACTGTGTGGCCCTGTAGGAAGGGCGCCTCAGAGGACAGGAGCTCACTTGGTTCGGTTAAGGCGGTTCCGAAGCTGACACTTGGCTGTGTTAATGGTCCTTGATGGCAGATGACACGCTAGCTTGCGCTTGTGTTCAGGGATGGGCGAGGGCTGAAGCTTGGGCCATGACCACAGTGGGAGGGAGCCTGTAGAAACTTTGGCCACTCCTGCCTCCGCAGTCCCTCTGTCTGTCTGTCTCCTTCCTTCTGCTGAGGTCACGGGAGCCCTGCTCTCGTGGCTCCTCACTCTTTTACTGCCAGGTCTCTCCCTTCAGAACTCTCTAGATCTTGGAGTCTGGTTATCTTTAGCGTTCAGGGTGGTATATTACAATAGGAGGACTGGATTCCCACGTGGCTGTCGGTGTGTCTTCAGGGGAAAACGACTTCAAACTACAGACAGGTTGCCCATTGCCTACAGCAGCCCCGGGGCTCCTTCTGTCACCCAGGTTAGTCTGGCCCTCCACACCCAGTGCGGCTCCGCGGAGCAGACCGCGTGTCTGTGGAGGTCCTGCTGACCCCGACCGTGGCGACCACGCCTCAGAGCCATGAGCCTGGAAACTCCGGGGCTCCGAGAGCTGTGCTTCGCAAGCATTGGGCTCTTGTTGGCACATGTCTTGCCAAACTAGTCCCCAGGAGGGCTGAGCTTTGCTCAACATTTGCATTTCCTGTTGAAAGGCTGCAATCCCAGATCACAACGGAAGAAGCAGGATGTCACCAGAAACAAGTGAGTGAGTTCTCAAATGTCCTGGCAGGATAGATAGATAGATAGAACGAGATATGCTCGTTCACAGTCCCACTGCAGACCTGGCTCAGCCTGAGAATTAGGTTCTCCATATCCAAGCTGCTTGTGGAAAGTCATTTTTTTCATCAGATCGTTTTCTTTTTTACGTGTGTTTAACATGAACCAAAGTGAAACGCTAGAGCAGCCACTTTGGGGTTCCCGAATTCGCCTGAACTTCCTACGGGGCAGCAGCAGGGCCGGGCACTGATGCGGAGGGTCGGCCGAGCTGCCGGCGGCCGTGAGAGGCCTCCCTTGTCCAGCCTGGACTGGTCTGTGAGAAGAAAGGGCTATTGTTCCAGCCTGTCCCTTTGGCGCCTTTTTATTAACACTGAATTCACTTGATTTTGTATTTTTAAAGGCTGATAGGGGCTGGCCCCGTGGCCGAGTGGTTAAGTTCGCGCGCTCCGCTCCAGGCGGCCCAGTGTTTCGTTGGTTCGAATCCTGGGCGCGGACATGACACTGCTCATCAAACCACGCCGAGGCAGCGTCCCACATGCCACAACTAGAAGGACCCACAACAAAGAATATACAACTATGTACCGGGGGGCTTTGGGGAGAAAAAGGAAAAAATAAAAAAAAAAATAATAAAATAAAATAAAGGCTGATATATTTCACCCGAATGGACATAATCCCAGATATTCACAGTCAAGGTGGGCATTCCCGTAGGGCCTCAGCTCCTGACAGGTCGCCAAACCGGGCCTGCTTGGGGTTGCCGGCGTCGGTGGGCCTGAACCCGGTGGACGGTTGGTGCATCTCGTCTGTAAGGCCGGCCACGGCTCCAGAAGAGGGAGGTCAGAGCGAGGGGCAGCTCAGAGCAAGCGCTCCCGTCCCGGGTCTGGTGCTTTCTGGGGCTGGTTCAGGGTTCCTGCTCCCAGATGACTTCAGAGTGACTCCCGTCTAAAGGTAGATTAAAGATGGCGCTGCTGGGGGGCCCGTCTATGATCTGCAGTTTGTCCCTGAAGAAGAGGTCAGAGGCTGGTTCGTGCCGCTGCCAGCAGGGTGGGAGGGCAATGCCGACGTCCCTGTGCGCTGCAGCCCCAACTCCGTTCAACAGCTGGCTCCCTGGGCAGTCTCCCGCAGCCCAGGGTGACCCAGGAGGTCTGTCCCCCACCGGCTGTCCCATTGCCCTCCTCAGAAAAGGTCAGTACCAACCATAGGCAGAGAGAACTCTGTCATCTAAGAGACTCTGGGACTCAGGTTGTCAAAG
Source organism: Equus quagga (assembly GCF_021613505.1). Classification (NCBI taxonomy): domain Eukaryota; kingdom Metazoa; phylum Chordata; class Mammalia; order Perissodactyla; family Equidae; genus Equus; species Equus quagga. The sequence goes on from NC_060267.1 coordinate 48,529,030, forward strand.
TTGCACCAAACTCGACCTGAGTTGGTTCTCTGTGGCTCTCCTCGCCCGAGCTGTCCGGATGCCTGCAGACTCCCCTACAGACAGGTGGACGGGCTCTGTGGCAGGCAGTTTGCAGGACCCACATGCAGCCTGTAGAAACTCGGGCCATGTCCTCCACCGTCTTTCCTGTTAGGAGTTCACCTCCACGTTCTTTAACAAGCCTGTTGATGGAGGAATTTAACGTAGATCTCTTCGGAGTCTATCCATCTCTAGAATCTTGAAGAATGACCTTTTGACGTATTATGCTAATTGATTTAAAACATTCCAAATGTCCTTTTTCTTAACTCCATTCAAACCAACCGAAACTGACCGGCGTGTCATTCTCCGTTGGCACAAGGGCAGCCAGGAAGTTCAGTGTTGCATTCTCAGCCCCCTCCACTCGCACGTGTCCTCAGTTCACCTTACGGTGTCTGGGGCGTGGCCCCTGTAGTGCAGCCGAGCGGCTGCTGCAGTGGCCTGGGGTACCCTGCGGGAGTGCAGCGCAGCGGCAGCCTTCAGCTTCAGCATTCACCACAGGAACTGCATTTTGAACCTCCAAGGGTCTTTATACACCGAAAGGAAATGCCAGGGATACCCGCGGAGTGCTTCAACTCGGGCACCTCCCCTAACAGTGTCGCTGCGCCACTGAACCCGCCCACGACGGGGCCAGCTGTGCGTCAGGCTTCAATTCTTGGATAATGTGTGCCAGGTTAAAATAGAACATGATGTGTAAAAAGTGTATTTTATAGCTACGGTGGTTAGTTTAACATGTTTCGTATATATGATTTTTATAAATCTATTAAAATTTGCCTAAAATTAAAAAAAAAAAGAAAGCAAATAGAGTTACAGAAGAATCATGGGCATACTGGGAGGTGAGGTGGACTAGTCTATAGCTAATTAGGAGGATTCTGATAATTCCGCTTTGGGATAGACTCAAGAGATGAAGCTAGAAGAATTTAGTGAAGGCAAACATCAATAAAAATGAGGAATGTGGTTGTGAAGTAAAGGATGGAGATGTCCCAGAGAAGTTACATCCACAGAAGACATTTTCATCAAAGAAATTCTCAGAGGTATTTCATGACATTCCAAATACAAAAGATCAAATGTGGGAAGTGCATTTGGACTTAGAAGTACAAAAATTTGAAGTAGCATGGAAAAAATGCTTGCTCCATATTGTAAGTTACACAACAGAAAGAAGACAAGCCTGTTCAAAGTACTCTTGATATATATTTTTTTCTTTTTTCACGAAATAAAATTAAGCACTTGAATGCTCAGTGTTCTAAAGTTTTAAATTACAGTGTTCTAAAAAATATTAGCTTTACTGGTTTATCATTCCCTATATGTTGTTAAAGTAAAGGAAGAGAGTTTCCAACGTTTTAACAAAACTTTTTAAACATCCAGGAACAATCATGATTTTCTCCTTCGATTATTAAAATGTCATGGCATGGGGGCTGGCCCAGTGGCACAGTGGTTAAGTTCCTCACTCCGCTTTGGTGGCCCAGGGTTCGCTGGTTCAGATCTCTGAAGCAGACCTATGCACTGCTTGTCAAGGCATGCTGTGGCAGGTGTCCCATATATAAAGTAGAGGAGGATGGGCATGAATGTCAGCTCAGGGCCAATCTTCCTTAGCAAAAAAGAAGAGGAGGATTGGCAGCAGATGTTAGCTCAGGGCTAATCTTCCTCAAAAAAGAAAATAAATAAAAAATAACATGGCATGGCTTCAGCTTGTATGGTTATTTTTATCATCCTGCTCTACTGTAGAAAGTGAGGACTTCCTGTGTATGAAACAAACCTTCTTTCAAGTTCTATGGAAACATGTAAAAACAGCGGCTTTGTTTCCCCAAATTTCCCTAAGCAGTCCACAGGTAACCTTACAATGCAGAAGTTAAAAAGAACACAAAGAAAAAACTTATGAAAAAACAGTAGGATGGAGAGGGCAGAGCCACTATGTGAGGCTGGTGAGTATGCACAGTTTACAGGCTGACAACCCACATGTAGTAAAATTGTCTCATATTTGAGACTTTAAGGAGACTATATAAAGGAGCAAAAAATGGAGAGTGTGGGCCTCTGCATAATCTGCTTTGAGTAGTTAGCAGATGGAAGGTAAGGAGTCAATCAGAAATTAAATTCTCAGAATCTCACTGTGCTCCAGCCAATCCCAGGCTGCAGAGCCATCACCACTGGGCAAGGGTACCAGTTGGTACTTTCCTGGTAACAGTTACTGCCCAGCCTCACAAACACATCAGAGAAAAGGATAAATGATACGTACTGCCTCTGGGGGCATCTGGCTGAAGTCCAGTCTGCCGGACTGAACAGAGGATACTAGTTTGCTGTGCTGTTTCCAGTTCAGGCTTACAGCCACAGAGCCCACCCAAAAAGCTGGTGCCTAGATTTCCCGCAATGTGCACCAAATATAATTAGCAATTCACAATTCATCCCGAGAATTTATCTCAGCAGCTGTGACCGTGGAAGAGTCTTTTCTGTGAGGATCAGAGATGGAAGGCAAAGGGACTGAGAGTAGGGATGGGATGGAGACTGTGGAACAGAATGCCAAGAGGCTAGGTAAATGGGACGACGGAGGTTGTCCTTGGTTAAAGGAACTCAGCCTCCTGTGGTTATCCTGGCATCCTTTTTTGATCCCAGCTTGCACCCTCAGCATTTTTTGTTTAAATATCATCCATAATCTGGCTCTTAAGTAAAAGCAATCTTCATTGATAAAACAAAGCCTTCAAAGAAATGGTGGATCTACCCCTCTCCACCAGATTTCCCCTCCCTACCCTTGCAAAAGGCAGCATTTCATTAAAAATTCCCAAGAGGAAACTTGGTTTTCTGTTCTTGAAGCAGAGTAAGAGATTGAGTAACATAGTTCTCAGAAATGACACTGAAAAGTGGAGCCAAAGCTCTTCTGATGCTGAGCTGCTGAAAAGATGGATCATAGTATCGTTTCTCACTTTCCTAATATATTAATTGCTGGCTAGTAAATAGGAAAACATATAGAAGATAGAGAAAAAGATAAATATTACTTGGGTTTTTTCATTTGTTTGCTTGTTTGTTTTTCCCTAGAAGATAAACAATGACGTGTGTTTTCCTTAGGTAGATTAATAAGGAAAATGTTGGTCATATCAAGTGTGATATGTGGAGGCATCACCTTTCTTCTTTGGGCAGTGTTAGGATTCCTAGAAAATGTCAGTGAAAAATTTCTGCTAAAAAAAATAATAATTGCATTATTATTGAGTCAGTCTGACACCAGTCAATAGCCTTTCCTTCTCTAATATTGAATAATTAGAATCAGAAAGTATTCTCCAAGCCAGAGCATCTAATTGCTCTTCAAACCTGCTCACCTTCTTTGCCTTCTGGAATGATCAATCTTGTAACAAATATCTATTGAACTTCAGGCAAGTGTTAGGTGATGATGATACCAAATTTTAAAAGTGGGATTTCTGGCCTGAAAGGAGTTCATCTTCAGTGAAGAAACAAGCATGTAATGAAATATTAACTCAATAAAATAATTACTAAATAGAAGTATGTTCAATTTGAAGCAGAAGAGAAGGAGATTACAAGTCTATCTCTGGTAGTTAAGTAAGGCTTTGTGAAGGGACAAGTACTTGTGCTGAATTTTAGGTCAAGTAGGCATTTATGAGAAAGTGTCTTAGATGAGAGAAAGAACGAGTGTCAGAGAATCACACAGGGTGCAATTACAATACAGTTAAAAAGAAGAGGGGAGGGGACTAGCAATTTTATTATAGTCCCCTAGTGCATTAACTCTCTCACTCCCATAGATGATTATTTTACACTTTTTCCTTTCTTTCCAAACCTTTAATGTCTCTTTCCTCATCTTCACTCTCAAGTCTATATCTTGGCTTCAAATTTTACTTCAGAAATTAGAACAATTGTAAAACTTCCAAATACTCCCATGGAGCATTCACGTTCCACGTCTATGTCCTGTAGCTTCTCACTTGATCAATAACATTCCTCTAGTAATTCTCCTCTCTCTCCTACATCATCAGTTTCTTCATGATCTACTGAAACATCCAGACCAGAAATACAACGTGGTGGTATTTTTCCTACCTTAAAAAAAAAGAGAAAACTCTTTAGACCTCACTCTCCGTTTAACTATCAATCTATTTCTTTTCTTCTCCATACAGCAATCTTCTTGAAAATTATTGCTAGCTAGTTTTTTTCTAACTTCTGTTTTCCCATTTTATGTTCAATCCGCTCTAACCAGGCTCCTATTTCCTTTTTTCCCACCGAATTTGCCTTTCAGGTTCATTAGTAGCTTCCATGTTGCTAAATCCAGTGGTACATTCCCAGTCTTCACCTTACTTGACCTATTTGCATCATTCAATGCTCTCTTTCTGGAAATAGTTTGTTCATTTCACTTCCAAGACATCAGTCTCTCATTATTTGCTTCCTACTAACTTGTAACTCCTTCCAGTCTTCCTTTGCTTGTTCCTTCTTTTCTCCCTGAACTCTTAACTTTGGTGTGCTCCAGGGCTCAATTACTGAACAGGTTCCCTCTATATCTACCCTTGCACCCTTGGCAGTCTGAACCAGACTTACAACTTTAAATGTCACATAGATTCTGATGACCTCCAAATACACATCTTCAATTTGGGTCTATGAATTCCAAATTTTAAAATACACCTAATTGACTATCTATTAAATATATCAAACTTAACATTGACCAAGCTGAAATCTTAGACTATCTCTATCCCATAACCTCTAACTGTGGTCTTCCTCATTTCAGGAAATAGCAACTTTACCTTTCCAATTTTCAAGTCCAAAATCTTATAGTCATGTTTTGACTCTTTTTTTCCCCTGTGATACCCCAGATATAATCGTCAAGTTCTGCCTGGTCTTTCAAAATATAACCAGAATCTGAGTGGTTTCACCTCTACTGTTAGCACCCTGTTCTTAGCCAACATCCTCTCTCTTCTAAATGTTCTTCCCTCTTCTATCCTTGACTTCCTAGAGCAACATTGTCCAGTGAGAATGTAATGTGAGCCACAAATGTCATCTACATTTTAGAAGCCACACTAAAAAAATTAAAAGGAACAAATGAAAATACACTTAATTGTATTTTTATTTAACCCAGTATAGTCAATATATTATTAATCACCATCTTACAATATAAAAATCATTAATGAGATTTTTTCATCCACTTTTTGTACTCTTTCTGATACTCAGTGTGTATTTAATACTAACAGGACATCTGTATTTGACCAGCCATACTTTAAATGCTCAATATTCTCTTGTGGTTAGTGCCAATCATACTGGACAGCACAGTTGTAGAGTATGTTTTTAACAAAACTTTCAAAACAAATCAGATCTATTCAAAACACTGCAATTGTTTTTCATTCATGTAGAGTGATATCAAAATCCTGACAATGACCTACAAGTCTCTACTTGATCCCATCATCCAATTATCTTTGTGGTCTCATCTCCTACTTGCCCCTTCACTTAGTCTTCTCCAGTCATACAAGCATCCTCACCATTTCATGAACAAGACAGAAACATTCATCTGGTCCTTTGTATCATGTCTTCTCTTTGCCTGAGAAGATCTTCCCATATAACCTCACTAGCTCACCTCCTTCAAGCCTTTAGTAAATATCGCCTTCTCATTGAACCCTTTTCTGACTAATATATTGAAATTGCACTCTTTCCACCAACAATCCCACTCTTCTTCACTCTGATATATCTTATGACAAACTATGCAATTTACTAGACATGTAAGTTCCATAAAAGCAAGGATTTGTGTATGTTATGTACACTGTTGTATTCCTAGAGCTACAAAAGTGTCTAGCATGTGATAGAAACTCAACTGGTAGTTGTTGAATGAATGAATGAATTAGTGAATGAATGAGAAAACTTGGCTTTCTGGTGACCCAAATTCTGAACTAAATACTTAATTTTTTTTTTGTGAGAAAGATCATCACTGAGCTAAAGTCTGTACCAATCTTCCTCTATTTTGTATGTGGGACGCTGCCACAGCATGGCTTGTTGAGTGGTGTGTAGGTCCGTGCCCGGGAGCTGAACCTGGGCCACCAAAGTGGAGCAGGCAAACTTAACCACTACACCACCGGGCCAGCCCCCAAATACTTGATTTTCTTACTAGATATTTATTTGAACTTGACATTTTTAAATCATTTTGAAGTTGATGCTTTCAAATATTTTTTGTGACTTGATATTTCCACTTGGCTTTTATACCAGGGCTCATACATATAGTGCCAAACTGCTGGTTTATTGTTCCATTTCAGGATCCTCCCATTCATAGGCTTTCCTATGAACCAGTCATTTATTTCAGCTGTGGGTAAGGGGTATCCTTTTGGTAAACCTTGTTTTCCTCACGGTTATATCTCAACAAGTAACCTCATATATCTAGTTGTAGTAAGTTGGAGAGTAAAAAGTGGGTAGTAAAAAGCTAGTAAAATTTCAACATTTTCATCCCATTTTTTTGTTTAAGGACAAAGGAACAATTTTAACTTCAGGGGAAATGCTGTTCTTTAAAGCCAATCTGGTCTAAGCTAAGTGAACAATAGGGAGACAGCCCTCTGAGGTTATGGATATAGCGAACTGGTATTTACAGTGAGACATAACCCATATCCCATAGTAAATTACAAAAAGAGCTAGATGAACACCGAAAATGCTGGGAGGATGAAAAAAAATGAAAGGGGAAATGGCTAGGGGAAATTAATTGAGTTTCTAGAAGATTGTTTATTATTGCTATATTAAATTACTCAGAGATCTGCATTCTTCAATGCTTATTTCTTTCATGCTCTGTTCTTGATATTTATTTTTTCTGATTTGAGGTGTAAAGCTAAATCATTTGAAATGAATATAAAGTAAAATACATTCTCAATTTGAAATATATGTGAATCTTTTACCCTGAAGATAAACTCTTCTTTTCTCTTATGCTTTCATTTTTTTCTCTATCACTGTATTAATTTTACTTAAAATTCCAAGGATTTTTAAAGATGTGACATGCTCTGAGGATGCAACCAAATGTCCACAAGCCCAAAACAGAGAAAATAGTAATTTTTTCTTTCTATCTGAACATGGAAGAATTTGGATAGATGGCCAGGCAAAGTGCATGGTTTATTGTGCATCTCTAGCCATATTCAACTCTGAGAATGAAGTAGTTAGATCTCTCCTATATGGTATAAATCTCATTTAATTTATTGAGTAGCTACTATGTGACAGGTATACTCCAAGGATGTGATATATCAGTCAACAAAATAGTCAAAGATGTTCGCATTTATGGAACTTACATCCCAAGATAAGAGAAAGGTAATGAAAAATACTCATAAAGAATGTGTAAATTTTACAGTATATTAGAACTTAGTAAATTTTATGCAAAAAATATGTATACAAAGTAAGGGGTGTTATGACTGTTTCATGTGGGTAGGGTGCAGGTAAGATAATCTTATCTCATTGATGTGATGACACGAGCAAAAATATAAAGTTGATGAGGGAGCTAGTCAAGGAAATATCTATCTGGAGTATAAGCTTGCCAAGAAGAGAAGGTATATGCCTGGAATGTTCAAAGACCAGAAAAGAAGTAGTCAGTCAATGTGCTTTTGAATGAGAGAGTGAATGAGGGATGTGTAGTCTTGTAGGCTATTGTAAAGGCTTTGGTTTTCCTGTATTACAGCACTCTATATTTTGTAAAAGGAATCTTTGATGCACTATCTGGGGCTCTCTTCATATTGGATTGGACTGAAAAATCAAAATGCAAGCAAAGTCTTGACATGGGCATATGGAGATGTAACAATTATTGATAAGCCTTAATAACATGTGTTTATTATTAAATGTGTTAAGCAGAGTAAGGGTTCTATGTCTATAATCAGCTACCTCCGTAGTTTCCTCTACATCATCTCCCAAAGAGGACCTCAATAAATAGATGCCAAAGAGAACCTTCAATATGGTCTGTAGAACCAAAGATATGGTCTTTAGTGAGGATTTGGTATCAAATACCAATATTTATTTCTACATAGTGATTTGGACCACTCTGCATGTGAGCTGCAAGTATCCCTTTTGTCCTAAACTAAATGAAAGTCTTAACTAGTTTGATCTTTGCCTCTTTCCACTCAGGACTTTGCCTTGCGTGTGTTTGTCTGTATCTTTGTTGTTGCTTTGGACTCTCATTGACAGGGGAGTCTTAGAACATTACTCAAGTCTACCTTACCACACCAACTGGTGGCCTAAAATGGAAGGCAATAAGTGAGAAAGAGAAAATGTTTGCCCCAGTTGTTCTTTATTTAAATTTCTAGAACTTCGCTGTGTTCCTTAACTTGAAGAACTGATTGTATCCTTAGACTCCATTTTTGTTCTTGAAATATTTAAGATTTTCCCCAACTTCAGGGAGGAGAAATGAATAGGAAAGCTATTGAGTTCCTCATAGAAGAGGTCACTAGCTACAATTTATTGAGCACCTACTGTAGATAGATACTATACTATTTCTGTAGCATTCTGTGCTAGATATTATATGAGGTGTATGATATGATAAAGGGAGTAGCAGGAGTTTCTAAATTTAAATTTTATGATAAAGGGAGCAGCAGGAGTTTCTAAATTTAGAGAAACTTCTCCTGTCATTGTTGTATGTATATCCAATTTGGCATGAAAATTCACATAAAATGATTTGAGGGCAATAATATAGCCAATAATTATGTTTTCAACTTTGAAAAATATAAGAAAAAGTATGACATAATTTAAACTTTCTTACTAGAAAAATTCATGCTTAAGATGTTTTGCTGAGAGAAATTATTGGCTGCTTCACTTTATATCATATACTATATGTAGCATCACTTTAAAAAAAAGGATAAGGGAGAAGTAAAAGAGCTACAAGTTGGTTGAAGTTGGTGTGTTAGTTGCTAAGGTTACTGTAACAATACCACAGACTAGATGACCTAAACAACAGTTCTGGAGACTAGAAGTCCCAGATCAGGGTGTTAGCAGGGTTTATTTCTTCTGAGGTGTCTCTCCTTGGCTTGTAGATGGTTTCCTTCTCCCTCTGTATTCACACAGTCTTCCCTCTGTGCACACGTCTGTCTGTGTCTAAATTTCTTCTTCTTATAAGGATATCAGTCATATTGGATTAGGGACCACCCTAAAGACCTGATTTTAACTTTATCACGTCTTTAAACACCTCATCTCATAATACTATTAGGGTCCAGGTCTTGAACATATGAATTTGAGCTACTAGGGATTATGTCTTCAACCTATGAATTTGGGGGGGATGTAGTTAAGCTCATAACAGTTGGTGAGTTCTCCGTTGGCACTAGGGAATGTGTAGGCACAGAAAAGCACATATATTTTGGGAACAGGAAGGATAAAAATTGAAGGCACCTTAGAAGTTAGGAAAGTGTACGCCAGTGCTACAAAATTTCCCAAAAGTGAAGTGCTAAAAGCATTTTAATTACTATATGACCAGAAATTCATTGTGTCCCATCATTCTAGTTTTCTTTCCCTCATTTCAAATTTTCAATTTCATATGTTTACATGTAACCTAAAAAGGAATTTAGGAAATCCTTTCTAGATATTTTATTTATGATTATTTATCATAGTCTATCAAGAATACCTATTTTACTATGCTGAAGGTTGCAGAGTGGATGAGTGAACATGTATTTCAGCCTTCAGGTAGACCAATTCTTTTAGCATATGAAGGATAGTCAATGAAATGTCAGTTACACTCTCCCTCTATATAATCTTTAAATGGCTAAATGAATTTATTTAGTATAAAGGGAAGAATCCAATCCTTCACAAAATAATTTACAATGTTTACTACATTATAAAACAGCATAAAGTTCCAGTACTCTCTTTGTTGCTAAGAGAGTGAAGTTCTCTGTGTCCTTTTCTTCTCACCACCACATCCTGAGGCAAAGTTTGGAGACTGATAAGAGGAGAGAAACAGCTTATTTCACCCCCTCTACTCCTTTCACACGGCACATTTTGAAACATGGTCGCCAAAGTTTACACAAGATATTTTAGGCTGTACTTAGTTATTTTCCATGAGATTCAGTGAATAAAGAATTAATCTCTGTTTTATTCCAGGTTCAATATTGAAGGAAGTGGAAAGTGTGCCTCTTTTTTAAGAAGGGCATAAGTAGTGCCAATTACGATGATGCAAGAAAATACATATGCATCAGAAAAGGTCTTTGTTCTGAGATAAAGAGTTCTCCCATACAGGAAATAAAGTAATTAAAGAAATTTGTTATGCATTATGAATTCATATAGATACATTTTCCTTCCCATCAAACACGTTTTAATTTGACTTATGACATTTTAAATGATTTTTATTTTTATTTAAATACTTATCTAAAAAGCCTAGAAACTGAGTTCTCACATGAGGTTGTTAGACTTCATAAGTTGGTGCATCTAAGTCTATGGGTGTAACGATGGCCTTGGTCAAAACTGATTGGTCAGCATGCCTCAGTGGAACAGACTGAAGAGTAAAGGGAAGGGAGTGAAAGACACCTCACTTATCTGAAATCCAATTAAATCTGCCTAAAGGAGATAAAAGAGATGAAGCACTAAGTGAGGACTGAGTGTTCCACTCAGCCTTGAGTGGTATATAACATTCAGAATTTGAAAAGAAGGCCCATAGGAGAAATATTCAGAGATTGATTAGGGTTTCTTACTTTGCATGAGCATCAAAGGTCAAGTCTCCTAGAAATAAATTCATACAGAACTATGCACAAATTTTTATGATTCCCTAGGTCTTTATTCAAGTTACTGAACTGAAGAATTACTTACATTAAATGGATTTGTTGTTGCTTTTGTTGCTGGAACCAGTGAAGGGATGAGGCTTTGCTATGTGAGTCATAGTGAACAGAACATGAGTATTTAGAGATAGAGCAGAACATGAGGAAAAAAGTCCTGGTGACTTAGAGAAATCATGGAGATGTCTCTGGCCTCTCATATAGCTGTAGAATTTAGATTCGAGATAATATTTAAACAGGTATCTGAGGGACACAGAATGAGGGTCAACATCTAATTTTCATTAATAATCTCTGTGCCTTTTAATATTCAATATTTTACTTTAGCCTACCTTTATTTTCTTCACTTTTGCATTTACAAACCCAATGAGTTATTCTCTTTTGAGTATTAATTTATGACAGGAACTATGTTGCATATTTTCAACCCCTCAGTGGTGAATATTTCATATCAACTTCTTAAATAAGTGTGTAAATAAAAGGTTAGTTTATTTAGAAAAAATTATATTAAATTGTAGAACTACATTTTCAACTCAGTTCTGTCTCACACCCATTGCAAAGATTTAAACAATATGGAAAATAGTATAGAAAAAGTTAGAAGTCATGTGTAGCATTACCAGAAGCAAATTTTGTCAACATTCTTTCCTTTCATCTCTACAAGGGCTGGAATCTAATAGTCTATGAAATGTATTAGCAGGTTGAATTCGAGCTTTGTTAAAACATGATTTATGCACTGTGCAAGAACAAAACTTTCCTAAATGTTTCAGATTACTGTGCTACAAAAGATAGCCATTGTCAGCAAAAGGAGGATGTGGAATGAGACGTGTGCATTTTCACTAGGGATCTCTGAAGGGGTGACTCACATTTCAAGAGTGCCACCTTGCATCTCCTAATGATGGAATTTCCATCAATTCATACTGAGGTCAAAATAATATTAAAATGAGCCAGAGCATTCAACGATGAAGATTTGATAGACAAGAAGGGAGAGGAAAGACAAGCAAAGAATGGGATAGGAGATGACAAATAAAAATGGCAAGCAATAGCATATATTGGAGTATATGAAGAAGCCATTTGGTGTAAACCTAATTCGGCCTGACTTTGTTTTTTCCAAAAGGGCCTGACTGTGGCTGTTGAGCACGCATTGTATATCTGCTTTAAAACATTTACTACAGCAAGAACAAATGGCCTTAAGATAAAGGTGCAACTTTCCCCCACATTGGCATTTCCTTAGGGATAAGCATCTTTCCTTAGCCTAGGAACTGATTGCTGTGCTCACCTTTGACCACCCAGCTCACCTGTGACCACCCAGTTCGAGACAACAGACCTGCCACCCTGCTGTGTTCACTGAGACAGCAAACCTACCTGCTTTTTCCATCAATTACTGTGCCAACAGAACAGTCTTGCAACTATTGTAAAAGGGACATTTCAATCATATGTGAAACATCCTGTTTGGGGGTATATAACCATTCTGTGCACCCCACTTCTTTGGTGCCCTTTCTTCCTTTGGGAAGAAAGGCCCCGGGCCATGGCCCTCAGATTTTAGCTCAGAATAAACTCTCCCAAATTTTCATTTATAGATTGGCTATGGATTATTTTTCGTCGACAGGGATGAACTTTAGGATCATGATGGACAAATGTTTGAGCATTTTAAAAAGTAAACTTCTTGAGGCTAGATGAGTATATCTCATCCACTTCCAATTGACAGCACATAGAGTGAACCTTTAAAATGTGTGTCAGATGAAAACAGTATTGTGCTTAAAATACTTCACCAGTTTTCCATTTCACTTAGAATATTAGCCAAGACCTTAGAAAAACTAAACTTAGCTTGTTAATTAGCTTGTTGTTCATTATCTAACCACATTTCCTACTATTACTCAGTTGTATCTGGTTTTCTAACTCTTTCTGGAATGTGCCAGGCATATTCCTGCTTTAGAATCTTCACACAATTCTGCCAAGATGATGTTCCTCTGTGTATCTACATGGGTCTCTCCCTCTCCTCCAAGTTCCCTCAAATCCCACAGGTAACAACGTGGACTTGCCACTGACATCCGAAGTGGGGGTGGTCTTGTGGAAATGAGCCGTTACTTAAGCTGTGAAATCTGATACTATCTCAGGGTAGATCATGTCATAATTGAGTTGAATTGTAAGACACCCAGCTGGTGACAGAGAATTGCCTGGTGGTGTGAGGGAAAAAACTCACCACATTGTAATTGTTGAGCAAAATTGCAATAAGCATATTTTCTGTAGTTATTATTACTATTCTGAAGGGCTCTTCAACAGACTTGAAAATAATGTGTTTTGTTGTATCACAAGTCTTGTAGTATAATAGTACCTATGAGTATATTTCTTAATAACAAACCATTCTAACATTATTAAGATAAAGGATATAATATCTTAGTGGTAATAATATCTAAGTCTTCTACTATTCTGAAGGGTTACGTTTGCAAATACTGCAGAATCAAATTTTCACAAGAACAAAAATCAAGTGTGTAAAAATATATCTTTGACTTATCTGTAATTTGACTTAACTTTCAAGCCTTTATTTCCCTAAAAGACCCAGAAAATTCAATCATGCCAATTTTCCAGACAAATCAGATATGTCCAGAGTTTTATCAGTATCTTCTCTCTTGCTGGCAAATATTTAGTAAAGTGATGATTCTTTTTTTTGTCCTTAAGAAATATCTCATCAGAGATGTAAGTCAAGTATTGTATTCTAATATCACTATATAAAGCTTCTCTGGATGCTTATGCCACCAATTTGGTATGTATTTAGATTTATTTACTTCAGCTTGATACTTTTTTCTCTCCAGAAATTGCCTTTTGTTTTTTAATTATGTGAAATATTTGTGTCTAAAATGGAAATTATTATGTAAATCTAGCTTTCATTATATTCTCCTATCCCCTTCCTTCACTTTTTCTTAGTTGTGGTTTATCCTCTAATTGTTTATTTTTAAAAATATAAGAAAATTACACATATGCATATGTGTATGTATGCATTTAAATTGTATCCTCCACACTTTCTTAACCGAGAGGTAACATACTATAAACTTTGTTCTGCTTCTTGCTTTTTTCATTTAACAATATCTCTTGAAGACAACCCATAATAGTGTAAGGGCTAGGCTCTTCCTCACTGGTTTCTTAAGCAGCAGGTTACTTCATTGTATGAAGGTACGGTAGTTTATCCAACCAGTCATCTATTGACGTACATTTGGGCTGTTGTTAAACTTTTCTTATTGCAAAGAGGGAAGAATACTGTTAGGACTAGCCTTATGCATACCATATTTTTGTCTGTCTGCTTGTTTGTCTTTCTGCTGTGGAAACAGATTTCTAAAAGTGTAACTTCAGGATCAGAGAGTAAATGCATATGTCATTTTGTAAAATTCTCCTCAGTGAGGCTTTCATCATTTTTCCATTCCTCAGTGTTAGGAATTGTTTGCCCAAGTAAATTTCCAACATTTCATATGAAGTTTGCAGTAGCACGAAGAAAGAATTACTTAAAAAAAAAAGGTTAAAGAGAAATTAACTAATTTCGAAACAGAAAAAGCACTGAAGCTTTTTTTTTTTTTTTTACCAAGGTGCAGAATATCTGAGTTAAAAGGTAGATAACATCTTTTGACTTGCATCTTATAGGTGCACACTGAGCTGCTTGAGGGGAAAGACAAGGTAGTTCTTCTTCTTTATATCCAATATTCAATACAGACATACTAGTGAGATTAAGACTGATATTATTGAATTTAAGAATTGCTATAATTTACAGGATTCAATAGAGGTACTCAAATTATGCGAATTATACCTGAATTGTTTCGGAAGCACAGACAGTTCTTGCTTTTCATGGTTCTCACATGCACAGATTTCAGTGACCATGATTCACTTAAATAACACCAGGCCCCCAATAACGTGATTCAGTTTTCATTTACTACAGTATATTAACTCTGAGCAATTGCACAAAGTTCAAACTTTGCTGCCATGGAAGTTAATGATTCTTTATTATGATCAGTGACATATCTTGTCACTTCTTTCAAGGTCTATCTGTGAGTGGTCACTGACAACCTCTCGTTCAGTTGACATATAGATGGTAAAGCATGCAGTTGTTTGCCCTCCTTGTGTCTTAATTGCAGAGATACTGTAGGTAAAGTACTTTCATTTTTCAAGCACTTCTACTGTTAGAAAATGCTCTAGGTCACACTGGTTCTCTTAGGGTCATGGGTGAAAATGTGAAAAGTTGACTTTTATCACCAGACACCACTTCATCAATCCAGACAATGGACCAAGAAGTTATTTCATCTATTAAAACCTTTTATCTTAGAGGGAGATTTGGACAGGCTATCAACTCTAGAATCATGTAATTTCTTTAGCTAAGTTTTATAAATATGATAGAAAGCATACAGCCGAAAATATTCAAGCAGGCTGGCAGGAAGTAATAATGAATAATATCTGTAGAGTATGACAAGAACTTTTACCACACTGTGCAAAGAGTAATCTAAATACAGCTAAAGAAGAAATAGCTGACTGTAAGGATGTTGACTGTGCTATAATTTCAATGTCTCAACAGCAGTCAGAAGAACTTATTGAAGGAAATTCATTGAAATAAATAAAGAAAGTCGTTGTGATAAAGTTGAAGATGCCTAAGGAAAGTGATGCCAGCAAAAATCTTCACGTTAGAGTATCTGTTGGAAATATTTCATGTCTTTGAGAGCACAAAGCACAAAATGTTAAAATCTGATCCCAACTTAGAAAGGAGTATCACAGTTTGCCAAAGCATGGAAAAGATGGACAATCTATATGATAAGTTGTACCACAAGAAGAATATGTACCATGTTCATGCCATTCTTGATAAACAAAATAAACTACTTTAATTCTCAACGTTTCTAATACTTTAAATTACAATGTACTAATATCAATTTTACTATTTTTTCATTTCCCTATGTATTTATAATCAACAATAAGAGAGTTTTCAATGTTTTGACAAAAAGTTTCAAAGATCACAATGCAACCAAATGTTTCTCTTTGATTCTGACATTGTTTTTGCGTAGTTTCAGCTTACACGATCATTTGTATGTGCCGCACTCTTATAATAAGCTAGGAGTGTTTGCATTTACCTAAGGTTGAGAATTTAGTATATCCACTTTGTTTTCACAAATATGATAACTACTGGAGTCATTAGACTTTCCAGTTATTTCATTCCATTGAATACTGCATACTTCACTGTTACAGACTTGAAATATTTATGGGGGTGCCAAACCTGTAACAACAACAAAAAAATTAAAAAATGAGTTGTGTGCTTTATTTATCTTGAAAAACAATTACCTCATAAATCCAATCTATCATTTAAAAAATTTATCATCCTTTTGTCATTAGATTATTTTAGTTAAAAGAAAGTGACAATAGTTGTGGCGATTCCTGACACTACTGTGAGAACTCACTACAGCTCTCAAATATCTAGAGCCCAAAGCTACCTCTAGACCTTCTGTGCCCAATTTCACCCGAGAGGTCATTGAGCTGCCTTGGTTTGTCCAGGACACTTCTGATTTATGCCCGGTGTCTTGGTCTAATTATCAATAATGCCTCCTTTCACTCTCAAAAGTATTCCGGATTGAGAAATAAATCATATGGTCACCTTGATTATAACGCACTTAAAATACTGCCATAGTTTTTCTCTAGTAAAGTATATAAGCTTATGCTATTTACTTAAATAACATGTAAAGTAGTAGAAACAAAGCAGTTTACTCGGCTCCAAAGGGGCACTTTATTTTATAATACATAGGATAATATCCTTGACAACTAATTGACCCTGACTTATACCTTCTCTCTCTCTCTCTTTTTTTTTTTTGAGGAAGATTGGCCCTGAGCTAACATCCATGCCCATTTTTCCTCTACTTTATATATGAGATGCCTGCCACAGCATGGCTTGACAAGTGGTGCATAGGTCCACACCCAGGATCCAAACCAGCGAATCCCTCGCCCAGGAAATGGAACATGTGAACTTAACCACTGCACCACCGGGGGGCCCCTTCTTGTCATTTCTGGGACAGCATGGAGCAATATTGTGAAAGGAAGGGCAGAGAAGTATAGCAACGCTTCTGATTTTCTACTTCCTGTGCTCTCAATTCCAAGAAACTTGTTTGATATGAAACTGATTTTTTGCTAAAAAAAGAATGGCTTGAGTACAGACAAATGCTCCCAGAATTTCTTGCCTTTTCTGTATACATCATTGGCCATACATGGAGGATGACTGTCAGAGAAACATCTTCAAAATTAGCATAACAGATTTTTTTTTATTATTGACAAGAAGGAAGAGACAAGTTAACTTACAACTCAAAATGCAAAATTTTGAACCATTCTCTGCTGTCTGATTTCTTGTGTTGAGAGTACAATTCGGATCCATCCAGGAGACAGGTGATGAAAGCCATATAATGAACAGCTATAAACAAAGGAAACATCAGTTACAGTTGCCCCTTTGTACCTCTGGGAGCTAATTCAAGTACAACAAACCCGATTTATGTCATCAAAATTCCACACAACAATCCTTTCACTTCTTCTTGGTTCCTTTCCCCTTTGCCTCAGTGGAATTTTAAAACCTTCTTTATTCTTCTCAAGCTTCCTGTTTAATGTCATCCCTACACTCTAACATTCAGCAGATGAGAGGCAAAAACAGAACACATCAGATGAGCTAATTCCCACACCTCCAAATATCATCATGTTTATAACTGCAGAGATTCTAATTTTCTTTCTGCATTCACTGTGGGATGAGTTCCCATTTATTCCAGGCTAGCCTTTCCAAAGAGACCTCCTGCTCTTTTACAATTTGCTTATCTCTATCCCACTCTTTTAATCTTTCCCTCTTCATTGGGCCCTACCCTGAAGTAAGTAATAATGTCTGTCTTTTTTTTTTTTGCTGAGGAAGATTCACCTTGAACTAACATCTGTTGCCATTCTTCCCTCATTTTGTATGTGGGCTGCTGCCTCCATGGCCGCTGATAGATGAGTGGTGTAGGTCCATGCCTGGGAACTGAACCTGGGATGCTGAAGTAGAATATGCTGAACTTAACCACTAGGCCACCAGGGCTGGCTCAGTAATAATGTCATTAAAACTCTCCTTGGTATCATGAATTTTCTCTTGAGATATAAAAGATATGTTGTCTTCCATTCACTTCCAAGATTCTTAAGAGAAAATCTGGAATTTAAACCTTATTTTATTGCTTCTTCTTCATTCAGATTTTAAGCCATCTCTAACTATCCTCTTTGAACACTGTACTGTTCATTTTTTGCATAAGTAACATAAGTTCAATTGAACAACCATTTGCCTAATTCTCAACTTATCTTAATTTACTTGACTTTATTTTAATTGACCTTAGATTATAAGCTTCTGTGAGATTTCTGAGGGCAGGGCCTATTGTTATATCCCCAGCATTTAGTCCCTGTTGCAGACTTTAGTAAACACTTAGGAAATATTTGTTTGAAGAATAATAAAATGTTATTAATATTTAACCCATATTACTTTGGTTATATAACTCTCTCTCTATACTCCTTTATATTATTTCATTTACAATATCTTTGCCAGAAAAATCTGTTCATTTCCAATTAACTGCTTATTTTTAGATGTATGTTGAGCTTTGGAGATAGGCCGACTGGGATTTGAGCCTGCATTGTGCTGCTTATTACTCACGTGATCTTAAGAAATGTACATATTCTTTATGAACTTCAGTTTCCTGATCTGAAATTTAGGGATGGTGATACATATATAAACAGTTTTAAGGTTAAGTAAAAGTCAGATAAAAAGGTCTTTTCCAATTTGTGGCTCATTATAGGCATATAATAAATAGAATTTGTAATTAATCTTATGCATTATTTAACCTCCTTGAGTGCTTTCCCTGTTGATTATGTTATTCTCAAAACTCTTTTCTTCATTAGCTCGCATGGCATCATGCCTTTCTTTTTTTCTCTCTATTCCTTTAATCATTTATTCTTAAACACTTGTGTTAGTTTTCCTATTTTCTTGCCCCACTTATATATAGTGTGGATATCTAGGAGTTTATCCTTCTATTTCTCCTTTTCTCAATCTACCAATTTGTTTTGGATGTTATCACTCAATCTACGGATTTTATTTATATTGACTAAAACTCTTCCTTACCAGTTTCAAATTCCCCTTGATGATAGGGATCAGTAATTTATTCATCTATATCACCAATGAAAAGTACATGGTAATTACTGATAAATGTTTGAGAATTAATGTTTAGTAATATTATAGGCAGATAATTAAAAAAAATCTATTATAATCTTCTCCCATTGAGCTCCAAGCTCAAATGCATTTTATGTCCATGTGATTCTCACAAGCACCATAAATTTGACATATTAAAACTTGGACTCGATATGGATCTTAAACACAGAAATACCATACATATAACTGATCATTCTTCCTTGTATAAAAATTCAAGACAGAAAACTTAAAATTATCATAATCTGCTCCCTTCCTTCATACCCCATATCTAATTAGGTTTTAGCATGAAGCAATTTTATCTCGAGTTTTCTTAGTTTCTTAACTATTCCTTAATTGATTTCCCTGATTCACTTATTTCTTCCTTTAAAAATATAAATTACCAAAATAATATGTTAAAACAATGAAAAATCTCCTCTTTGACATTCTGAGTAATCCTTTCACCTACAGAAAAACAGCATTCTTTTTAATCAAGATATTGAAGAACCTCTTACTTCAGCCAGGCTAAAAGTGTTCTCAGTATCATAACTGAATATACAATAATAAGTAAGACATATTTTCTACCTTCAAGGAGCTAAAAGTCTATCAGAACAGACAGATTCATAGCTGTTGACTAAAAATACAATGCTGTGGGAATATGAAAGAAAAAGCTGCTAAGGGAGCTTATTGTGATGGAAGCAAACTTTTCAAAGAATCAGTGAGGTTGAAACTTGAAAATTGAGTTGGATTAATCAAGTTCAAAAGGGACAGCGTAATAATTCTGGTAACAAAACCACAAAGGGCAAAAATTGCAAAGGGATGAATCACATTCAAGTTAATGCCGATGACAAAATCTGTTGAGTTGGAACATGATAAATATTACAGAAATTAAAAAAAAAATAGATTATGCTGGATAGTAAAGGTACTAGTATTCCACAGTTGGGAATTTGGCATTTTTTTCCACCCTCAGATATTAAGAAAAACCACAACAGCGAATAATCATGAACAATCCAGTAATTTTATCTGATTTGTTTCTTTGTATTGTAACTTTAATAACACTAACAAGGGTTGTGATATGTGAAGATAAGACATATAACTTATTTTATTGTACCAGATGGATTATACCTAAAGGTATGTTTTTTTCATCAGTAGACAACAACTCTAAGTGGAAAGAGAATCCCTAAACCTAATTTGCACCAATTTTCCATTAAAATATGCCTCACTCCTGGAAATAAATCATTACTCTATCTTTTCTGGTTCTAAAAGAATCAGAAACCACAGGGAACAAGAAATATCTTCCCATAGCTTACCTGTTGTGATATGTCTCATGGACAGGTAACTCTAATAATTATATATCCTTGCTACTTACACCTGTGATGTAGGAATTCTCCAGTGACTCCACTCAGAGGGAGGGGCAATGATAAAGGTCATGAAGCCCATTTACTAGTAACAACCAAAGATTAATGTTGTCACCCCACTTCTCATTACCTGCACCTTAACAATACCAAGACATCTTTATGAATGTATCACAAATCATAGCACAGACCTTGGTGCCAACCCAATTTTTCTTATTGTCCATATTCATGAGACAGGAAAAATTCCTTCCTCTATCTCCATGGCACATCCATGACTCTGAGCATGAGTGAAATCCAAGGTCTGAAAAACAAATGAGGAAAGTAAACAAAGATATGATACCTATGTGCACATATGCATGCTTAATATGTATGCACAGATACACTATAAATAAGGATATATATCAGAATTTCCAAACATTTGCAATATATATTGATTAAAAAAGTTATACATTGAAAGAGATAATTGCTTAAAATATGAGAGAAGAAAGAGAATGCAATCTGAAATTTGGGATTTGGATCTGGAACAATCTGAGGATAGAAGAAAAATCATAGATGTAGAGGAATAAAATGATGAAGAGATTATTAAAAGCACTTGGAGAAAACACCAGTATGTTTGTAGTGGTGCATCAGGACCATAATCCCTCTTTATTCTCCTAAATTTTCTACAGAAATGTTATCCCCTCAGTGTTTCCAAAGGTAATTCTATAAGGCTCTGCTTTAAATGATCCAATATTTTTCCATAGCTTTCAGGTTAAAATTCAAACCATCCCCATTACCTATAGGAACACTTATGACACTCAGGTTTTATCTCTGATTTTCCACTTAGCTTCCTGTAACCCATTCATTTTGAATACCTTGAATTTTTCTTGAGAGTGCCATGCTACATCTCATTACTTTTATTGCAATATGTCTCCACTCCCACCATTGAACATTGTACTGTCATTCAGTCTGGACTATTTCCTGCAACTATATTGTCTCTTGCTCTATATTTTTATGCTTATGAGCACTTATTACACTGAATTGTGATTTTCTGTTTACTTGTCCGCTTCTCTTATCATATCATAAGTTACTCAAGATTAGGAATTGTTATAACTCTTATGCCAAAAACTTTATATTCTCAGGTCTCCCAAGTACTTGACACATAATGTGCAGAGATTTTTTTAAATAAAAGAAAGTAAGAAAGGAAAGAATGAAGACAAGAAGGAAGAAAAATCAGTGAGAGGCTATAGAATTTTCATGAGAGGAGAAGACCTAGTTTCTCTCTGAAGATATTGAATGAATTATCTGGCAGAGCCTAGGTTTCTACTATAATTGTGGATGTCACACTTTAGATCCAGCTTCGTTTGAAAGGGAAAGTTGCTTGTTCATACACTCCACCATGGGCTTCCACTCTTAAAATATCTAAAGAGATTTCTTACTTCCAGAGACATCTAAGAAAAACTGTCCTCTCTAATTAGCAGTAAAGTCAACCACACCAACCACCCTTCCCTTTCTTGAATATGAACAGAGAAGAAAGAATTATAAGGTCTATAGGAGTACCAGCACAGGAAAGAAAACTCTCATGATAAAAGAAAAACAAAAGAAAGGAAAGAACTGCTCCCATCCCAAAAAATGAATTTTGGAAAGACAGAGTGATATTTTAAAATATGTCTATAATTAATCTATTTAGATGACCCCCAAAATATTATATACATAAGGTAAGAACAGGATGCTACAAAAACAAGAACACTGAAGAATCACAAAGTTAAAAAATATTATTTTTAGACTAAAAATATGATTGTGAAAATAATAAATAGAAATATTAAAAAATAAAGTTCAGGAAATCTCCCAGAATCTAAAGCCACAAAAGGTAGAAAATACAAATAAAGATCACAATCTGCAAATCTCAACATTTGAAGCAGAGAAGTCATGGAAAGAACAGAGGAAATGGGGTGGAGGAAAAAATAAACTTACAAGTTATAGAACATATTTTTCATAAATTTGAAAGACATAGGGGCTGGCCCTGTGGCCGAGTGGTTAACTTTGTGCGCTCCACTCCAGGCGGCCCAGTGTTTCGTTGGTTCAAATCCTGGGCGCGGACATGGCACTGCTCATCAAACCACACTGAGGCAGCATCCCACATGCCACAACTAGAAGGACCCACAACGAAGAATATACAACTATGTACCAGGGGGCTTTGGGGAGAAAAAGGAAAAAAATAAAATCTTTAAAAAAAAATTAAAAGACATAAAATTTTAGATTGAGAAGGCCCACAGAGTGCACAGCCAACAAATGACTAAAAACACTCCTACTCAGAATAACCTAAAATTTCAGCTCCCCAAATTGAAGAAAATATCATGTTAAAGTCAGGTCATTTTTATGGAATGAAAATCACACTGGGAACAGACTTCTTATTAACAATATTGTTTGCTAGAGAAAATGAAGTGATTGTCTCAATATTCTTTAAGAAACTAATTTTTACCCTTTGAATTTACACCTAGCCAAAATAAAGACCTTCTGAGACATGCAAGGATATGGAAAATTTATACTCCATATACCTAGCTAAACTCCATTAAGGCTAACCTCCATTAAGATGTGAGTGTAAAATCTGTGTCAGGAGTGACATCAGCAACATGGTGGAGTGAGCGATTTTCTTTGTCTCTCCCCCTTTGAACTACAACTAAATGGACATTTATTGATCAACAGAGGATATTCACACAGCACCTCAGGATGCCTGAGAGACCCGTGCTGCTATACATCGGAAGGTGGATGGACTATCCCCAGGGAGGAGGTGGAGAGAAGTGAAAATTCTCCAGCCCCCAAATAGCCTAGTAAATGTGAGTGACCCTCTCCCAGCTGACATGCTCATAGCACTGCTGCTGTCCCAAGGGTGGGTGTGCACATCAGTGCAACTATGGAAACAGGTGACTACAGCCCTAAGGCCCCCTGATTATCCTGTGGACCAGTGGGAAAATTCATGGTCCCACAGCTGCTGCAGGGAGAATCTCTGCTCAGCCCTAGTGGAGAGGCCCTGCCCACCAAGTACAAAGGCTGGGTGACCTTGGGGCAGGAATGGCTTGGCTGGGCGAGCTACCCCCTGCCAAGTGCATTAAACACCCACATCTCTGCTGTGCCCCAAGGAGGCAAATGAGAGCCACCAGGACCATGCAAGTGAGTGGGGACAATAGGGAGCCCAAATCTAACTGCTCCTCGGTCCAGGGGGAAAATGCATGGTCCCACAGCAGCCCCAGGGAGAGTCTCTGCTTGGCCTTAGTGGAGATTCCCCACCTGCCAAGCACAAAGTCTGGGCAACCAAAGAGCAGAAGTGGCATGGCTGGGCAAGCTAACCATTGGCTGCATTAGATGCCCATAGCTCTGCTGTGGCCCAGAGTGGGCAAGTGAGATCAAGTAGAACCAGATGTGGGCAGAGCTGCAAGTCTGGGTGAACTAGTTCCTGGCTGCCATGAAAGCCCATAACACCACTGCAGTCCCTAAGGAGGGAGTGTGTTTAGGCAAGTCTATGGGAGCAGACACCAACAACCTGAAACCCCTGTATGATTGTTCCCACAGTTTATGGGAGACCCCACAGGGCCACTGCAATCCCAAAGAGTGGCCCAGGCTCAGTCAGGAACAGCTGACAGGGATCTTGGTCAGTGCAGATTACAGAGCTGCTGCTCCCTCCCCCTCAGTGGCAGCAAGTGGAAGCAGTAACCAAATTCTATCTCTATGCAGAGGCACAAATCTACTCAATCAAGCAGTACGAAAAAATATATTAAATCTCCAGAACAAAAGGAAAATGACAAGTACCCAGAAAACAATCCTAAAGACAGAAAAATCTGTAACTTAAATGACAAAGAATTCAAAATAACTATCACTAAAAAGTTCAGTGAGTTAAAAGAGAACACAGATAGATAACCCAAAGAGTTCAGGAGCTACATCACAAAAGAACTTGATACTATAAAGAAGAAGTAATCAGAAATGTTGGAGATGAAAAATGCAATGGAGGAAATTTTAAAAATCTGGACTCCCTGAACAGTAGGGCTGATAATATGGAGGACAGAATAATCAGTCTGGAAGGTAGGAGTATAGAGATGCTTCAGATAGAGGAGGAGAGAGAACTAAGACTAAAAAGAAATGAAGAAACTCTCTGAGAATTATCTGACTCAATTAGGAGATGCAACATAAGGATTATAGGTATTCCAGAGGGAGAAGAGAAGGAGAATGGGGCAGAAAGCTTGTTCAAAGCAATAATAGCTGAGAACTTCCAAAATCTGGGGAGTTAGCTGGAAATCCATGTGACAGAAGTCAATAGATCTCCAAAGTTTGTCAATGTAAAAAGACCAAACCAAAAGCATATAGTAGTAAATCTTGCAAAAGTCAATGACAAAGAGAAAATATTAAGGGCAGCAAAGCAGAAGAAAATAACCTACAAAGGAACCCCTAACAGGCTGTCAGCAGATTTCTCAGTACATATCTTACAGGCCAGGAGAGAGTGGAATGACATATTCAAAACTCTGAAAGATAAAAACTTTCAGCCACAAATACTCTATCCAGAGAAAATATCCTTCAAATATGATGGACAAATAAAGACTTTCCCAGATAAACAAAAGTTAAGGGAGTTCATCACCATAAGGCCTCTCCTACAAGAAATGCTCAGGAAAGCACCCATGCCAGAAAAAACTAAAAGGATAGGAGTTACAAAACCCTGAGTAAAGGAGATAAGAAGAAAGACAAAATCAGAAAATTGCAGCTCTCTATCAGAGCAAGTTAGCACATGCTTAAGTATATAATATTAAAGATAAAGGGAAGAGAAACACCAAGAATAAATATAATCTTGTCATTTTAACCACAAACTCACAAGAGAAGAAGGAAAACAGATGTGACAGAAACAACTTAGGAGAAGAGAAAAGGGATGGAACTGGATTAGTCTAAGAAAATAAGAGGCTATCAGAAAATGGACTATCTTATCTATGAAACATTTTATACAAACCACATGGTAACCACTAAACAAATAATTAGAACAGAGACACAAATTACAAATAAGGAGAAATTAAGAAAGCCAGCACAGAAAACTACCTAACTGAATCAGTAGTCTGAAATTCACGGGACGAGAAACAAAGGAAATGCAGAAGAACTGGAAAACAAGTGATGAAAATAGCAGCATTAGGCCCCCACATTTCAATAATCACTTTAAATGTAAATGCATTGAATTCTCCAATCAAAAGACATAGAGTGGCATGATTAAAAAGCAAGACTCAACAATATGCTGCCTCCAGGAAGCACACCTCAGCCCCATAAGACAAACATGGACTCAGAGTGAAGTGATGGAAGATTGTAGTCCAAGCTAATAGGGAACATAAGAAAGCAGGTGTCACCATACTTATATCAGACAAAGTAGACATCAAGGCAAAAACAGGTGAAGAGAGACAAAGAGGGGCAGTTTCTAACGATAAAGGGGACACTCCAACAAGAAAACATAACACTTATAAATATATATGCAAGCAACAGAGGAGGACCAAAGTACATGAAACAACTATTAACAAAACTAAAAGGAAATATTAACAACAATATGATAATAGTAGGGGACCTCAACACCCCACTAACACCAATGGATAGATATCCAGACAAAAAGTCAACGAGGAAATTGTAGAATTAAATGAAAACTAGACTAGATGGACTTAATAGACAGATATAGAACACTCTATCCAAAAACAGCAGGTTACATATTCTTCTCAAGTGCACATGGAATATTCTCAAGGACAGACCATATGTTGGGAAACAATGCAAGCCTCAACAAATTTAACAGGATTGAAACAATATCAAGCATCTACTCCAGCCACCATGCTATGAAACTACAAATCAATTAAAAGAATAAAGGGAAAGGGACAAAGATGTGGAGATTAAATAACATGCTACTAAATGACAAATGGATCATTGAAGAAATTAAAGGAAAAATCAAATATTATCTGGAGACAAATGAAAATGAAAATGCACCATGCCAACCCATTTGGGATGTAGAAAGGTGGTCCTAAGAGGGAAATTCATTGCAATACAGGCTCACCTCAATAAAAAAGAAAAATCTAAAATAAGCAATCTCAAACTACACCTAGCAGAATTATAAAAGGAAGAACAAACAAAGCCCAAAGTCAGTAGAAGGAGGAAAATAATAAAAATTACAGCAGAAATAATTGAAGTGAAAAAGACAAGAGAAAGGATCAATGAAACAAACAGCTGGGTCTTCGACAAAATAAACAAAATTGACAAACTCTTAGCCAGGCTTACTAAGAAAAAAACAGAGAAGACTCAAATAAATCAAATCAGAAATGAAACGGGAGAAATCACAACAGATACCACAGAAATACAAATGATCATAAGAGAATACTATGAAAACTGTATGCCAGCAAATTGGACAACCTAGAAGAAATGGATAAATTCTTAGACTCTTCCAACCTCCCAAAACTGATTCAGGAAGAAATAGAGAATCTGAATAGACTAACCACAATTTAAGAGATTGAAACAGTAACCAAAAACCTCCCCAGCACGAGATGGCTTCTCTGGAGAATTCTACCAAACATTCAAAGAAGATTTCATACTTATCCTTCTCAAACTATTCCAGAAAATTGTGGAAGATGGAGCACTTCCTAACACATTCTACAAAGCCAACATCACCCTGATACAAAAAACAGACAAGAACAAAACAAAGAAGGAAAAATACAGGCCAATATCTCTGATAAACATAGATGCAAAAATCCTCAACAATATATTGGCAAACTGAATGCAGCAATACATTAAAAAGATCATACACCATCATCAAGTGGAATTTATAGCAGGGACACAGGGATGGTTCAACATCTGCAAGTCAATCAGTGTCATACAGCACATTAACAAAATGAGGAACAAAACTCACAGGATCATCTCAATAGACATGGAGAAACCATTCAACAAAATCCAACATCCATTTATGATTAAAAACTCTCAGTAAAATGGGTATAGAAGGAAAGTACCTCAACATAATAAAGGTCATATATGACAAATCCACAGCCAATATCATACTCAATGGGGAAAAACTGAAAGCCATCTCTCTGAGAACAGGAACAAGACAAGGGTGCCCACTCTCACCACTCTTATTCAACATAGTACTGGGTGTTTTGGCCTGAGCAATTAGGCAAGAAAATGAAATAAAAGGAATCCAAATAGGCAATGAAGAAGTGAAACTCTTGCCATTTGCAGATGACATGACTTTATATACAGGAAACCTTAAAAGATCCATCAGAAAGCTACTACAAGTAACCAACAATTACAGCAAAGTTTCTGGGTACAAAATCAACTTACAAAAGTCCATTGCATTTCTATACTCTAATAACAAACTAACAGAAAGAGAACTCAAGAATAAAATCCCATTCACAATCGCAACAAAAAGAATAAAATATCATGGAACAAATTTAACCAAGGAAGCAAAAGACCTATACAATGAAAACTACAAGACTTTCCTGAAAGAAACTGATGATGACCTAAAGAGATGGAAAGACATTCCATGCACATGGATTGGAAGAATAAACAGTTAAAAATGTCATTCTACCTAAAGCAATCTATGGACTCAATGCAATCCCAATCAGAATCCCAATGACATTCTTCACAGAAATAGAACCAAGAATCCTAAAATTCATATGGGGCAACAAAAGGCCCCAAATTGCTAAAGCAATCCTGAGAAAAAAGAACAAAGCTGGAGGCATCACAATCCCTGACTTCAAAATATACTACAAAGCTATAGTAATCAAAACATCATGGTACTGGTACAAAAACAGGCATACAGATCAGTGGAACAGAATTGAAATCCCAGAAATAACACCACAAATCTACTGACAGTTAATCCTTGACAAAGGAGTGAGAAGACGCAATAGAGAAAAGAAAGTCTCTTCAACAAATGGTGTTGGGAAAACTGGACAGCCACATATAAAAGAATGAAAATAGACCATTCTTTTACACCTTTCACAAAATTAAACTCAAAATGGATCAAAGACTTAATGGTAAGAGCTAAAACCATAAGAATTCTAGAAGAAAATATAGGCAATACACTCTTTGACATCTGTCTTAAAAGGATCTTTTCAGACACCTTATCTTCTTATACAAGGGAAACGTCAGAAAGAATAAACAAATGGGACTTCATCAGACTAAAAAGCTTCTACAAGGAAAGGGAAAACAGGATTGAAACAAAAACACAACCCACCAACTGCGAAAAAATATCTACAAATCATATGTCTGACAAACTGTTACTGTCTTGTCTATAGTATATAAGGAACTCACACAACTCAACAACAAAAAATCAAACAACCTGATCAAAAAATGTGCAGGGGATATGAACAGACATTTCTCCAAAGAAGCTATATTGATGGCCAATAGGCACATGAAAAGATGCTCAACATCACTGATCATCAGAGAAATGCAAATCAAAACTACACTAAGATATCACCTTTCACCCCTTGGAATGGGTAAAATAACCAAAACAAAAAATAACAAATGTTGGAGAGATTGTGGAGAAAAAGGAAACCTCATACACTGCTAGTGGGAATGGAAACTGGTGCATCCAGTATGGAAAACAGTATGGAGATTTCTCAAAAAATTAAAAATAGAAATACCATATGTCCTAGCCATCCCACTACTGGATATCTACCCAAAGAACTTGAAATCATCAATTCAAAGAGACGCATGCACACCTATGTTCTTTGCAGCATTATTTGCAATAGCCAAGACGTGAAGGCAACCTAAGTTCCCATTGACTGATCACTGGAAAAGAAGATATGGTGTATATATATATACAATGAAATACCACTCAGCCATGAAGAAGGATAAAATCACCTCATTCACTACAACATGGGTAGATCTTGATGGTATTATGTTAAACAAAATAAGCCAGATAGAGAAAGACATGCTCTGTAAGATTCCACTCATACGTGGAAGATAAAAAAACACATGGACAAAGAGAACAGATTAAGTGGTTACCAGGGGAAAGGAGGGTGGGAGGTGAGCACAAAGGGTGAAGTGGTGTACCTGTAATATGACTGACAAATAAAAACATACAACTGAAATTTCACAAAGTTGTATCATAACCTCAATAGAAAAAAGTGTCAATAGGGGTGTAGAAAAAGAAAGAAAGAAGATGGAGTGACATCAGCATCATGGTGGTGTGAGTCATTCCTTTTGTCTCTCCCTTCTAAGTTACAACCAATCCGACACCCAGTGGCCATCAAAGGACACCCTGAACAATAGAACAACTGAGTGATCCATGTATCTATACACGTGAAGTGACACGTGGCACCTGCAACCTGAGGCTTCAAGAACCACACGAGAACTTGAGACCCAGCCCCCAGTGGCAGCACTCCCAACACCTGCTGTACCAGCAGTGGATGCTGCGTACAAGAACCTGGGTCTCCAAGAGCAACAGAAACACCTGTGAACCCAGTGCCTTTGGCAGCAGTGCTGCCGTTACCCCCAGATAACTCAGGAGCAGCAGCACAGGTCATGCGTGGGGCGGCAGCACCTGAGCCTGTGGAAAACCTGCAGAGAGCAATTGGGGGAACGTGAGACATAGGTGACCCCAAAAGCAGCAGAAATGCTCACAGCCTGGTGACCCCAGTGGCAACACCTGAGACTTCAGAGACATTGAAAGCAGCAAGGAAACAGCAACATCAGAGACACAGGCAGCAGAAGAACGGCACTGATGACAACTCTAGCAGAGGCAGTAGAAGCTGGAAAGTGCAGTCTCTCAAATACAACCAGAAACAGCTCAGAACTAAAGTAACCAAAGCCATATTCAAATAAGAAAGTGGTTACTACCCAGAATGTGTTGGAAGAGGATCAATTCATCAAACACCATGAAGAACTACAGTAACATGGCAGAACAAAATGAAAATGACAGCTCTTCAGAAACCAAACTTAAAGTCACAGAAGATTACAGTCTGAATGACAGAGAATTGAAAATAGTGATCATAAAAAACTCAATGATGGGGCCTGTTCGGTGGCACAGTG
This sequence comes from Equus quagga, assembly GCF_021613505.1. NCBI lineage: Eukaryota > Metazoa > Chordata > Mammalia > Perissodactyla > Equidae > Equus > Equus quagga. The sequence goes on from NC_060267.1 coordinate 48,559,314, forward strand.
GTTAAGTTCACAGGTTCTGCTTCAGTGGCCCGGAGTTCACCGGTTCGGATCCCGGGTGCAGACGTGGCACTGCTTGTCAAGCCATGCTGTGGTAGGCGTCCCACATATAAAGTAGAGGAAGATGGGCACGGATGTTAGCTCAAGGCCAGTCTTCCTCAGCAAAAAGAGGAGGATTGGCAGCAGGTGTTAGCTCAGGGCTAACTTTCCTCAAAAAAAAAAAAAAAGAAGAAGACAATGAGTTACAAGAATGCTCAGAAAGACAGTTCAATGAGCTCAGGAAAAAAATTAATGAACAGAAGGAATACTTCACCACAGATATTGAAGCTTTAAAAACAAAAAAAAAAACAAACAGAAATTGTGGATATGAAGAACACAATTAAAGAGAAAAAATGATGTAGAAAGCATAAAAAATATAGAAGATTTTATGGAGAAGAGAATCAGTGAGCTCAAAGATAGAAACCTAGAAATGGTTGAGGTGGAGGATGAGCAAGAACTAAGATTTTTAAAAAATGAAAATGTTCTTCAAGAAATATCCAACTCAATTAGGGACAGTAACATAAGGATTACAGTATCCCAGAGGGAGAAGTAGGGGAGGAAGACGCAGAGAGCTTATTCAAAGAAATAATAGCTGAGAACTTCCCAGACCTGGGGAAGAAACTGGACATGCAAGTTCATGAAGCTAATAAAACTACTAGCTACATCAGTGCAACAAGATCTTCTCCAGGAAGATCTTTTTTTATATGATCTTTTATTATTTATGTATATGATATTTTATATTATCTTTTATAAGATCTTTTATTATATGCCTTCTCCAGAGCATATAATATTAAAACTGTCAAAAGCTAATGACAAAGAAAGAATATTAAAGGTAGCCAGAGAGAAGAAAATAATTTTCAAAGGAACCTCCACCAGGCTTTCAGCAGATTTCTCAACAGAAATCTTACAGACTAGGAGAGAGTAGAATGATATATTCAAAATATTGAAAGATTAAAAACTATCAGGGAAGAATATTCTTTCTAGCAAAATTATCCTTTAGATATGACATAGAAATAAAAGATTTCCCAGACAAACAAACACTGAGGGAGTTCATCACCACTAGACGTGCCTTATAAGAAATGAAGGGACCCCTCCTACCTGAAACAAGAGGCAAATGTTTACAAAGCTTTGAGCAAGGTGGTAAACAGACAAAATCAGAAAATTGCTGCTCCGTACCAGAATAGGTTAGCAAGCACTTAATTATAAAATAAAGGATACATGGAAAAAAGCATCAAAAGTAGCTAGATACATTTTCATTTGGTCACTAATTCACAACACAAAAGAGAATAATTTTTGACAACAAAAGCATAGAAGGGGAAGAGGAAAAGGATGGAACCTGCATAGGATAGTGGAGATAAGAGGCTATCAGAAAAAGTACTTTTTCATTTATGGCATATTTTATACAAACATCATGGTAACCATGAAACAAAAAAAATCAGAGCAGAGTCACAAATCATAAATAAAAACAAAACTGAGAAAACCATCACAGTTCACCACAAAACTGAAATGGCAGACAGAAACACAAGAGAAAAGAAACAATGGAGAGACCTTGTCAAGGTGGTGGTGTAGGCAGAATCTGAAGTCACCTCCTCCCACAAACACAACTAGGTTACAATTATTTTTGGAAAAATTACCCTGGAAAGAAAAGTGAAAACTGGGTAAAAAGAACCCCCACAACAAAGAACACTCTTGACTGAGGCAGAAGAGGAAGAAATTCCTCCTGAAGTAAAAAAAACACCTCTTGAGCAGCAGAGCTTCAAAACTGGCCTGGTGGGAGCCACCGTAAGGTATGCTGCCCTCCTTGGAGAAGTGGGGACCTTGGCAGGGGCACATTACCACTATAAGCATCCTTCAGACTCAGCACAACTGAGATGAGTGTCCTACTATCTGGCTTCACTGGCTATTAACCGAAACAGGGAAAACCCCCAGAAAAGCTATTGGAGGAAAGCCGAAAATATCTGGCTCTTAAAAGGCCCATGCACAAGTTCATCCATCTCAGAGAGCAACCTAAAATCACCAAAAGTACAGCTGCACAGTCCTTTGGTGAAAAGAGACTCACCTGGTAGGCTCTGGGTGCATCTCAGTGAGAGGTGAGACCTCTCTAGAGACTGAAACTTTGGTGGTGGCCATTGTCGTGACCTAATCCAGGCAAGTTGGCACAGATGCTGGCAGATGCCAATGAGGTTCTTCCCCTGGCCTGATAGCCCAAGGGTCTGCCACACCCACTAGGGTGCAGATTTAATCCAGTTCATCCAGGGCAAGAAGCCTGACCTAGAGACCGGCCCCATCCAACAGCAAGCCCTCAGGCTACTTGTTGGCCTGCATAGACTGGGTGCCTTGATCCTCTACAGGCAGGCAAGTGTGTCTACCTCTGTGGGGCAAGCCCTGTGTGAGGACCAGGTGAACTGTGGGGGGTGTTGGTGGAGAGGTGGGGGCCTCTGCAGTGGGGCAACTGAGTATGCTCCAGGGGGCTGGGAAATGTGCATGGACAAGCGCTGTGTTGACAGTGTGTGTGTACCTGATGGGGGATGGGGCTTATAAGCAGCAGAAGACCTGTGCTTCACATTCATCCACAAAGATGATTGACTCCACCTTCCAACACCTGAAACAATTGGGTGTTCCTATGCCTAGGGCCAGCCCCAATCAACTGCAATCCTAAGAGAGCTGACAACAGCCTTGCAGGCCTGTGGTGTATAGAAACTTTAAGCCCTTGAGCCTAGCAACAAGCTACAATGGGTACATAGTCAATTAACAGGAAAACTGAAACATGAGTGTGCTATTAGACCTTACAGCCAACTGTGCTGGGGCTCCCCAAACCAGATTTACCAATAACTGGCCAGAGAGGGAAAGACTAGACTCCCTGAGTACCTGCAGTAAGAGCAACTCTTCCACAGCAGAAGGACACAAGTAGCCTACAAAAGGGTCACTCCTGATCATTTGGACTGGTTATGAGAGGGAGGCATACTGCTGGGCCTCAAAAGGCATCTCTTACATAAGGCCACTTCTTCAAGCTCAGGAGACATAGCTGACCCACTTAATACATAGATATAAGCACAGAGAAACAGGGATAATGATGAGACAAAGGAGTACATTGCAAGCAAGGGAACAGGACAAAACCCCAGAAAAATAACTAAATGAAACAGAAATAAGCAATTTACCTGACAAAGAGTTAAAACAAAAACTCATAAGGATGCTCACTGATATTGGGAGAAGACTGGATGAACACAGTGAGAACATCAACAAAGGATTGGAAAATATAAAAAAGAAACAATCAGAGATGAGGAATACAAAAGAGGAAATGAAAAATTCACTAGAAGAACTGAATAGCAGAGTAGATGATACAGAAGAATGGATCAGTGAGCTGGAAGAAAGACTAGAGGAAATCACCTGAACAAATAAAAGAAAAAAGAATTAGACAAAATGAGAACAGTCTAAGGGAAATCTGGGACAATATCAAGGGCACTAACATTCACATTATAGGTGACCCAGAAAGAGAAGAGAAAGACAAAAGGGCAGAGAATCTATTTGAAGAAATAATAGCTGAAAACTTTCCTAATCTAAGGAAAAAACAGACATCCAAGTACAGGAAGCACAGAGAGCACCAAACAAGATAAATCCAACAAGGCCTACACCAAGACACATCATAATTAAAATGTCCCAAATTAAAGATAAAGAGAGAATCCTAAAAGCGGCAAGAGAAAGGCAACAAGTGACATACAAAGGAAAGCCTATAAGGCTATCGACGGACTTCTCAGCTGAAACCCTATAGGCTAGAAGAGAGTGGTATGACATATTTAAAGTGATGAAAGGAAAAAACCTACAGCCAAGAATACTCTATCCAGCAAGGTTATCATTCGGAATGGAAGGAGAGATAAAGGGCTTCTCAGACAAGCAAAAATTAAAGGAGTCTATCGCCAAGAAACCAGTTCTACAAGAAATGCTGAAGGGACTTATTTAAGTGGGAAAGAGAAGACCCCAAATAAGGATAAGAAAATTATAAAAAATAACCCCCCAAAAGCCATACAATAAAATCGCTGGTAAAGGCGAAAATTAAGTAAAGGTAGCAGATCAACCACCTACGAAGATGGTATATAGGTTAAAAGACACAAGTACTGGGGCTGGCCACGTGGCCAAGTGGTTAAGTTCCCACGCTCCACTGCAGGCTGACCAGTGTTTCATTGGTTCAAATCCTGGGTGCGGACATGGCACTGCTTATCAAACCATGCTGAGGCAGCATCCCACATGCCACAACTAGAGGGACCCACAACTAAGAATACACAACTATGTACCAGGGGGCTTTGGGGAGAAAAAGAAAAAAATAAAATCTTTAAAAAAAAAAGACAAAAGTACTAAAATGACCTATTACAATGATAAGAGGGTAATGGATAGACACACACAAAACAAGAGATTAGGTATGATTTCAAAAACAAAAAATATGGAAGGAGGGGAGTAAAGGAGTAGAGCTTTTAGAAAGAGGTCAAGCTAAAGAAAATATCAACTCAATTTAGATTGCCATATATGGAGAACAGAGGGGAAGGGGGATGGAGGAGGACAAAAGGGGTGACTAGGCACACATGTGTGTTGATGGATTATAATTAGTCTTTGGGTGGTAAACATGATGTAATCTACACAGAATTTGAAACATATTATGATGTACATCTGAAAGTTATATAATGTTATAATCCAATGTTACTGCTATAAAAACAAAAATTAAAATTAAACAAGAAACTAATTTAAAAAAGAAACAATGGAAATACAGAAGAACTGGAAAACTAAAGATAAAACAGAAATTTTAAGCTCTTATATATCGATAATCACTCTAAATGTAAATGAATTGAATTCACCAATCAAAAGACACAGAATGGCTGGATGGGTTAAAAAACAAGACACAACAATGATGCTGCCTCCAGGAAACACATCCCAGCTCTAAATTTAAACATAGGCTCAGAGTGAAAGGATGAAAAATGACATTCCAGGAAAATGGCAAGCAAAAGCAAGGGGGTGTAGCCATACTTATATCAGACAATGCATACTTCAAGAGAAAAAAGATAATGAAAGACAAAGATGGCCATTATACAATGATAAAAAGGACATTTGACCAAGAAGACATAACACTTATTAATATATATGCACCTAACACAGGAGTACCAAAGTACATTCAGCAACTACTAACAGATGTAAAGGGAGAAATTGACACAACATAATAATAGTAGGGTACCTTGATAGCCCACTTATGTCAATGGATATATCATCCAGACAGAAAGTCAACACGGAAAGAATGGCCTTAAGTGAAACACAACACCAGATGAACTAAGTGGATATATATAGACCATTCCATTGAAAAACAAAAAAAATACATTCTTTTCAAGTGCACATGAAACAGTCTCAAAGATAGACCATATGTTGGGAAACAGGCAAGCCTCAATAAATTTAAGAAGATTGAAATCATGTCAAGCATCTTTTCCAACCACAATACTCTGAAACTAGAAATCAGCTACAAGAAAAAATGTGGGAAAGTCACAAATATGTAGAGACTAAGCAACATGTTACTGAACTATTGGATCAATGAAGAAGTCAAAGGAGAGATCAAAATATTGCTAGAGACAAATGAAAAGGAAAACATAACATACAAAAAAGTGCAATTAATCAAAAGTAGTACTAAGAGGGACATTGATAGCAACACAGACCTACCTAAAAAACAAGAAAAATCTCAAAACAAGATTACCATATACCTAAAAAAATGAGAAAAAGAACAAACAGAATACTACAAAAAGCTGTATACCAACAAACTGGATAACCTAGAAGAAACGGGTGAATTCTTAGAATCATAAAACCTCCCCAAATTGAATCAAGAAGAAATAGAAAATCTGAAGAGACCAATCACAAGCAAAGAGACTGAGACAGTAATCAAAAACCTCTCAAAAAGCAAAAGTCCAAGACCAGATGGCTTCTCGGGTGAATTCTACCAAAGATTCAAAAAAGATTTAATTCTTATCCTTCTCATACTCTTCCCAAATATTGAAGAGGACAGTGCATGGCCTATCTCATTTTATGAGGTCGATATTACCCTGATGCCAAAAACAGACAAGGACAACACAAAAAAGGGAAATTACAGGCCAATATAACTGATGAATATAGATGTGAAAATCCTCAACAAATTACCTGCAAGTCAAATAAAACAATGCGTTAAAAGGATCATACACCACAATCAATTGGGATTTATTCCAGGGATTCAGGGATGGTTCAACATTCACAAATCAAACAATTTGATATGCCACATTAACAAAATGAAGAATAAAAATCATAATCATCTCAATAGATGCAGAGAAAGCATTTGACAAGATCCAACATCCATTTATGATCAAAACTCTCAATAAAATGAGTGTAGAAGGAAAGTACCTCAACATAATAAAGGCCATATACGACAAACCCACAGCCAACATCATACTCAATGAAGAAAAACTGAAAGCCATTCCTCCGAGAACAAGAACAAGACAAGGATGCCTACTCTCATCACTCTTATTCAACGTAGTACTGGAAATTTTAGCCTGAGAAATTAGGCAAGAAAAAGAAATAAATGTGATCCAAATTAGAAGGGAAGAAGTGAAACTCCCTATTTGGAGATGACATGATACTAAACATAGAAAACCTTAAAGAATACAACAAAAAGACTACTAGAAATAACCAACAAATACATAAAGTTTCAGGATACAAAATCAACTTACAAAAACCCATTGCATTTCTGTGCACTAATAGCAAACTAGCAAAAAGAGAAGTCAAGAACACAATCCCATTTGCAATCACAACAACAAGAATAAAATATCTAGGAATAAATTTAACCAAAGAGGTGACAGACCTATGCACTGAAAACTATGAGACGTTATTGAAAGAAATTAAAGAAGACATAAACAAATGGAAAGATATTCCATGCTCATGAGTTGAAAGAATAAACATTTAAAATGTCCATATTACCTGGAGCAATCTACAGATTCAATACAATCTAACCAGAATCCCAACGATATTCTTCATGGACATATAGCAAAGAATCCTAAAATTTATGTAGAATGACAAGAGACCCTGGATAGCCAAAACAATCCTGAGAAAAAAGAACAAAGTTGGAGGTATCACACTCTGAACTCAAATTGTACTACAAAGCTATAGTAATCAAAACAGCACAATATTTCCAGAAAACCAGACACACAGATGAACAGAAGAGAACTCACAGCCCTGGAATAAAACCACCTATCTGTGAACAGCTGATCTTTGAGAAAGGAACCAAGAGATTACAATGGAGAAAGGAAAGTCTCTTCAATAAATGATGTTTGGAAAACTGGACAGTCACATGCAAAAGAATGAAAATAGGACACTATCTTACACCATACACAAAAATTAACTCAAAATGGATTAGACTTGAGTGTAAGACCTGAAACCATAAAACTCTTAGAGGAAAATATAAGCAGTAAACTCTGACATCAATCTTACCATTATCTTTTTGAACACCATGTCTACTCAGTCAAAAGAAACAGGAAAAAATAAACAAAGGGGACTATATTAAATTAAAAAGCTTCTGTGAAGTAAGGGAGACCATCAACAAAATTAAAAGACAACCCACTAACTGGGATAAAATATTTTCAAATCATATATCTGGCAAGGGAATAATTTCCAAAATATGTAAAGAACTCAAGCAACTTAACAACAAAAAAATAAACAACATGATCAAAAAACGGGCATAGGATATGAACAGACATTTCTCCAAAGAAGATATACAGATAGCCAACAGGCACATGAAAAGATGTTCAATGTCACTAATTATTAGGGAAATGCAAACTACAATGAGATGTCACCTCATAGCCATCAGAATGGCTATAATTAACAGAACAAGAAATAACAAATGTTGGAGAGGATATGGAGAAAAGGGAACCCTCATACACTGCTGGTGGGAATGCAAACTGGTGCAGTCACTATGGAAAATAGTACGGAGATTCCTCAAAAAGTTGATAATAGAAATACCATATGATCCAGCTATCCCACTACTGGGTATTTAACCAAAGAACATGAAATCAACAATTCAAATAGATTTATGCACCCATATGTTTATCACAGCATTATTTACAATAGCCAAGATGTGGAAGCAACCCCAATGCTGATCAATAGACGAATGGATAAAGATGTGGGATATATATAGAATGGAATAATACTCAGCCATAAAAAAGACAAAAGTGTGCCATTTACTACAAGATGGATGGACTTTAAGGGTATTATGCTAAGTGAAATAAATCAGACAGAGAAAGACAAATACTGTGTGATTTCACTCATATGTGGAAGATAAACAAACAAATAGATAAGGAGAACAGACGGGTGGTTACCAGAGGAAAAGGGCATGGGCGGGGTAAGGGTTAAAGGGCACATGTGTGTGGTGATGAATAAAAACTAGACTATTGGTGTTGAATCTGATGCGGTCTATGGAGAAACTAAAATACAATAAAGTTCATCTGAAATTTAGACAACGTTGAAAGCAAATATGACCTCAATAAAATAAAATTTTTAAAAAATAAAAAAGGAAAAAAGAAGGGATTCAAGAAAACTGAATCTAACCCAAGAAAGAGAGAGAGAAGAGAGACAGATTAGCTTGACAAAAATGATAATTAAACATATAAAGAAACTAAGCCAAGTAAGACAAAAAGTTTTTTAATAGAAGAATTTGTAAGTGGCTATCATATTGCCATGCTTTTTTTAATTTAAGAAATGTTTCAAGATTTTGAACTCAGTGGGCAACACCAGGAAAACTGAGAACCCTAAGTTACTCATGAGACTATGTCAAAGAGAGACCATTTCACTCACAATTTTCCCTCTGCTTTAATTCTTCAGAGTATTTTGAGGTAAAGTTTTTCAACTCTTGATACATTTTCTAACTTATTTTTGAAAATAGGGTGCTCACTTGAGATATTATTATACATATTCATGTATGATGTTTTATTTCTCTCCAACTGTTTCATTACACTTCTTTGCATGTCATAGTCTGTTCTGTTGCAGGAGATGAGTTCGTGGTGATCCGTAATTCATATCAGTAGATGAATGACTTTAACACAGTCAACATCTTTCAGTAAATTATATTAATATTGCAATGGTTATTTAAAATTTTAATGGAAAGCACACATTTAAATCATACTTATATAAGTGTGGAAAGTAATCTTATATAGTTTTAAGATTAAAATTTATTTGAGATAAAAAGGTTTAATGTTACTCAACAGAGCACTAGTTTCTTATTTAAGGAAATATCCAAATAAGTTTAAAAATACAAAAGAAAAAACACCTATGTAAGAAGAAATTTCAAAAACAAAACACAGTGTAATTGGGTAGTGTTTTAATAAAAATCCAATCACAATTTTGAGACTAGGAGGCATGAGAAAGTATCAATGAGCCTCTATGTTGTGAGTTTGAGTTTCCTGACAGATCTAACCATAATTTAAGGATGTAGAAGTGGTAAACACCAGCTTCAGAATAAAAAGAAAATAATTTCTGAAGACAGGAATTCTATCTCTAAAAACTTCAGAAGTTTCAGAAAACTTCAGACCTTCTCCATCTTGTGGATTATTTTAACATAATCCGGGTTGTCTAGATAGACTGATGTTAGTTTACCAGCCAGCCCTGCAATTTAACAGAATCTTTAATTTTTTATTTAAATTTTATGATGACTGAATGAGATAACATCACAAAGATTGGACACTCAAAAAATGTTAGCAATTATTCTTATAATCATCCCCTTTTTATTCCTCAGGATGTCTGCGTACTCCCTGTTGTAGGAGGAAGGGGAGGGGGGGAGAGCTTTTTCCACTAGCATCCAGCTTTGAGAAGAGATGCTCCTAAAATATTGAGGGCTTAAAGAAGCCTTTTAATTATCAAATAAATAATTAACGGATATTTAAAGAAACATTATTGCAAGAGTTGGGAAGGTAGTCAAGGAAAAGAAGAAGACATAATCCGTTTAGCAAAGGATGGAAACATGAAGAAAAGGAAAAGTGTTAAAACTATAAAGTGTAAAGTAAAATGATTGAGCTATGATCAAATATTCCCCACCAGTCACTTATAAACCACACAGAACTGGAAAAGTACTTTGGGATCTCTAACCCTGGATATTGAGGAAAAATGTAGCTATAGAATATGATTGTGGTAAAGATTAAATGAGATAATGTATGTGAATAACTTGGGAAAACATTAGTACTCAAAAATGTTAAGTAATGTAATGTTATGAGTATTTACTTAAATTATTAAACATAATGATATAAAATGATATCTACTCTGTGATAACTAAGATATGAATGTATATTTCTATGTTTTTATAGTTATCTCCCATTGGCAGATTCCAATTGATTTTAGTTTCTTCACCTTTTCTATAATTTGAAGGTTTTGCAATGTACATGTATTAGGTCTTTATTAAAAAAATATATGTTAAAGGAATTGTATTCCTTTTTCCTTAAATATGTAACTCATGCCTAGTGTAGACCGAGATTTGCCTTTTTTTTATAAAGCTATTTCATAGTTCCTACTTGTTTGTTTACCTATTTGTTCATTCACTGATTCATTTAATCATTTAACATATTCATTCAACCAAAAATTACAAAGAATGAATGAGCTATAGTCCGTGCCTTTAAGAAGCTTGGAGGATAGAGACCTTGTCTATTAATTATTGTACTAATGGTAGGAAAAATTATAGAAGTTCTAGGAGAAAAAGATTTACCATTTGGGAGAAATTATCTTTCAAATGGCAGTACTATGAAGCCAGATCATATTTATCTGAAATTGTGATTCCTAGAAGAAAATAACTGGCTATTAATGAAAAAATTAGAAGAAAAAGAACCAAGTAACGACAACGGCATTTTGAAAGATGTTTGGAATTAGAATGAGTTGGGCAAGGAGAAAATGTCATGAAAATGTATAATTTGGTTCAAATAAGTGAAATTATTATGAAGACTCTCAGAATATAAATTATACTTTTGTTGTATTGATTTTACAACTTTTAGAAAAACAGGCTTTACATTACTTTAGCATTACTCTACCATGAGTAGCTGCCACTGAGGGAATCTGATGTTAAAGCATCCTCGAGAGAATGACTACCGTGATATGGTCATATAGAAATGAGACCTGTTTCCCTCTCTATTTGGAAATTTGATATGAATATGACTCAGGACTTGGATTCACTTGCCATGTGCCTGATAAAACAAGAGACGGCCTCAGAGAAAAGTGAAAACTTACTCATTAAGCCCAGGGTTCCCAGTCCAGCCAGCACTACTAGGTTCAGCGTCAGCGAAATGAAAGCAACACTACACCACGTTTTCGATGGAGCGCTATGTCCTATGAGGAAGCATGAATTTAGAAACATGACATGAAGCAAGACATTTTACGTTGCGTCGTCTTTCCCTAACCCCCTCCATTCCCTGGACCTCAGTGTATGGGAGTCTTAGAACTCTACTTTCTTTTTTAGTGAAAAAAAATCATTGTTTGAGAAGTCAAGAAGTCCTTGATTATGTTCAACCAATGTGAACACATCTCTACATTCACATGTAACAGTAATTGTGAGTAAAAGTGTGACATATTTTGGATGCTTTTATGGACACCTTCTTGTTTATATTTAGTAGTCTTTTTCCCCTCTGCTACCTTCCTAATCTTGCTCTCATTGATCTACCTTCCACCTTCAGGTAATCAGTGTTGAATCCCTGCTGGATGTTCCTCCTTACTTTTTCCATGATACTGTTGAAATAGATTATTTAATATGATTTCCAATCCATTCTCTGATGATTGATCTTTTCAAGTGTTCTCTGTAACATGTTGCTAGGAATTCATCTATTTCCTTTAGATTTTCAAATTTGTTTCCATAAAGTTGCGTAGTCTGTATTCTTATACATATTTATTCTCTCCCTGCATATAGCTGAATTTTAAAAATTTTTCCTAATATCTGATAATTATTCTTTCTCCATTTTTCCTCAGTTTGACTATTGGGTTCTATTCAATGAAACCAGTTTTCAGATTAAATTTTTTCTTCAAAAACTTTCTATTTATTGATTTAAGCTATTTAAATTTGTCAATTCTCTCTTAATTTGTTTTGTGATTTTATTAATACATGTATTAAGTTGGGTTATTATAATCTTTCTTTTTTGCTAATAAAAGATTTGGGATGATAATTATTTGTCTAATAGCTTCATCTGTTTCCAAAAGGAAATGTTTTCCTTTGTATCACATTTTAAATATCTATAATTTAATTTATTTTGCTCTTTTTGATCAGCATATTATTAAGAATATGTCTTTTCCCAAGTACTTAAGATTATTTGGGTTATCTTAATATTATTATTTCTAATTTTATTGTATTATGATCAGAGATATAAAGGTCAATTAATCCCTAAAAATTTAAAACCATTTGGTACATTTTAAAAAAATAAATTACCAACTCTTTCTTCCAAAGACATTCTATCTTAAGAATTCACAGTCAATATAAAATATGGTATTTTAACTATTAAATAAGTTGTTAATTTAAGTACTGAATCATTCATTTCTTATTTATCAGATTTTCCTCTAGGTATTCCATAGTAACAAAAGCAGTATATTAAAATCTCTGAGTTAAATTTATTTCAAATAAAATTCTCCTTGAATCTCTAATAATTTTTGCTTCCTCATATTATTTGACGCATACAGGTTGATTGTTCTTAGATCTACTTCCTGAATTGTATATTTCATCATTACATAACATACTTTTTCCCCTGATATGATCTAGATTTAATATTTATTTGATTTTTTCCCTAGTAAAGTTTTACTTTTATAACTTTCTTCTTAAATTAGTTATATATCTCCTATGTTATGAAATAATGTACCAACATTAATTCCTCCACCAATATGCTCTAATCATTCACTGCTTCTGAGTTGCAATAGTATAGTATTAGTATAGAATTACCAATTTCAACCTCCAATCAGGACTTTTATAATACTTTTATTCGTTATCTCTTTTCTCCCTAATCATATGTTTTATTGTGAGAGTTTAGTAAAATTTGTTCTAGGCAATTATAGACATTCTCTTGCAATATGTCTATTTCATTGCAAAAATGATTTAGCACTTTTATTATTATAATTTTATTGTAGTCATTCCATCATCAGCTTTAGTTTTATACTTACCTGTAAATTTCCTGTTATTTTAAGGTCTAATTAATTCATTGTGTGTCCGGAAATTTTCTAGAGCATTTTTCTCAAATGGAATGTATGATTACTTTTTATTTTGCTAGAATAGATGAATTATATCTTTTCCGAATTCAGGATGGATGTATGGTAGTTAATTTTTCTCCATATTTACTCAGTACTGGATGATGTCTAATTATTCTTTAATTATTTCCTTGTTTATATCTGTTCTTTTTCCTCTTTAGGGAATCATTATTTACTTGTTAGATCACTTGGTTTTATTATTCAAGTCCATCATAATTTTCCTCTCTTTAATTTTGAATAATTCCTTCTGTATGACCTTCCAGGACATCCAATTGGAACTTAACATCTTCATTCTCCCTTTCAACTCATCTACTGATGAATAATTACTCATTAGTGATGAGTCATTACAATGATGAGTTATTACAGTGAAAGTCATGTTGTTTCAATTTAAAGTTTTTGATGCCATCATTTAATATCTTAAATAATCTTATTGTGTTAGTTTTTAATTTGATTATCTTTCTCTTCTAGGGATTCTATTTTACCAGCGGCTGCCTTTTTGAGGTATTTCGAGGCCTCTGACTCCCCTAAAATCAATAGCTTTTTATTTGTCTTCCCTTAGTTTTATTTACTCGGGTTTGAGATTGAGCTTTGGAGTACTTTGAGAAATGTCAAACCTATTTGTGAGGAAAGTATAGTTGTTTCTTTCACTATGTGTCAGTGTCAAGCTGGATGATAAGATTTTAATTCTATGTTCTATAAAAGAAGAAACATGGTCCAATGTCTTCTCAGATGCAAAATCTAGTACTCTCTACAATTTAGGATTACAGAGGAACTTCTCTGCATGTCTATTCAGTTTTCATGCTAATCTTGTGAGGCCAGAAATACAAGCAAGTCTTCCTAGGACCACACAAGAAGGCTGGCTCCACCTTTCCTCTATGGAGTCCAATAATCTCAAGATATTAGGCCTTTTCCAGGAATCAGAGAGGCCTGAATCTTCCCCTAAGACCTATTTTCTGTGAATCTCCAGGGTCCTAACCAGCACAGAGGTCAAGAAATTCATCACCTCTTCTCTTCAATGGAACCCCATAGGAGTTTTGGACATATGCATACCTTCAATGACCTGCCACCATTCAGGGAAGGTATTTGGTTGTAGGAAATAGGAACGAGGTGCATTTGGACTGATTGAAATGTTGATTAGAAATCAATCTGGAATTAATTGTTAGAGTTAGATCTCATTCCTTTACCTTGGTCTTCTCTAAAAACTCCAACAAAATATAGAAAAGGGGTTAAAGAAGGCATAGATTCATAGTAATAAAGGGAAAGGAAACCACGAGAAGGGCATTCTGGAGGGTAGAGAGCAGACACAAAATCTATTAGTAACTTTATGGACCCTCAGAAATTGAACCTAAGTCAACTGTGAGGAAAACAAAAGAAACCAATCGATTCTTACTTAAGAACCCTCAAAGCTCCATGCATTGGTGACACTTAGTATTCATCTCTCCAAGTGGAGGTACGGGAGAGCTTGAAAACTGAAAAAGTATCTGAGAATCTACATAAGATACAGATAGACTCCCCTCACCTCATATTTTCTCCTGCACTTCATACGTCTGAGTTCTCTGGTTCCTGAACAGAGCTCCTAAAGCCTTGAAATTTCCTAAGTGATAAGAACATTAGGAGCATCTCTTGTTCTAATATTTATCCTTGACACCATTCCTGACACAGGGCTCCTAAATCCTTGTAAATTCCTAAGTGATAGGAGCACTAGGAGCACCTTTTCTTCTAAAGAAGTAACTCTAGGTGGGCTCCTGCGTGGCTTCTGGATGAGGGTTGACCACTGGAAAGACCAAGCCAGAAAGAGAAGCTCGGAATTTTCAGCTACATCCCCCATTCTCTTGAGAAGGGAGAAGGGCCAAAAACGGAGTTAATGATTGGTCATGCCTGTGTGATGAAGCCTCCATAAAAATCCAAGCAGTATCAGGTTCAGAGAGAACTTCCAGGCTGGCGAACACAGCACCAGGAAAGTGACACATTCCATCTCCATGGATACAGAAATACAGAAACTCCTCTGCTTGGGACCCTCCCAGACCTCACCCTATGTATCTCTTCATCTGAATGTTCAACTGTATTCTTTATGATGCCCTTTAATAAGCTGATAAATGTAAGTAAGTGCTTCCTTGAGTTCTTTGAGCCACTCTAGCAAATTAACCTAACCTAGGGAAGGGATCATGGGAATTTCCAATTGTAGCCAAATTGGACAAAAGTTGTGAGTAGCCTGAGGACTTATTACTAGTGATTGGCATCTGAGGTAGGGAGGGAAAAGTCTTGTGGGACTGAGCCCTTAACCTGTGGGATCTGACTCTATCTCCAGGTATATAGTGTTAGAATTGAGTTAAATTGTAGGACACCCAGCTGGTGTCACAGAGAATTGCTGATGTGGGGAAAAATCCCAACACACTTGGTGACCAGAAGTGTCAGAAGTGAAGTATTCTGTGTGAATAGGAAAGGAGACTTACAGGGAAGAAATTTATAGTAGGGAAGAATTGAGTTTTCCCCTACAATAGCTGGAAAACTGAATTTTTCCTTAGCATCTTCTCTTACACATTGTGATAGAAGGCTGCCAGGGGCAGAGTGTTGGAGGATTCCTCTCTAGAGCAATTAAGTGGACCAAAAGGGGAAAAGAAAGTGCTACAAATAGTGACAATTGGGTTTCTTGGTGAATTGCCCCAGTCCATGAAGTCTACCGTTCAGCAAGCCCATCTCATCTTATACACTGAGGTCCCACTAAATTGATTTGGAGTCACACTCTTAAATGAGTACAGGCAGCCTAGGATCACCAGACATTAGAAGAAAGTTGTCAGCATGAAATGCTGAGAAAAAAATAAAATACAGACAAAACGAATTTAGAAGAATCAGAGATAACACAATGAAAACACTTCAAGAGTTCTGTAAATAAACTAGAACGATTTTACATTCCTCATGGAAGTGCAAATATGAAAAATAGTTTCGACACTATCTTATAAAGTTAAACATACGCCATCCAACCCAGAATTCTACTCCTAGGTGTTTACCTAATTCAATTTCTAAAAATATGTACATCATAGCAGCTTTATTTATGCTAACCCAAACTGGAAATGACTGAAATGTCCATCTACAGGTGAATTGAAAAACATATTGTGGTGTATGCATACTGTGGAATACTACTCCATGATGAAAAGGAATTAACTACTGATACACACAACATGGATGAATCTCAAAAACATTATGCTTAATGAAAGAAGCCAGTCGTAGAAGTGGATAGTTACTTGAATCTATTTATGTAAAATTCCAGACCAGGCAGAATAGTCTAGGATGACAGAAAGTAGATCAGTGATTACCTTGGACTAAGATTAATGTTAATGGTGGTGAGAATAACTGGGAAGGCACACAAGGTGTCCTTTTTGGGTGAGAGCAATATTATATATCTTAATTTTTGTGGTCATATAGGTAGATATCTGTTAAATACAATGAACTATACACTTAAAGTGGATACATTATTTTGTATTTAAATTCTACTTCAATAATGTTGACTTGAAAATACAATTTTTAAAACCATCAGAGAAGTAAGATAAGATTTTGCATCCACACATAAGAATAGACTGCTATAAAAGAAGCCTTTAGAAAACAACAAAAATTCATTGAAAACAAAATGATACCAGAAACACATTTTTGATAGGAAAAATTTAAAATAATTTAATAAAATCACTCTTGAAATGTAATAAAAGAATAAAATGATGAAAAATGGGAGGGGATAAGTCAATGAAGTTTAACATTATAAAAATAGGAAAAGATATGAAAACTTAAGGGATGGATGGAGAAAATAATCAAAAAAGGATGATTTCCTGTAACTATGGGACATGAGTTTATCTTTTGTTTATCCTCCTTGCTTCTTTTCTCACATATTTTATATCTATTATTTTTAAAAGTAATCTCTATTTTTTATGCCTCAATGTCTCCCACAGTGTCCTTCTTAGTTTTCTCCTTGACCCACTGGCTCTGTTTATTCAAATAGATCTTACCTCTCATGGCTGTGCTCTCTACCACCTCAACTGTCCTCTCAGCTCCCTCTGTTCCATTTCCAGTTTCACCACCCAGCTCCAACTCAGGCACTTTATGATTATCTTTTCAGGGAAAAAAGTGAAAGTGTTAAAAAAATAACTCTTTTCTCTAGTCTTCTTTTTACTTTCTAACAATCCAGATATTCCCAGCATTCCTGACGATTCTAATTCTAATAATAGATTTATCTTTTTCGTTATCATTCGAATATAAAATACTTTGGGGTAAATTCGTATATTAAATATTTCACACCTATGTAGAACATAGAATTTTATGTTAAGATCAAAAGGACTTAAAAACAAATTAAAAAACAAATGCAAAAGTCTAGAAATAATGTAAATAAAAAAATTATAAATAACAAAAAATAATCCCAGGTAATGCACAAGAAACCATGTATCCCAAAGAAATAAAGAAATTTCAGTAAATATGATTTTAATGTTTCCAAAAAGTATCTTCCTACTGCTTTATTGTTATCTCTAGCTTTCTAGTAACTAAATTGCTGGATAAAACAGACTGGAATTATGTGGACTGGAATTATATGATGTTCAGACAAGGAGCTTCCAGTCTTATCCCTTCTCAGAAAGAAATATTTACTACATCATCACTAACTAGGGTCCCATGGTCCTATGAATTTCATAGCATATGTCTGTTTGATACCTTTTAGCATTTAAATAAAAACCCTGGATAGTTATGTTCATGCATTACTATTTTTCCTTCACCTATATGTGAGATTATCCTAAAATGCTAAAAAAATACGAGAAATGCTATTTTGATGATATTGGAGATCTGGATTTCCAGAGGCTTAGACTAATTTTTTTTTCACACACGATGATGATCTTAAAAACTAAATAAGATAAACAAAACTAGGCCATGGCACAGTGGCTTCACTATAAACTAATATTCCATAACTGAAATCTCAGAGTCGTCTAAGAGCCCTGAGTTGAAGACAGGAGAACCCACAGTACAGCTGAATAATCTCTTCTCTTGTCTGTCTGATCCTGCATAGAGGATCTTACCTGTTCTCTTGAGACTGGAGCTGTCCTGGAGTTTCTTTGTCTGAGAAGGATTTGGAAATTTGAGGGTAGCATAAGTTACTTCTTCAGGCATTATTGAACAGATAAAGCACAATTCAATCACTGTGTGCCGTGTGTACCACACTGAGCTTCAGCGAAGCTGCTGTTGTATGTGATCTAGGCAGGGACTAAATGGAGCAATCCACCTTTGTCAAAACCAACAAAAGCATAGTGTCAGAAAACAGAACTGTTCTTCTGAGAATTGCAGAACTGTGCTCTTCTCACCTCTGCGCACCCTTCTTATCTTTCTTTTTTAACTTCCTCCAGTAAAACACCAAGTTTAAGAAATGGTCCTAAGAGGAAAATGTATGTTTTAAGTATAAAAAATGTTTTTTTCTTATTTTTGAAAAAACCATAGGGATCTCCAGACTTGAGACCATCCTGTGAAAATACAAATAAAAGTGTATTTATTTCTGTATATATAAAGTTGTTAATCAGCCTGTGCCTGTGAGAACAGTGTTATAATTACGTGTGGTACTCAACCCACTACGAACTCCCAGAAAACCAAAGGTGAGTTAATTCTCACCAAAACTTTTTTCCTAATTTTTTTACTTCCTATTTTTGTGTATTAAAAAGACTCCTGAGAAGTTAACACAGAATATTAACAGAGCAAGCAAAAGAAAGAAAAAGCAGTACTCAGAGAAAGAGGAGAAAAAGAGCAAGGCTGAGGTGGAGCTGCACTAAACAAAGATTGTCCCCTCACCACACACACGCGCAACAGCCACTGAAAAGGAGATGTCTTTTAAGTGCCAGTTCTTTCTTTAGCATGTACCCATCAGGTTAGGAACTGAATTCTAATAACTTGAATTCTGAGAGGAAGGTAGGGTAGTATTCCTATTCACCCATTTTAAAGATCTTTTGAACTTTGAAAAAGAAAAATATGTTTATGTGGCATTTCAGAAACATTTGCTTAGTCATTCATTCCCTTCTTCAAGAAATTAATTGAGTACCTACTGTATACTATGCATTATTCAAGAACAAATGATAAAGACATTTTCCTTGATGTTTACACACTATACTTCAGTTATTTATTTGTAAATAGGTACTTATATATTAATATTTTATATATTTATTTATGGATAAATAATATAATGTAAAATAGTGATAAGTGCTGTCGATAGAAATTAAGCAGGGTAACAGGGTGACAGAGGAAGGAGAGGAGGCTTGCTATAAATAGGACTCTCATGAAAGGTCTCTGCAGAGTTGTCATTTGAAACAATCAGAGAACAACAACGATAAAAATATTAATCTACAAAGAGATTAATTTAGTACTATAATACTATGCTCTCTTCTACTTACTGAAATCGTAAGAGTCAGAATAATTTTTAGAAGTAAGTTATTTACTCTGCAGTTTCAGAGGTTTTGGTTACTTTTAAGTTTTCTCTTTCTTTTCAATTTCATCGCGGTATGTTCCTTATTTTCATCTTCTGGCCCAAACCTGATCCTTTGCCAAATCAGACCAAGGCAGGAAATATGTCAAATACTGAATCTTCATCTGATGTAAATAAGAACTAATTCATGTTCTCAGTCTCGGGATCCACTGGTCCAGTCCCAGTAACTGGGTACACATTGACCTCATGGGTGTGTTTCACTAGTAATGAGGAAGAAGGACTCCAGAAAAAAGGACACACCACTGAATATACAATATGACAAAGAATCTAAAAATATGAAAGATATGCTATAAATAAAGTAATGAAAGGACAAAGGCAATAAGACAATCAAAAGGCAAAAACAAATAATTGCAAAATAACTATGTGTGACAAACACAAATTTGGGATGACTCTGAACAATTAGTGAGGCTCAATACGAGAATTTCATTTGAACATTTTGCTGAGTATACTGTCCTCTGAGTGGCGTGGCATGTTGGAGATGTGCAGAAAGATCTTTATTATGCAACCATAATAAGGTAAATAAGTAAATGCACTTTTATTTATCTTATTTTGTTTTATTTTATATATATGTTCTTTATTGTGGTAATATTGGTTTATAACATGATATAAATTTCAGGTATACATCATTGCACTTCAATTTCTGTGTAGATTACATCATGTTCACCACCCAAAGACTGATTACAATCCATCATCATAACCATGTGCCTAATTACCCCCTTCACCCTGCTTCATCACCCCTTTCCCTCTGGTAACTGCCAATCCAATCTCTGTCTCTATGTGACTGTTTGATGGTGTTTTTATTTTCTATTTATAAGTGAGAACGTACAGTATTTGACTTTCTCCCTCTGACTTATTTTACTTAGTATGTTATGCTTAAGGTCCAGCCATGTTGTCACAAATGGCCAAATTTAATCTTTTTTTTTCTTACAGCTGAGTTGTATTCCATTGTGTATATAGACCACATCTTCTTTATCCATATGTCCCTTGGTGGAAACCTAGGTTGCCTTCAAGTCTTGGCTATTGTAAGTAATAATGCAATGAACATAGGGGTGCATGTATATTTACACATTCGTGTTTTCATGTTCTTTGGATAATTATCTGCAGTGGACTAGCTGGATCATATGGAAGTTCTATTCTTACTTTTTTGAGGAATCTCCATACTGTTTCCCATAGTGGCTGCAAGAGTTTGCACTCCCACCAGCAGCGTATGAGAGTTCCCTTTTCTCCCTGTTCTCTCCAATATTTGGTATGTCCTGTCTTGTTAAATATAGCCATTCTGATGACTGTGAAGCGATATCTCATCATAGTTTTGATTTCCACTTCCCTAATAATTAGTGATGTTGAACATCTTTTCATGTGCCTGTTGTCTATCTATATATCTTCTTTGTAGAAATTTCTTTTCAGATCTTTTGCCCATTTTTAAATCGAGTTGTTAGGTTTTTTGTTGTTGAGATTTATGAGTTCTTTCTATATTTTGGATACTAACACCTTATCAGATATATGGTTTGCAAATATCTTCTCTCAGTTTTTAGATTGCCTTTTCATTTTGTTGATGGTTTCCTTTGCTGTGCAGAAGCTTTTCAGTTTTATGTATCCCCACTTATTTTTTCTATTGTTTCTCTTGCCCAGACGTGGTACTTGAAAATATGCTACTAAGACCAATGTGGAATTGCATACTGCCTATGTTTTCTTCTAGAAGTTTCATGGTTTCAGGTCTTGCATTCAAGTCATTAATCTATTTTGAGTTAATTATTGTGAATGGTGTAAGATAAGGGTCTACTTTCATTCTTTTGCACGTGGCTGTCCAGTCTTCCAAACAGTATTTATAGAAGGGACTTTCCTTTCTCCACTGTATGTTCTTGACTCCCTTGTTAAAAATTAGCTGTCCTTAAATGTATGGGTTTTTTCTGGGCTCTTGATTCTGCTCCATTGATCTGTGTGTCTGTTTTTGTGACAGTACCATGCTGTTTTTATTATTATAGCTTTGTAATATATTTTGAAATCATGGAGCGTGATACTTCCAGCTTTGTTATTTTTTCTCAGGATTCTTTTTGCAGTTCCATATAAATTTTAGGATGCTTTGTTCTATTCCTGTGAAAAATGCTGTGGGAACTTTGATAAGGATTGCATTGAATCTATAGATTGCTTTAGGAAGTATGGACATTTTAACTATGTTAATTCTCCCAAGAGCATGGAATATCGTTCCATTTCTTTGTGTCTTCTTCAATTTCTTTCAACAGCGTTTTATAGTTTTCAGTGTACAGATCTTTCACCTCTTTTTAAGTTTATTCCTACATATTTTATTATTTTTGTTGCAATTGTAAGTGAGGTGGTATTCTTAATTTCTCTTCTGGCTACATAGTTGTTGTATAGAAACACGATTGATTTTTGTCTGTTGATTTTGTATCCTCCAACTTTACAATATTCATATATTATTTCTTTAAGTTTTTTGGTGGATTCTTTAGGATTTTCTATATATAAAATCATGTCACTTGCAAATAGGGACACTTTCTCTTCTTCCTTTCCAATTTGGATCCCTTTTATTTCTCTTCCTTGCTGGACTGTTCTAAGATTTTCAATACTATGTTAAGTAAGAGTGGTTAAAGTGGACATCCTTGTCTAGTTCCTGTTCTTAGAAGGTTGGTTTTCAGTTTTTCTCCATTGAGAATGATGTTACCTGTGGGCTTGTCATATATGGCTTTTATTTTGTTGAGGTATTTTATATCTATACCCATTTTATTCCACATTTTTATCATAAATGAATGCTGTATCTTGTCAAATGCTTTCTCTGCATATATTGAGATGATCATGTGACTTTTATTCTTCATTTTGTTAATGTGATGTATCACGTTGATTGATTTGTGGATGATAAACCATCCCTGCATCCCTGGAATAAATCCCACTTGGTCATGTTCTAGGATCTTTTTAATGTATTGTTGTATTAGATTTGCCAGTATTTTGTTGAGGATTTCTGCATGTATGTTTATCAGTGATACTGGCCTTTAATTTTCTTTTTTTGTGTCATCTTTGTCTGGTTTTGGTATTAGGGTAATGCTGGCCTTGTAGAATGAGTTAGGAAGCTTACCCTCCTCTTCAACTTTTTGGAAGAGTTTGAGAAGGATAGGTATTCGTTCTTCTTTGAATGTTTGGTGGAATTCACCAGGGAATCCATCTGGTTCTGGACTCTTATTTTTTGGGAGGTTTTTGATTACAGTTTTCATCTCCTTACTGATGACTGGTCTATTCAAATTCTCCATTTCTTCTTGATTCAGTATTGGAAGGTTGTATGATTCCAAGAATTTACCCATTTCTTCTATGTTATCCAATTTGTTGGTGTATAGCATTTTGTAGTATTCTCTTATAATCTTTTGTATTTCTGTGGTGTCTGTTTTAATTTCTCCTCTTTCATTTCTGATTTTATTTATTTGAGTCTTCTTTCTCTTTTTCTTGATGAGTCTAGCTAAAGATTTGCAATTTTGTTTATCTTTCCAAAGAGCCATCTCTTAGTTTCATTGATTTTTTCTAATTTTTTTTGGTCTCTATTTCATATATTTCTGCTTTGATTTCTATTATTTCATTCCTTCTACTGATTTTATGCTTTGCTTGTTCTTCTTTTTCAAGTTCCTTTAAGTTCACTTTTATATTGTTTATTTGAGATTTTTCTTGTTTGTTGAGGTAGGCTTGTATTGCTACAAACTTTCCTCTTAGACCTGCTTTTGCTGTATCTCATAAATTTTGGTATGTTGTAGTTTCATTTTCATTTGTCTCTAGGTATTTTTTGATTTCTCCTTTGATTTCTTCATTGACCGAATTGTTGTTCAGTTGTATTTCCTGTAATCACCACATATTTGTGGCTTTTCTGATTTTCTTCCTGTAGTTGATTTCTAGTTTCATACTGTTGTGGTCAGAAAAGATGCTTGGTATTATTTCAGTCTTCTTAAATTTATTGAGACTTGTTTTGTGGCCTTATATGTGATCTATCCTGAAGAATGTTCCATGTGCAATAAATGCATTTTTAAAATTCAATCTTACAATCAGCCAATGGTACAATCAGGAAATAATTATGATCCTGGAGCTTATTTTTACTCTAGTGTCAGCAGTGCAAACGTAGAGAATCAAATCACAGAGATTAAGAGAGAGTAAGATTAGAAGAGAGAAGTGGAGGGCAGAAAGAGAATTGGAATGAAAGGTGATAACACTAATCTCCACCTCATACACAGTGAAGTATTTAGAGATATACTCAGTAGTTGTTTAAATAAGGAATAAAGGCCTATGTGATGGGGTGAGGGACAAGAAGTGAGAAAGAGTGATCATAAATGAGTCATCTATCAAAACAGGAAGCCAATAGACAATTTCTAAGGTTGATACATCTATACAGAGTAATATAAATATATTATTTAGAGATATAAAGATAATCACCATAAGAAAGAAGCCCAAATAATTAAAAACAATTACCTTACAGGAGCAAGAAAATCACTTGAGGAGAGATGTTCTTATTGACCAGCAAGATGTTCTGTACTATTTTTTTTAAATGCGTACACATATTACCTTGAATAAATGAAAAAAAGAGTGTATATTCATAGCTATTAACCAAGGATCTCTCCCCAGTTGCATAATTTGCCTTCATTTTGACCTTGCCCCAACTGATTCCTTTGCTATTGATTCTGCCCTTAATTTAAAACCCATTGACTAGCATATTGCTCTTTCTCCAGGGAAGTATGGATATAGAGGATGAATTTATATTTTTTTTAGTCCTGTATACATGAAGCTCTATGTATTGAAATTTACAATTAAAATAATTAATGTACATTTGATAAAAACAATATAAATGTATAGGTCATTTGAATAACTTTTAAACATAAATATAATATTCTATTGGAAATGTATCTTTTTGTCACACTACTGTGTTCTATAATTAGTCAGGCAGATGTATATAATTATGATTGAGGCAATTTTCAACATTTTGTATTTTTTTGTTTATGGATATAAAAACAGAATATTTTGTTGATAAAATTTAATTGATGAGAATAGAGACAGTTTCACTATAGCAATTCCACTCATTGTGAATTACCTGCCAAAGGTTACCTAATTATCTAATAGAAAATATTGCTTTTATTTATCTAATATGTTATTAAATCATCCCTTGATTTTGATGAAAGTATTGGAAACAATGAGAATTGCAAAATTACTTTGTTGCCTAGTTGTTGCTTTGATTCATTTATTCAAGTTTTGGGAAGAATATTGTATATAAAACTTAAGGGTTTTTTCTGTGGCAACTCTAACAGATGCTTTTTCACTTAGAGATTGCTTGTTTAACCTAATATTCTCAGTACTTGTTGAGACATCAAAATCCTATTAATTTCATTAAAATTCATCAACATAACTTTTTAAATAATTTTTTAATCTTACTGTTTTAAGTATATCTGTGTCAATAAAGCATAGCTACATATTTAACTTAGTGAATTATAGAAAATATTTCTTATGATCTTATTGGCAAAGCCAGTAACATTATCAAATCATCCAATACGACTTCTCCAATGTCAAAAACAATCATATTCTTATTTATATTGACAACTAACATGCATTTTGAGAAACCCATTAAAGGATACTGAAAATATATTATGGAGACTATTTGTAATGTAAGAGTAGTTGAATCATGTTAAAATAATATAGACAATAAAATTTATTTATACATTTTTATGTTATAAAAGAAGGTAATAAATCAATATGCTATTTCTCATTGCTTAACTTGTAATCATGCAACGTATGATGGAGCTAAAATTTTAGGATATAAATGAGGTGAAGTAAACAACAGAAGGCATGGCATTCTATCAACTAGTGTGACAGTCTTTGTGTATGTGTGTGTACACACGTGTGAATCAAGTTGATGGACCAATTTTCCAATATATATAAAGAAACCAAAAAATATATATATTATCCTGCTGAAATTTACTTTGTTAAACAGCCTATGATATATTTGTTACTAGAAGTCAGAAATTATTACTTTATAGAATGAAATAAAATGAAACAATTATAATTGGAAAAGATATGATAGGATTTGATTCAGTAGATTTTTAAAGACGATTTTAAAAATCACATGAAAATTGAGCTACAGGTTTTGCAAACTTTTCTTAAAAAATTGGCAGAATAGGGAAAAACTTCGGTTACCAGAAAGAGAATCAATATTATTGACATATTGTGCTTTGGCTGGCTATTCAGTGATTACTTTTGATTCCAACTTATGACACATCCTTTGGACCAGTATTGACAGTAGCCAAAATAACTTGTTAACATTGACGTAATGAAAAAAAAAATTTGTTTTAAAGATTGGTCCTGAGCTAACATCTGTTGCCAATCTTCCTCTTTTTTTTTGTCTTTTCTTCTTTTCTTTTCTTTTCAGTACATAGATGTATATTCTAGGTGTAGATCCTTATAGTTTTGGCATGTGGGATGCCACCTCAGCATGGCTTGATGAACAGTGCTAGGTCCGCATCCAGGATCTGAACAGGTGAAACCATGGGCCACCAAAGCAGCATGTGCGAACTTAACCACTTGGCCACAGAGCCAGTTCCAATGAAAAAAATTTTAATGCTTAATTTTAGCTTTTACTCTCTTAGCTTTACTCTCATGGAACTTTTCCTTAAAGTGATCAAGCACAATTTGTCATTATTCCCAACACACTGTCACATATCTCACTTCAGAATAGCCCATGAGTGTCATGAGATTTCATTTATAAACAAAGCTTCACTGCCCTTTGGGCAAAGGAAAAAACTATTCTTGGTTATTTCCATGTAACAATATGTATCTCATCTTGGCAAAAAAAAAAAAAAAATTGGCAAACCATTCTCACAAAAACACAGTATCTCAAAACTTGAGTCATTCATTGCCAAATGAAAATGTATTAATTCACAACATGAAGATAGAATGAAATCGCTTTCACAAGAATACAGTAAACATTTTCTTTTCAATTGCCTCAGAGTATTACAGAAGTATGGTAGAAATGGGGTTTGGAAGTGACCCAGAACAGCTCTCCCTATTCTGTTACTTTTTACATTGGCCAGAGTATTGGTTTTTTTGATTCAACTTAGCCCCTGCATTCTACTCTCATTCAAATATTTGACATATGCAAGCTATTTCAACAGAATAGTCTGTTAAAGAGGCAGTTCAACAGATTGTTATACTTCCTTTGAAATGAGCCACACTGATCTGGTAGAAAATCAGCGAGTATATAGGAGACTTGTGCAAATCTGTCAACCAACTTGACCTGATTGATATCTATAGAATGATGACAGAATAATTAAAATATATTGAAAAAGAAAGACAAATTGGAAAACTTACTCTACCTGATGTAAGACTTATTATAAAGCTACTATATGTAAGACAGTTTGATATTATTGTTGATTTAAATAAATAGCCCCATGAAAAATATTGAGGTCTATAACAGACCCATACATATGTGGACAATTGGTTATTTTTACCAATATATAAAGGCAATTCAATGAAGACAGCATACTTATTTCAAAAGTTGAATATCATTATGAAAAAAATTGGATTTTTATCCATACTTTGTACCTTAGAAAATAACAAATGAAAAAGCCACCAACAACCAAAACTGATAATGGATCATAAACCTGAATGTATAATCTAAAGCTATAAAACTTCAAGAAGAATAGAAGGGAGAAAATCTTTATAGCAAAGATTTCCTAGATACTACACGAAGTGTAAAATCTAAAAAATAATAACATAAATCAAAAATTGGACTTCATGAAAATCAAGAACTTCAGCTTTTTGGAAAACACTGTAAGAACATGAAAAAAAAACGAGCCAAGCACAAGGAAAAAATATTTGCCAATCACCTATCTCATAAAACACGTCTGACATTCAGACGATAAAAGGAACTCTCAACCCTCAAAAATAATAACAAAAAATTGCATAATGAGCAAAACTTAAGAACTGACACAATATCCAAAAAAGACATACAAATGGAAAATAAGCATAATAAAAGAAAGGCAATATCATTACACTTTAGCAAAATTAAAATCACAATGGCTACCCCTCTATAACTATTAGAATGTTTAAAAAAATCTCACTCCGTCAAGTCTTGGTGAAGATATTGAGCAAATAGAACTCTTGCATGCTGAAGAGGGGGATGTAAAACTGTACAATGACTTTGGAAAACTGTTTGGTGATTTCTTAAATTGCTAAGCCTACACGTACCATATGACCAGTCACTGCATTCATGAGTATTCACAGAAGATAAATAAAGACATATGCCCATATAAAGACTTACGGACAAATGTCCATAATAGCTTATTTGTTATAACCAGAACAACCCAAATGGCTATCAGAAAGTGAATAGATAAACATATCCAAACAATGAGAGAGTACTCAGCGATAAATGGGATGAACTATTGATACAAATAACAATTTATAATAATCTCAAAGTAATTGTTCTGATGAAAAGGAACCAGACAAAAAAGTGTATGATATGATTCCCTTACTTAAAATTCTAGAAAATGCAAACTAATCTATAGTGTCAGAAAAGATAGTTGTTGCCAGGAGATGAAGTGGCAGAGAAGATTGAGGAGGACAGAACACAAACAGGCACAAGCAAACTTTGGGGAATATGAATATCTTCATTATGTTGAATGCGGTGATGATATCATGAGTTTATACCTGTGTCAAAACTTACTGATTTTTTAACTTTAAATATGTACACTCTATTGTATACCAGCTATACCTCAATAAAGCAATTAAAAATGTGCAAGAACTTTTTGAGGAATATTAAATAAATTTATTGAAAGATATTTAAAAGTCTTGAAAAGGAAAGATATACCATGTTCTTGGATTAGAACACTAAATATGTAAAGTGGTCAATTCAGAATTTTACTTAAAATTTCATACAATTGCCATCAAAGCCATACTAAATAGTTTACTTAGTTATTGACAAAGGCCAGGTAAATGTCACTAGAAACACTGATAGGCTTTCATTTTTAGCTACAGAAGAGTAAGTTATATTAGATCACATATCTCATTAAAAACAACTCTAAAAGATGGATAAGACATCAAAATAACTGTTTCAAAGCATTGAATATCTAATGATTCAGACAGGATTTATGGGCGTCAAGATTGTGTATTTAAAGGAAACACTTTATGGTAACTCTGGTATTTATATTTCATATTGCAGATTCTATTTTTGCTCACGGCATACTTACAAAGCAGAGACCAACAGCTCAAACTTTAGATACTCTCATGGGCACAGAGGAAAAAATTGGAATTCAGGGAAACAAGATAATCAAGACTTCAGGGGACAAATTAACAGGAAAAAAGAACCACAGAGAAGTGAGTGTGATATTCTGAGCCACTTTTTCCCTCGAAACATTTCACTCCAAGGCTATCGTATACAGGTCATGAGACCAAGAAGCCAAGTGAAAACAATAGCTAAGAGCCTTAGAAGACACATAAAGTTTATGAGTCTCATATGCTTCAATGACAATAAAAACAGAGCCCTGAAGTTGAGATCCATGAGCAGAGACTTCAGAAGAGGTACCTCTTGAAGTAAAATTCACACAGAGACCATCCTTCACAAAGGATGTTCACAACCTTCACAAAGTCAGTTCACAAAGACTGAAACACAACCTTAGATATCTCAATTCCTGATTGGGGCAAAATGATCTGCTTCTACTAAAAAACTCTACCAAAATAGAATTAAATCTATTCTGAAGAAACATAACATTATCCATAGCTTTTATAGTTGTTCATACTGTGCGGCAGTAATTGAATAAAAAGTAACCCAATGGCCCAGGATCCAGGTCCAAATAACACAACCAAGAGGAAAAAACAAACAGAAAGAAACACACAGAAGAAATAGATATTGGTGTTATTAAACATAGATTTTAAATTTGGGGGCTTGTTAACATATACAACAATATTAGTTCCTAGATAGGGACTATTACTAGAAAACTTCCATCCATATAAAAGAATCAACTAAAAATTTTGAAACTAAAGTTAAAAACTCAAAGGCCCAACAGCAGATTAGCCATAGCAAAAGGTACATAAAATTAGTTTGCACTGACTTAGATAAGTCAGTAAAAAATATCCAGA
Organism: Equus quagga; assembly: GCF_021613505.1. NCBI lineage: Eukaryota > Metazoa > Chordata > Mammalia > Perissodactyla > Equidae > Equus > Equus quagga. The sequence continues at coordinate 48,589,195 of NC_060267.1, forward strand.
TGGATACAAGGAGAGAAAAAGAAAGATGAAAAATTCAGAAGAATGTAAGACATCTATGGAATACAGTAATAAGTTTTAATAGGAATTTAATGGAATATCATAAAAAAGCAGTAAGAATATGTGGTACATATTATTAGAAGAGATATTATCTAAGAATATTCTAAAAGTGATAAACAATCCAGATTCAAGAAGCTATGTGAATCTTAAGCAGACAAAAAAATTGAAACAAACCCCCCCATATCTATGCATATCATAGTAAAACTACTGAAACAAAGACAAAGAAAATCTTAAAAGGCATCCAGAATGAGGGAGATATGTTGTCTTTAAAATATCAGTAAAGCTAACAGCTAAGTTTTCAACAGAAAAGGTGCATTAGTAGTTTTTGTTGTAGTAACAAACGATCCCAGAATTTCAATATCTTAAATTCACAAAGACATTTCTCACTCATGGCTATGGATTTTGTATGCCTCTGCCAAGTTCTACCAGCTTTGATTATGTTTTTTTTATTTTAGGATCCAAACTGAAGGATCAGTCTCTTCTACATGGCAAAGGCAGAAGCAATAAATGAAGCAAAATATGAAAGCATATTTAAAATTTCCTATGGACATGACATATACTACGTCTGCTCACAGTTCATTGGCTAAGTAAAGTCACATGGTTAAGAGTGAGAATGAAGTGGGAAAGTGTATTTCAACTAAGTAAACATAGCAAAGGTGGGGATATATAATATGCATAGAGGGGAAGGAGAAGATAGTTAGAAAGAATATAATCTTTCAAATGATAGAAACTAGAATATAATGGAATGCAGGATAAAGTTGTATTCTATACCCAGTGAAAATACAAAATGAAGGCACAGTTAAGATATTTTCAGATAAAAAACATTGAGAGAATTTGCTACCAATAGTCTTACACTAGAAGAAAAACTAAATAGTGATCTCAAGACAGAAGGAAAATGACACTGGTTAGCATCCAAGAGAAGGTGAATGAATGATGGGCAATAAAAATAGTAAATATTTGGGTAAATAAAAGTAAATTTTTACTGTATAAAACATAGTGTTTTCTTTTAGGGGTTTAAATAGGTTTAGAATTAAAATATTGATGATAATAAGAATTGATTTATATTTGATTCTAACAAGCCAATACTGTGTCTTGTAATTCCTATTGTAACCACTAAAAGAATGATAAAAGAAGGTATAAAATCAACATACATAACATGCTAACAGAGTTAAACAATAAAAAAACTAATCTGTTTAATGCAAAGGGAGGCAAGAAAACAGAGAGGAAAAAGACAGATATAAAAGTGCAAGAAGCAAAGAGTGGCAAAAAAACTCTTGGGGAAGAAGAAAGAAACACAACCGAAGAACTTGCTCTACCAGATAGCAAGACATTATAAAGCTAATGAGATAGATAAACAGGCAATACATCAAAAGAGAGAACCTAGGAACAAATCTATGCATTCGGGGACAATCAATATATGAAATAATTTTATTGTAGGGTAGCAAAGAAAGGAAAATGCTTTTCAAATATGTTGAGAGGTAAATTGCTTTTCCAAGTGGAAGAAAACAAAATGATACCCATTTACACTGTATACAAAAGTCAACACTAGTGGAATGAACCTTTAAAAGTGAAAGGCAAACTAACACTTTTAGAAGATAACAGCAGAGTATTCTTATCACTTTGTCCCAGGAATAATGTGTATAAAAGGAGGCAAAAAATTTTGTATTAACTATATAGAAAAATATTGACAAATTTGACTGTATTAACTGCAAATGATGCCATGAAATTATCAAAAGACAAGACACACAGTGGGAGAATATTATTGTAATACCTGTAACTAACAAATGTCAAATCTGGATTATAGCAATAATTTCTACAAATGCATAAGGAGAAGATGGAAATTCAATAGGCAAATGGGAAAAGCATTTTAACTGGTAAGAGGAACATTTATAACTCATAAAGATATGAAAAATCATCTTTTCTTGTTAATAATCAGGAAATAGCAAATGAAAAATACAAAGAACACTACAAAATCACTGGGTTGGAAAAACTGAAAAATATGACAATGTACATATTGATAACTATGTGGAGCATTTGGTACTCACACTAAGGGTATAAGGATAAAGTTACTTGGGAAAGAGCTTGATGTTTTTAACCAAAGCAGAAGATACCTAATATCTATCACCAAAAATTTCACTCCAAGATTTATACCCCACAGAATTTATTGGTCCATCAGAAACATGTACAAGAATAGTTATAGTAGCATCATTTGTCATAATGCCAAACATGAGAAGACCCAATGATCTTCAACATTAAAATGAAAATCAAACTGTAGTATACGTATGTTATAGAAAACTATACAACACTGAAAATTAGCAAACTATATATACATGAAACGACATGTATATATTTTAAAGATAAAGTCTCAAGTAAAGAAGCTGGATACAATGCAATAAATATAGTATGATACTATTTTAATAAAGTTCAAAATAAGAAAAATTAAATTATATTTTCTGGGAGTCATAACTAGGTAGTACAAATATTATAGAGCAAGAGTATAGCTATCATAAAGTCAAGATAGTGACTATTGTTGGGGGGAGGAATCAGGCTACTTGTGGGAAAGGATTTCTGCAAGGCATTTCACATTCTACCAGTGCACTATTTCCTGACATGAGTGGTATTCACATGGTTGTTTGTTTTACAATAATTTATTAAGATGTGTATCTTTGCTTAATGTACTATCCTATACATTTGATTGTAATATTACACAAAGAAGATAATATGGAGAGAAGAAAGTAAATAAATTTGTGCTATCTATGTTCCTGCTCTAAAAATTATTTAGGATTTATGAAAGACAAAGAAATACAATTCATTGATAATTTCCAAAGTTCATGTTGGAAACACACATTTGATTACAGAACCAATGGCACAGAAGTAAAACAATCTTATTCCTGAATGAAAATGTATCTGATAATATGTGATACATTTTATATATATATATATCTATCTATCTATCTCAAAGTCAGCTCTTCTAAGACAAATCAAAAGATTCTAAAGAAATACTCTTTCATGAAGAGAAGATAGTCTCTCTCCTGTTATATGAGCCTTTAGTAATTATTTGAAAGAATTATTGCATAATATCAAAGGTGTGAATGTTGGGAATTTATGTAAGAAAATTGTGGTGACAAACATCTCAGGTGGATAGAATAGTTTGGATTTCAAGGACTAGATAAGATAGGCTTGGGCAAGAACCTAATTGTTCTTGAAAGAGGATCAATGGCACAGATTATAATCTAGTTATACATTTAGAAGCAATGATAGTTGATGGGTGTTGATGAGGATCAACACTCTCCTGCAAGAAGAGTACCTCAGGAATCATTAATATATTTAGACAAGATGAGGATAAACTTTTCAGCAGGAGACCCAAGGCTGCTTCTAGTGACAAACGAGGATCAATGGTATAGGAGAGCTCAGAGTCTTCAGCTTTATGAGAACCTTAGTAGATGTCACATCCTTATTGCCAGCAATGAATGACTTCACTTTAATAAAGAGGTCTCTGCAGGGTTGTGAAATCATTTTGAGTTGGAAACCAGAAACCTGCAGAATCAGAGTTTAGATTTGATTTCCTGCAATCTGGCTTTTTGGCTAGAGAAGATGGGTATTACTTTAACAACAGTCACAGAGTATTTTTAATTTCTTACATGGACCTTGAGATGAAATTTTAAACTTTGAGCTCATCATTTTATTTTTAGACATACTCCAAAATACTTAGAAGAAATCAGAAAATGTCAAATTCTTTCAAATATATTCTCTATTTACACTCTAACGTTCTATGGCTGACATGACTCCAGGTAAGCACAAATGATAACATAAGTAAATTTTGTCATTGCATACTATCATAGATTAGTGTCCCATTTAATAGTGGGATGGGGTAATTGATGTGTTTAAATCCAGACATTTAAAACTTCAAGAATTTTATTCTTAAGTTTGTTCCCTGAAACCAGCTCTAGCACCAATAACTGAATCAGCAAATGTTCAGTCAGCAAAACAGAGCCACTTCAGCCATGATAGGAATAAGGGATTTAATAGAAGAACTATGACGGGAGAGAAGCTGGATGTAGAGGTCTGTGCATTCATTTCTTATGGCTGACATAACAAATTGCCACAACCTTGGTGGCTTGAAACAGCAGAAAAGTATTCATTCACAGTTCTGGAGGCCAGAAGTCTGAAATCAAAGTGCTAAGAGGGCACCATTCCTTCTGAAGTCTCTAGGAGAGAATACATTCTGGGCTCTGGGGGAGAATGTTTCAAGTCTCTTACAGTTTTTCATGAGCTAATATTTATGCATGGTATAAGTTACATATCAAGTTTCATTTTTTTCTATGCAGATAGCCAATTAATTCAGCTCCATTTATTGAAAAGATCATCATTTTCTACCTCTAATGGCAGTGATAACTTTTTATAAATAAAGTAACTGTATTCTCATGAATATCTTTGTGGACTCTTGATCTGGTCCTGTGGATGTATATCTATCTTGATATTAAGTCAGAATTGTTTTATTATTGTGGCTTGAGTAGGTCTAGATAGTCAGTACTGTAATTTCTCCAAATATTCTTCTTTTTAAATATTGTTTTGGCTATTCTAAATCCTATGCATTTCTATATTAATTTTGGAATTAGCATGTCACTTTCCAAGAAGTCCATCTGAAATGTTCAGGGATTATATTGAACCCAGGGTTAAATTGCGGAAACTTGACATCCCAAGAATATAGAGTTTTATAATCCAAGTATATGGTAATCTCTCCACGTATTAGGTTTTTCTTTAATTTTGTCAGCAACTTTTACAGGCTTGGTTACCCAGAAGCAGATTCTGAAATCAAGATTAGCAGCCTGGAGGTTTATTAGTGAGCACCTTTGGTTTTACCACCTGTGGAAGAGAAGAGAAGGGAGCAGTATTGGGCAGAAGGGAAGCTAGGCTGTGATGCATTCTCAGTGAGGCCTAAGTCAACCCCAGATAGAGCTCTGAAACTGGAACAGGCTTTTTGAGTTTTCCCCAGCTAGAGCAGGGCAGCCAGGCCTTTATGCTCCCACATCACTAATCATGGATATGAGCTGCCCTGGAAAGGGAACACGGCCTTGACTGAGTTCATTCTCTTTGAAAGAGGCAAGGGCTCACACTTGATAGTTGTTGGGTGACGGCTTCTGCAGCAACTGGGAGAATAAGCCCCTCAGTCCTGAAGGGGGATCTGTGTACCACACTCCAGAGTCCACTACAGTTTAACTGTTTCTCAACCTAGATCCACTCTTCATGGCAGTGAAGCAAGTCCAGATTGAAGGTGTGTCTCTTTTCTTGGGATAAATTTGTAAGAAGAAGGTGTATGGAGTGAATTATAGCCCCTGGTGCTGCAGCTGAGCTCAGAGTCACAACTGATCCTTGTCCTCTCTCTCCTCTACTATTCATTCCAGATTCCTCTCACTCTCTGCTGGCACCTCTGCTGATCTTAGTCACCTACCTCGGGTTTTAGCCCCTGCTTATCATACCGTTTTCAACTGTGACTGCTGAATTTGTCTATTACCATCAAAATGGGTGATGGATTATAAAGATGTATTCCAGTGGGACAAGTGGATGCCAAACGTATTTCTTCCTTTCCCTATTGTGTAACAGCAGATTTACCTTCTGTTCATCAATTATTCATTCCAAGAGATTGATTCATACAATGAGATGCTGTGCCCCCTGGTGGAAGAATTTGCCCTTTAGAGACCAGGTTCTCTAAACCCACAGAAGCCAGAGTGACTTGGACAGAAGGCATACAGTTCTCAAGTTGGTCATTGGAAATGATGGCAAGCAAGGTCATTCCTTCTTTTGACATTTTGTTCCAGACCCAGGTATTCTAGCTACCGAGGACAAGTACCATATACAGGTTATTGATTTTAAGCCTACACTAAACCTGGAAGATGGCCTCATGGTGTCATAAGTATTAATTCTGAGCTGGCTCTCCAGCTGTGTTTAGTCCTTTCCATTCCTCTATCTGACCTTCAGCTTTAAGTTCCTTCTGTTTGTGGATCCTGTGATCAATTGCCCACTTTCTTACCTCTGTGCTCGAAAATGTGTCCCTTGGTCAGACATGATATTTTGTAAGGTTCCATTCCAGTTGATACACCATATTTGCCAGTCACTAGATGAAGAGATCCCTAGGAAAGAGGTGTTACTTTGGATGAGGCAATGGGCCACACGGCATGAAATATTCACGTGCAGAGGTTTTTCACATTTTTATTATATTTATTACTATTTTGTTTTTGGATGCTGTTATAAATGTATTGCTTTTAAATTTTATTTCTCATTGTATACTGCTAACATATAAAAATATGATTGATGTTTATATATTGAGATGTTACACAATTATCTTTATAAATTATTTATTTTAGTGTTTTATAAATTATATTGGTTTTTATGTACATAATTATATTATCTACAAATAAAAATATATTATTTCTTCCTTTCCCACTTTTTATATTTTCATATTTCTTTTTCTTGCCTTGATTCACTGCTAGGATCTTCAATGGGTAGTAGAGGTTGTTGAGTAAAATAATTGATAAAACCACTCTGATCTCGTTCCAGAGCTCAGAAGAAAAACATTCACCCTTTTACCAGAAATATGATGTTAGGTTTAGGATTTGTTGTTGCTGTTGGGTTTTTTTTCCTTTTCTCTTTGTAATGTTGACATTTTTTATTAGATTAGGAAAATCTGCTTCTAGTTTTCTGAGAGATTTTACAATGGTTAAGAGTTCAATTTTATCAAGTGTTTTGTACATCTATTGAAATAATATATATTTTATCTCTCTTTCATATTTCTTTTCTAAAATATAAATCAACCTGAGTTACTAGAATAAACGACAATTGGTCATGGTGCATTATCTTCTCTATGTATTCCTAGATATAATTTTTCTGATTTTCCATAAGGTTGGTATTTAACTTGTTTATTTCTGGAAAAGCAGGAGCAATTAGCTTCAGTTTTCTGTATTCTCACCCAAAGCACTATATTTCTACCAAATATCTGGACTATATCTAGATGATAAAGTATGACTTTAGGTTACCTGCACTCAGAAAATGAGGAGAAGGAACAAAGTTTGAAAATGTAAATTGTTAGGAGATAGACAAAAATTTAGTCGCATAGCATCTTTATTCCATTGGTGTAGTCCGTAAGCTATATGCCCCCTGAGTTGCCTTTAATTGCAGGATAATAGCTGAGGCAAAATAATTGCACTGACTGCATTCTTCCTTCTGGTAGTTCCCTCATTAGCGTACTCTCAATCTTCACTGGATTAGCCAACTTCTCACATCTAATCCTTTTTGGCTCAGTGCAGCCAGCATAATAAACACATATATTATCTATATACCCACAATAATCCTATCTTTTAAGTCATTTGTGTTTCTTTTAAACCTGAAAGAGAAAATAAAGAATTACTCTTGGCAAGTTAAACATTTGAAACACATTTACAGAAAAAAATTACTTTTCCAACATATCATTGCTCATAGGTGCTGCATTGTTTAAATAAAATGTAATTGGTATTCACAATGTCAACAATATCCAAGTTACTCATTTTATCAACAAATACACAATTCAAACGCTGCTTTATTTCTCTTTGTCGCTTCCACTTTCATGCATCTGGAATGTTTGCTGTCCTTCACTTCCACACATTGCACCTCCTTTCCCCGATACCTAATATGATTTAGAATAATTCAGTTCCATTATATGCTCTAGTCTAAGTGGCTCAGTAGCAAGTATTTGAAAATTTCCTCCTTAAATGTTTTTCATTATCATCCAAACCAGGAATTAACCTAACATATGATACCACAAGCTCAACATCATCTCCAGTTGACATTTCCCTCTAGGCATTTTTCAAAGATCTTCCTCTGAAGTTCCGAATAATTACCAGCCCCCAATACAAGATTACTGATCAGGGACCATGTATTAAAGACAAAGTTGTATATTCAAATTATTGTCTTTTGGAAAAAATGTAGCATCAATACTTAGGTCAATAATAATGATCAATCAATAAATGAGTTCATCAATTAAACTTTCAAAAGAGAAACTTCCTATTTGAGATGACATAACACAGATGTCATTTATCACAGCCCCTTTCCAGAAACAAGCCCAAAGCTATCATTGAGAATAAAAAACAAAAGGAAATCATACATACAGTCATGTATATTATGTATGATTATATAACATACATATTTAAAATGTACTGTATATACATATATATTATTATATACTTTTTATTTCAGTATTATTTCTTGACAATTTGAAATATCTACTGTTTTCCATCCCATTATAGATGCCCTTCCCATTAGCAACAATTACAAATAAGCACATGGAAATTCTACTTTTCCAAACAAGCTTCCATCTACACCTTCCCCTGACACGTATACCACTATACCTCTAGTCCTTCACTCCAAATGAAATCTTTAAAATATATATCCTTCTCTCCCCCATTTGCACATAACTAATACCTCATTCTTTCTTCTCATTGCAAGCTTCTTGAGAGCTGCAGTTGCCTTGTCTTTCTGACCCATGTTCCTGCACCTACTATTTCAATCTGGAGAGAAAAAAGCAAACAAAACAAAATGAATCACAAAAACAGCCAAAACTTCTATTTACTGTCTGGCCCAATGTGGTGAGCTCTCAGGAACATCAGGGTTTAGATTCAGTGTGGCAGCACCTGACACAGTTGCCCTGAATTCACTCCTGCTTGATGTGTCTTCAACCAATAAATATGTATAAATTTGTGGGCTTCCAATAGTATCTAGCAGGTTGAGGTTCTAGTTTCTTTCTTTCTTTCTTTCTTTCTTTTTTGAGGAAGTTTAGCTCTGAGCTAGCATCTGCTGCCAATCCTCTTCATTTTTTGCTGAGGAAGATTGGCCCTGAGCTAACATCCATGCCCATCTTCCTCTACTTTATATGTGGGATGCTTACCACAGCATGGCTTGATAAATGGCGCATAGGTCCCCGCCTAGGATCTGAACCAGCGAATCCCAGAAGCAGAGCAGGTGAATGTAGCTGCTGCACCACCGGTTCAGTCTCTCTGGTTTGTTTTATTAGTCTAATCCAGTCTGCTTCCCAAATCTAAGGGATTATAAAATACAAATGGATTTGGCATATTTTAAGTGAGCCTTTTTTTGCCCCCTCATTACAAGCAGAACAAATACAACAGATGAATCCATTTATAATGGTATATTTATAACCACATTTCTTAATATATTACTATATTACACAACAAAATAGCTTGTATATACCACCTATGCAATATGTCATGCCCATGTTCATTTTATTCTTTTTACCAGAAAAGGTATTCTAGTCTATCTCTAAATTTTTTATTCAAAAATGGACATTTCAATGTCAGTTATGACATAAATTTCAAATTTATTTTTGGTTATTCTGTGTATTCTAACTGAAGCATTTATCAGATTATATTATTTTTATCTACAGAATTATTTAATTAGTCTGTATGTACAATTAATGGCTATGTAACTGAGGGAAGAATCAATCTTTCATTCATCTTTGAATCCGGGCACTTAGCACAATTTTAAGCACATATTAGAGCCCAGTGAATTTGGTTGGCTTCTATAATTTTCTTAGATAAAAGCATTATTCACAGAAATTCTACCTTATTGGCTACTATAAATTCGTTAATGATTTGTTAAGATAATAAGACATTTGCAGAAACTTTTGGCATTATTAAACACATTAAAGAAGCCTGATGGAAAAGAGTTCTTTAAGGATGCAATTTTGGTTGAAGCCAGTTTTGATTGTAAAGAGCAAATCTCCTGAGGAAAACACCTTTACTCAAACCAACGATAAAAATTCAACAAAAATAAAGAGTTACCAGTCAGAGGATATAACTGTCTCATCCAAGATCTTGCAAGCTACGCAATTTTTCAGGGAGATAATGTCAGCCAATATTTACATAACCTCTTGAATTTTATAAATTCCTAGAGAAAATAGAAATGGTTGAAATAATTATCTTTTATTTTTGTATATTACATCAGAACATAATTTCTTACTTATTACTTTTTTTTACATAGAACATATTTTTTTTTTTTTGAGGAAGATTAGCCCTGAACTAACATCTGCCACCAATACACCTCTTTTTGCTGAGAGAGACTGTCCCTGAACTAACATTCATGCCTATCTTCCTCTACTTTATATGTGGGACGCCTACCACAGCATGGCTTGACAAGTAATGCCATGCCCACACCCTGGAACCGAACCAGCGAACCCCGGGCCACCTAAGTAGAACGTGCAAACTTAACCTCTGCGCTGCCAGGCCAGCCCCTACATATTACTTTTCTAAGGTAACATTTTTGACATTCTTCTACTACTTTTCAATGGCATTAAAGAAAATTGAGGCAAAGTGTCCTTACTGTAGGATTTCCTCCAGCATTTATACATTGGTTACTGTCTCATGTGGAGGAAGATCCACCAATCCATGCCTAACCTTAACTTAGGGTCAATGAAGTTCACAAATTACAGGATTCAAATATTGAGCAGTAAATATTTCAGTCCAGGGGCAAAGGAAGTGGTTAATCACTGTAAACACAAGTTGATAGAAACAGAAAGAATAGGAGAAAAATGTAGCAAAGTCAGGTGAGAGTGGTGATAGAAGAGAATTTAGAACCAGTCTAGAATTCTGGCTCTATAGCCAGAGTAACAGTTTTTTCCCATAGACGTTGTTTTGAGTAAATAACTATGAATCGATTGTTTGAGAATGATCAGATGAGGAAGAGACTATGGATTGATTTCTCCTCTTCTATAAAGGAAGTCAAAGATTCTAGAGTAGCTGGCAGTTAACAGAGAGGTCAATCTGAGAACTCCTTTTTCGCATCAACAAATGAGAGATGTCAAAGAAAATAATTTCAGTTATTTTTAGTTTCTGCAGAAAATCCTGAGAATTTGGCCATGGAACATAAATGATAGGTTCTGTCTCTTTGTAATGTACCTAACTGTCCTTCCATCAGTCAGATCTCAATTAGGCCAGATCTTCATCATTTCCTCATTAGTATTTTTTCATGTTTTTTAGTAACAAATTTTGGTTGAATGCTTCCATTTTGCTGAATGGTGAACCCCAAAACAGATTATTTCCCTATTAAAAACAAAAGCAGAAATTATGAACCTTATAATTTAATTATTATTAAATCACTACATGATTTAAGTTGTCATTATGGGGCTGGCCCGGTGGCACAGCGGTTAAGTTCACACATGCAGCTTCTCGGCGGCCAAGGGTTCGCCGGTTCAGATCTTGGTTGCGGACACGGCACTACTTGGCAAAACCCATGCTATGATAGGCAGCCTACGTATAAAGTAAAGGAAGATGGGCATGGATGTTAGCTCAGGGCCAGTCTTCCTCAGCAAAAAATAAAAGAAGAGGAAGATTGGCAGTAGTTAACTCAGGGCTAAGCTTCCTCAAAAAAATAAAATTAAATAAATAAACAAATAAATAAATTGTCATTATGTATACACATAAATACTAGATATTTCAAAAAATATAATTCAGAGATAACATGAAAATCTCTCTCAACTTCTGGTCCTTCTCCTATACCTCACAGTTGGTGAGACAGTAATATTGTGAAATACAGAGAGAATTGCAAATAAAATGTGAAATAACTTTTTTAGATTTTAGAAAATAGTTAATACTGAAAGAACTATACAGAAAAGGTCTTATCTAAGGTTAGAAGTGTGACCTTAAAAACTATCTTTCTTAATAATTATTTTCTCATTTATTTATGTATTTATTTATTTAAAAGTTATCTATTGAGTACCTTCTATACACTAAACACTATTCTGGGTGCTAACAATACGGAAATGAGCAAGACATACAAGTCCCTTCTCTCATAGAAGATAAATTTTAATTTTGAACAAAAATAAATGAATAGATAGATATACAGATCTCAAATTGCACTATAGTATGCAGAGATTTGAAAGTAAGTTATATTACAGACAGTAGGTAGTTCAGATCTTACAGTCAATGATAATCAGCAGGTAAAATCAGTGGGACTGATTACGGGTAGCAAGAACATCTAGTTCAAAAACTCTAATTTGGGGAAAAACTTTACTTATTTGAAAAACAGAAAAAAAATCACAGTGGCTAATGAATGGTGGCCAAGGTGAGAAATGATGTTAGAGGAGGTCAAAGAAAAAGGCAGGAGACAAATTATTTCCAGGCTTTGTTAATCACAGTAAGGGGATCCCAGTTTCCTGAAAAACCACTGAAAGGACTTTAATCAGAGGGGAAAATAATTGAATTGTCTTTTTTAGAAAGCCACTGTTACTGCATATGGCAAATGAATCATAGGGCTGCACTATTGGAAGCAGGAATAATAGCAAGAAATTTATTGCCATACGCCATGTGTGTGAGAATAGTAGCTTGATTTACTGGTATTAGAGAATATGATGACCCATAGATAGAGTAAGAATACGTTTTGAAGTTAGAATCTATAGCACAAATTATGAAACGTTTATGAGAGACTTTTGACTTGATGAAGTTAGTATATAATAAGATATAAACATTTATAGGCAATATAGCATAGTGATAAAAAGCACGGCACCTTCTCTAGGACGACTATACCTGAGCTTGAATCCTGATTCTGCTGCTTATCACTTGTGGGACTATGGATAAGTTATTTAACCTCTCTGTGTCTTAGTATGCATTGCTTAAAAAAAGAAAGCCACAAAGCATTAGAGATTAAATGATTTAATATATGTAATATTAGAACAGTGCTGGCACATAGCACACACTCGGTGATATTTACATCTGTATTTATATTTGTATTTAATGAAGTGAGGATGATTGGGGAAAGGGAACAGTTTTAGAGGAAAAACAAATATTTCTATGTTTTTGCCATTTTAAATTTTAAATGAAATCAGAATCCTGTATGGAAATGTGAAACAGAAGCTTGTATTTTCTAATATGGAGATCCAAGGAAAGGTTATGAGGAGATATTTGGGAGTCATTATATTTGAATCCAAATGACTGAATCAGGCACTTAGAAAAGTATATTTAGGGACACAAGAAAAAGAGACCCAGAACAGAGCTTGGAGTATTCTACAATACAGAGTTTGATCCAGGAGGAAGAATTTAAAAAAAAAAAGACTGAGAAGAGCAGCCATTGTGGTGGCAGAAACGATGAGGATGCATCCATGAGAATCTGCAATAAAATTATTTAAAGAAGGGGTACTGTTCAACTTTGTAAAGGCTACAGGAAATCAAGCAATAAAAGAAGAGAGATCTGGGGGTCCCAGATGGCAGCATAGAAAGATCCTGAATTCACCTTCTCTCATGGACACACAAAATTTACATATAGATATGGATCATTTCTCTTTGTAAAAGATCTGAAAACTAGATGAACTACTCTCCACAAAAAGGGTAAAAGAAGGACATCAAGAGGGGTAGGAGAAGCAGAGACATGGTCTAGCAAAAGACCTCAGCCCCAGCATGGTGACACAAAATAGGGAGGGATCTCACCAGACGGGCCCTTCTCCCAGAGGAGCGAGAAGTTGGTGTCCCTCGTGAGGCATGCCAAACACCTGAGATCTGCACTGGAGAGTTAAGACCCTAAAATGTCTGGTTTAGAAAAGCAACAGGGCTGATGTCCAAGGAACCCAAAGTGTTATAGGAAACTGAGACTCCTCTCTTAAAGGGCTCACATGTACTTTCACTCACCCAGAGACTCAGTGAAAAAATAACAGTTTGAAAAGTTCATAGACTATATGTGCAGGAGATTAATTTGCTAACCTAACAGTGTTGGTTGGAGGGACCAGGGCAGTTGAAAGGCCCCCTGCTGATGGAGGCCCTGGTGGATGCCATTATTGCACTCCCTACTGCTAGCACAAGTGAGTCACCTCAGACGTGGCACCCTCCCACCACCTGGCTAGGACAGGATGAGGCAAATGGTTGTGGGACTAGTCAGCTTTCTACTGAAACCAGAGTATGGGTGGTTGCAACACTCTCCTACTCTCTGGCTGGGGCTGACAAGTCAGAGTAGTCATGGCATTCTCTTGCTCCCAGACTAAAGCCAGGAGCGCAATGTCAAGACATCTCCCTGCTGCCTTCCTGAAGCCATAGAGTGTACTCATTCCCTACACTTTGCAGCTGCCTTGCTAAATCCAGTGGGTGCATGCAACCCACATAAGGGATACCTTTTGGTTTCCTGACCCTGGTTGCCAAGAGGGCTGGCACACCTGAGCTCTACAAGACTGTAACAATCAGAAAGAGAGTTTTTAGCAGGCTGCCACCCCTAGGGCACTATACAGACAGAAGACTGAAACACAACCCCAGTCTTCCTGTGAAAAAGACCTACTTACTTAGCCTGGAGCATCAGCTTGAGGGATAGGCTTCAGGCTTGCCACATACCTAGATGCTAAGGAGACGCAACCAGGGAATGTAAAAAGGGAGACACTATTCTTGCACAATCCCTTGGCCTTGCCACGGCTCAGTGATACTTCACAGAAACAAGCTTATACTCTTACCTGGAGCCCCAAAATCTGCAACACTTGCCCAGTGGACACCTCCAGATCTCCTTGATTGGAGGCCAGAAGGGATAACAATTGCAGCCCACAAGACTGTGTATACATTAAAAGCTGCTGCCTGAGGATCTAGCTTCCAATAAGCCTCAAACTAGGTACTAAATGAGATTCCTCTCTTTGGTACACTGACCAGTCTTGGCACACACTCAACAATGGGGACATGTCAAGAATAAATCAGTAGTCTAGACAATCACAAAGGTTTGGGGGACAACCAAGAGCTAGAGCAAACACGATAACAAGACGAAATCCCAGAAAAATACTTTCAGGATATGGAGATAAGTAATTTACTTGATAAAGAATTCAAAGTAATGATCATAAAAATGCTCACCAAATTCAGGAGAAGAATGGATGAACACAGTGAGAACTTCAACAAAGAGATAGAAAATATACAAGAGTCCCAAAGAGAAGTAACAGAGCTGAAGAATATAATAAGTGAACTGAAAAATACACTAGAGGGGTTCAAGAGCAGACTAGAGGAAGCCTATGAATGAATCAATGAGATGGAAGACAAAGCAATAAAAATCACTCAGACAAAGCAACAAAAAGAAAAAATAAATTAAATGAAGATAACTTAAGGGACCTGTGGGAAAAACATCAAGCAGAATAACATTCACATTATAGGGGTCCCAGAAGGAGAAGAGAGAGAAAAAGGGATAAAAAAATTATTTAAGGAAATAATGGCTGAAAAATTCCCTAACCCGTGGAAGAAAACAGACACCCAGGTTCAGAAAGCCAAGAGAGTTCCAAATAAGATGAACCCAAAGAGCTCCATATCAAGACATATTATAATTAAAATGGCAAAAGTTAAAAATGAAGAGGGACTCTTAAAAGCAGCAGGAGAAAAATTGTTAGACACGACAGAAAACTCTTAAACCTATCAGCAGATTTCTCAGCAGAAACTTTATGGGCAAGAAGGGAATGGCATGACATATTCAAAGTGCTGAAAGAAAATCTTTTCAACCAAGAATACTCTACCAGGGGCTGGCCTGGTGGTGCAGCGGTTAAGTTCGCACATTCCACTTTGGGGACCTGGGGTTCTCTGGTTCAGATCCCGGGTGCGGACACGGCACCACTTGTCAAGCCATGCTGTGGTAAGTGTCCCACATATAAAGTAGAGGAAGATGGGCATGGATGTTAGCTCAGGGCTAGTCTTCCTCGAAAAAAAAAAAAGAGTACTCTACCCAACAAAGTTATCATTCAGATTTGAAAGAGAGATAAACACTTTGCCAGATAAACAGAAACTGAAGGAGTTTGTCACTACTAAACTGGCTTTACAGGAAATCTTAAAGGGACTTTTTTAAGCTAAAAGGAAATGGTACTAATTAATAACAAGAAAACATATGAAAGTAAAAATCTCACTGGAAAAGGTAAATATATAGTAAAGGTAGTGAATTAATCACATATTGCTACTAAGACAGTTAAAGGGCAAAAGGAGTAAAATTAACTAAAACTACAATAATTAGTCAGGGGATTCATACAATAAAAAGATGGAAAAAGTGACATCAAAAATATAAAACACGGAAGAGAGGAACAAAAATGTAGACTTTAGTAATGTGTTCAAATTTAAATTATTGTCAACTTAAAATAGACTATTATATACATAGGATGATATATGTAAACTTCACAGTAACCACAAAGCTAACACTTACAGTAAATGAGCAAAAGTAAATAAAAAATGACTCTAAATATCTAAAGAAAGTCATCAAACCACAAGGAAAGAGACAAAGAGAACAAAGGAACACAGAGGAACAATGAAAAGAGTCAGAAAGCAATTAACAAATGGCAATAAGTACATACCCTTCAATAATTATTTTAAATGTAAATAGACTAAATACTCCAATCAAAAGTGAGTGAATGGATTAAAAAGAAAAAAACAAGACATAACTATATACTGTCAACATGAAGTCAAAGATGATACTTCAAGCAAATGGCAACCAAAAACAGAGTGGATATAGCTGTACTTATATCAGACAAAATAGACTTCAAGTCAAAAAGGATAGAAAGAGACAAAGATGGACATTATATAATGATAAAGCATACAATTAATCAAGAAGATATAATATCTATTAACATATATGCACCTACCATAAGAGTACCAAAGCAATTATTAACAGACCTAAAGGGAGAAATTGACAGCAACACAATAATAGTAGGGGAGACCTTAATACCCTACAACATGCTACTGAACAACTATTGGAATAATGAAGCAATCAAAGGAGAAATAAAAAATACCTGGAAACAAATGAAAATGAGAACAGAACACACCAAAACCTATGAGATGTGGCTAAAGCAGTACTAAGAGAGAATTTTTCTACAGTACTGGCCTACCTCAAGAAACAAGAAAAATCTCAAATAAACCATCTAACATTACACTAGGAAAAGAAGAACAATAGAAAGAAGGAAATAATAAAATCAGAGCAGAAATAAATAACATAGAGACTAAAAAGACAACAGAAAGGATCAATAAAACAAAGAGCTTGTTCTTTGAAAAGATAAACAACACTGACAACCTTTAGCTAGACTCACAAAGAAAAAAAGACAGAAGCCTCAAAGAAATAAAATCAGATCAAAGAGGAGAGATTACAACAGATACCACAGAAATACAAAGGATTATAAGAGAATACAATGAAAAGCTATACACCAACAAAATGGACAGCCTAAAAGAAATGGATAAATTCTTAGACTCACACAACCTCATAAAACTGAGCCAAGAAGAAATAATCTGAATAGACCAATCACTAGTAAAGAGATTGAAGCAATAATCAAAAACATCCCAAAAAATAAACGTCCAAGACCAGATGGCTTCTCTGGTGAGTTCTACTAAATATTCAAAGAAGATTTAATACCTATCCTTCTCAAACTATTTCAAAAAATTGAAGGAAGTGGAACACTTCCTAATACATTCCACCAGGCCAACATCACCCTGATACCAAGGCCAAGCAAGGAAAATACAAAGAAGGAAAGTATAGGCCAATATCACTGATGAACATATTTTATTGTAAATTCTCAAAAAAATATTGGCAAACCAAATACAGCAATACATTAAAAAGATCATATACTATGACCAGGTGGGATTTATACCATGGACACAGGGATAGTTTAACATTTACAAGTCAAAAAACGTGATACACCACATTAAAGAAATGTGGAATAAAAATCACGTGATCATCTCAATAGATGCAGAGAAAGCATTTGACAGAATCCAACATCCATTTATGATAAAAACTCTGAAGACAATGGGTATAAAAGGAAAAGTACCTTAACATAATAAAGGCCATATATGACAAACCCACAGCTAACATCATACTCAATGGGGAAAAACTGAAAGCCATCCCTCTGAGAACAGGAACAAGACAAGGGTACCCACCCTCTTCACTCTTATTCAATATAGTACTGGAGGTTTTGGCTAGAGAAATTAGGCAAGAAAAATAAGTAAAAGGAGTCCAAAAGACAAAGAAGAAGTGAAACTCTTGCTGTTTGCAGATGACATGATTTTATATATAGAAAACCCTAAAAAATCCATTGGAAAATTATCAGAAGTAATCAACAAAGACAACAAAGTTGCAGGGTACAAAATCAAGTTAAAAAAATCATTTCTATACTCTAATAACGAACTAACAGAGCAAGAACTCAAGAATACAATCCCATTTACAACTGCAACAAAAGGAATAAAATACCTAGGAACAATTTTCTCTTTTTTTCCGAGGAAGATTAGCCCTGAGCTAACATCTGCCAATTCTCCTCTTTTTTCTGAGGAAGACTAGCCCTGAGCTAATGTCCGTGCCCATCTTCCTTTACTTGATACGTGGGATGCCTATCACAGCATGGCTCGCCAAGCAGCACCATGTCCGCATCCAGGATCCAAACCTGCGAACCCAGGCCGCCAAAGCAGAACATGCTCATTTAACGGCTGTGCCACCAGGCCAGCCCCTTTAGGAACAAATTTAACCAAGGGTTGAAACACCTGTACAATGAAAACTATAAGACGTTATTGAAAGAAATCGATGATAATGTAAAGAAATGGGAAGATATTCCATGCACGTTGATTAGAAGAATAAATACAGTTAAAATGTCCATACTACCTAAAGCAATCTAGAGACTCAATGCAATCTTGATCAGAATCCCAATGAAAGTCTTCACGGAAACAGAACAAAGAATCCTAAAATTCATATGGGGCAACAAGAGACACTAAATAGCTAAAGCAGTCCTGAGAAATAAGAACAAAGCTGGAGGCGTCACAATCCCTGACTTCAAAATATACTACAAAGCTACAGTAATCAAAACAGCATGGTACTGGTACAAAAACAGCCACGCAGATCAATGGAACAGAATTGAAAGCCCAGAAATAAAATCACACATCTATGGATAGCTAATCTTTGACAAAGGAGCTGAGGGCTTACAATGGAGGAAAGAAAGTCTCTTCAAGAAACGGTGCTGGGAAAACTGGACGGCTACATGAAAAAAGAATGAACATAGATGATTATCTTTCACCACATACAAAAATTAACTCAAAATGGATAAAAGCCTCTAAGTAATACCAGAAGCCATAAAATTCCTAGAAGAAAGTATAGGCCATACACTCTTTGACATTGGTCTTAGAAGGATCTTCTTCAATACCATGTCTACTCGGACAAGGGAAACAAAAGAAAAAATAAATAAGAGAGACATCATCAGACTAAAGAGCTTCTACAAGGCAAAGGAAACCAGGAACAAAACTACAAGACAACTCACCAACTGGGGGAAAATATTTGCTAATCATATATCTGACAAGGGGTTAATCTCCAAAATATATAAAGAACTCACACAACTCAACAACAAAAAAACAAACTCAATCAAAAAGTGGGCAGAGGATATGAACATTTTTCCAAAGAAGATAGACAGATGGCCAAGAGGCACATGAAAAGATGTTAAATGTCACTAATCATCATGGAAATGCAAATCAGAACTACACTAAGATATCACCTTACACCCATGAGAATGGCTATAATCACCAAGGCAAAAAATATCAAATGTTGGAGAGGATGTGGAGAAAAGGGAGCACTCATACACTGTTGGTGGGAATGCAAACTGGTGCAGCCACTATGGAAAACAGTATAGGGATTTCTCAAAAAATTAAAAATAGAAATACCATATGACCCAGCTATCCCACTACGGGGTATTTATCCAAAGAACTTGAAATCAAGAATTCAAAGAGACTTATGCACCCATATGTTCATTTCAGCATTATTCACTATAGCCAAGAAGTGGAAGCAATCCAAGTGCCCATCAACTGATTAGTGGATAAAGAAGATGTGGTATATATATATATACAATGGAATACTACTCAGCCATCAAAAAGACAAAATTTTCCCATTCACAATGACATGGATGGACCTTGAGGATATTATGTTAAGTGAAGTAATCCAGACAGAGACAGACAAACACCGTATGATTTCACTCATATGTGGAAGATAAACTAACACAGGGACAAAAGAGAACAGTTTCATTGTTACCAGAGGGGAAGGGTGTTGGAGGTGGGCAAAAGGGTTGAAGTGTCACATTTATATGGTGATTGACAAATAAGAATGTACAACTGAAATTTCACGTTATAAACTATTATGACCTCAATAAAAACAACAACAAAAACACAGTGACATATCCCTTCAGACCACTAGGATGGCTAGAGAGATAACAACAAATGCTGTGGCGGATGTGAAGTTGGAACCCTCATGCATTGCCAGTGGGAATGTGAAATGGTGCACCTGCTGTGGAAAGGAGTTTGGTGGTTCCTTAAAACATTAAACATTGAACTGACAGATGATCCAGCAAATCCACTCTGGGTATACACTCAAAAGAATTGAGAGCAGGAAATTAAACAGATGTTGGTACACTCATGTTCATAGTAGCATTATTTGCAATGGCCAAAACATGGAAACAACTCAAATGTCCACTGATGGATGAATAAATAAACAAAATGTGGTCTATAAAAAATAAAAATTTTTTGAAAGTACAAATTTAGAGTAAGATGTATTAGTAGGACAGGAGATGGGAAGGGATATAATGGGAGACATAAAGGGCAATTATTGGTATATTAAACTCATCCTTTTATACCATAAAAAAGGTGAAATACAAACAAGGAAATTGAGATAGGAAATATTGTAAAACCCTTAAATCTCCTGCTCTTAAAAAACCCAAAATTATATTAAAGAAAAAGCCCACAGAATTTAGCTGCTATTTCTTCTCAAGATTTACAATGCTGATAGATGGATCCAAGATATAACAATGAACTTTCTGTTCATAATAAAGTTACTATTTCATGGAATGTTATATTTTCTGAGGGGAAAAAAACCCCACATAAATAATACTTGAGAATTCTTCTATTACTTCTCTCTCCTAATTTCACTTTTTCTACCAACCTTCCAGGTTTTTCATAGCTACCATTTAAGTTATTTTTAACTTAAACACACTGATTTCAAGTATGGATATGCTGTGGACGACTTCACCCAAAAGCTCAGGAGTCAGGAGGTGGGAGCTATGCATAATAGGAGACATATGGGATTATGAGTAGAATGGAGATTGGGTTATACTTTATTGGAGTATAAACTGGAAGTAAACACAGGTAATCCATTTATCACAATTTTAATTTGAATGGAAAAATACAAAGCTTCCAGGTACAGTATGGTTTTGAATGTTTTATCCTCCAATATTTCTTTATCTTGTTTAATCCTTGATATGTCTTTTCACTTAACTTAACCTCTTTTATATTTTAGCAAGTTGGGAAAAGATTTCCAAAAGAAGTAGGAAAAATTTTAGGGTATTAAATGCCTGACCAGGTAGAAAATCAAATTAAATCCTCTAAAAGTTCTATTTGTCTGTTTCTCTTTGTCTCTCTGTTTCTTTTACACACACACACACACACACACACATTAGTATTTTCTTATAAAAAAGAACATAGAAAAGCATGACTTTCTTGGGCAACACATGCTTCTTGTTCCATGGTTTCCTTTCATGAGACAAAAAGAAAATTTTGCAAGCCAATCGTATGAAAATACAATCCTATATTAATTATCTCGAGTGGAAATAGAACGTAGAAAATTCATAGAAGATTTATTCAATGCACTGATCAGTGCCTTAAAAAAAATCCCTTAATAATCATTTTGAATGACACTTTAGCAGCTTTGGTAAAAATGGGAGGCTTAATCAAAAAAATCAAATTGAAGGATCATTGTTGATTCACTAACACCTACAGTGCAGGACTTCTCCCCTTACTTTTCCAGTATCTTCTACCCTTAGGCTTCTACCACTTTACAACACATCCAGAGCTCAAAATCTTACCTTTTATCCCCAATTGGTCAAAGCCCTGGACATTTTCTGTCTTATTGGAGTCCTAGAATTTTATATCCGCATAAGTAACTTCTTCAGACATTGATGACTATGAAAAGAAAGCTCGACAAACTGTAAAAAAAATAAAAAAGGTGAGAGTCACATAACAGAGTTAATATTAAACAAGAGTTGTGATATTAAACTTTTGTTTAAAAACCGTAGCTTGAACTTACAAGCTTAAACTTCTATTTTTAAACTCACTGTACCAATCACCCACAGGTCTGCAAACGAGCTGCAGTCCATCTGTGGCCTCAGAGAGGGTAGAGAACTGTTACAGGAGGGAACACCTTTCTCCCTTTTCTCTCTTCCTTTTTCTCATTTCTCTGTATCTACCAACTACAGAAAGTAGTTTTTAAAAATGTCTTGGATATTAGTGTCCTGCAAGGGGGCACAAATCACTAGAGCCACATGGTGCAGAGACAATATAGAATCTATTGGAGAAAAACTCTCAAGAAGAGAAATAATAGGCAGGACACAGTCCTCACTCACTCGCTATTCTACAGCAGTGGCCTGGCATAGGTATCCTGTATGTGTCATGGCAAAGGTCCTTGATAGAGGGGTTTGCCTTAGCCTGGAGACTGCACATGCACAGAGAGCATTCCCAGAAGGAGGGAGAGCATAAGCCCCACCCTGTCACCCTGTCACATGGTATAGGTTAGCCTAAGAGGAGCTAGGGAACTCCTGGTTTCTCTAGTAACAAGAGCTATATTAAGGGATCTGGGGCCCAGGAACCATGCCAGGGAGTATGCACACTGATGGTTGATATACCAAACGCCCTAGAAATAGCTTTGCAGGCCAGGAAAACTGAGATCAGCCTTGCTGTCTCTGCAGACTGGCTCAATCCTGTTGATTGAGTTCATCTGAGCTACCAAAGGGGGGGGAGGAGACGAGTCTCCAGGGTCCTGCAGGCCAGTGTCTTCTAAGTTTGACTCAGCATTCTTAGCAGGTAGAGGCTCATTCATTTGTTGATCAAGTACACGTGTTAGAGGTGGGGGTTGGGGAATGACTGTTTTTGAGTAAATTCTTTCCTGATTTTCATTAATAAATCTTACTTTGAGATTCTTGTATTGCCACATATAAATAACATAAAGTGTATAGACACTATTTTTTTTACTAAAGAGAATATGTGAAGAGTTCCAAAAGATTTCAGTAAATAAATTAGCTGCTTTATTATATGTTAGGATACAGTAAAAATGAAATAAAATAATAGGCCCCTTTCACAAGAACTAGTAAAGAATTTTAAAAAACAGAAAAAAACAGTTACAAAAAACTAGAAATTTGCGGAAGGAAAATGAAGAAAATTTTAAAACTTTTTAAAAGAACAAAAAAACTAAAAGAAGGAAAATGTAATTTTGGAACAGAAGCATCAATATTTTAAAAAATAAATCAATCCTCCCAAATTTATCTAAACATTCAATGGTAACAATTAAAATATTAATAGATTGTGTTTTTCTAGTACTTGTAAAAAAAGGCTATTGAAATTGATCTGAAAATATAACCATAAGGCATATTGCCAGTAAATTTACAGGAAAGCGTATGCAAACTATATAATCATTATCTCATCCTAAGCACTTTACTAATGCTGGTTTCATTTTCACAACTCTTTGAGCTAGGTCTGTTATCATCATCCTTATTTTACAGAAGGGGAAGTGAGCTGTAAAGAGGTGAAGCCCTTCTCCAACATCACACAGATGCAAGTGGTAGAGATGAGACCTGACCCAAGCATGCCGGCTGCCTGGTTCAAATACATGTCCACAGGCTCTAACGCCTCTCATTGTGGGGACAGACCAGCCCTTCTCTTCCTCTTAGGTGGACCCAATATTTGTATATAAAGAATGAAAACTTTAACATTTTAGAAGAAAATATACACTGGTGGATTTATTTATTATCATCTTTAAGTGGCAAAGATCTGTGAAACAAGGCAAGAAAAGCCATTAAAAAGATTGATGCAATTGACAATATAAAAGTTAAATTCATTTGTATAACAAAGTGAACAAAATTATATATATACATATATATATCATATATATATCATAAAGGACGAGGAGGTAATCTTATAAAATTACAGACAGGCTATACAAATCAACAGAAAAGAAATAAATATCAAGAAGAAAATTGACAATCATACAACAGTTTTATATTTTTCTTTTTTGGAAGGAATTATTTTATAATAACTTAAAATTTACTTTTGGCAGAGGAACAAAGAAAGATGGGAGAGATAGGCTTTTACTTTTTATTTTGTATCTCACAATGCTCTTGTACACATTTTTAAAGCTCAATTTTCTCCTGTTTTTCAAATATCACATACACATATACACACATACAATCTCCCTCTAGCTAGGGTCTCATCAGTCCAGTGTAGTCCAAATTCTTCCTTTCATTTAACAAAATGGGTCCCACCAACTTCAACAAAGACTATAATTTCACTATATCCATTGAATATTTCTTATATATTAACTTACAAGTAAGTAAGTAGTTTTTCTGGGACAACATTTACCAGGAGACAGTATCACAGATGCAGAAACAAAAACAGTTGTTTAGTTTTCTTCTCTTTGAAGTATTTGATGCTAATGGCTATTCCTTTCTTCTTAAACACTTTTATCTCTCTGATTCCATCTTGCCCTCACTTAATCCTTAATTAAATTATTTTTGACTATTTATTTCAGTTCTAGAATTTTCATTTGACTTGAATTATTTCCATGCTATTGAAACTCTTCTTACTTTTCTCTCTTTTCTTGAACATATTAATAATTTTTATCTTAAATTTCCTGTCTATCATCAGTATCTGAAGCACCTGCAGATCAGTTATTTTTATTTGCCTTGTCAATTGTTGTGTTGCCATTTTCCTTTTTTTTTTTTTGGATGCCTCATAATTTTTATTACATACCAGACATTGTACATAAAGACATTGGAGATTATGAAAGATATCTTTCAACAAAGCAGTTATTATTCTTTTTCTGGGAGGCAGGTAGAACATAAGAAGTAAGCCTTGACCAATTGGAGCCCCTCAAGTTTCATCTTCTCAGTTGTTTTATGAATTTGTCCTTTTATTATGGTGTTTTTGTAGGTAGTCATGTGATATAAGCCACAGATCTTTGGCCAGAACTAGAGATCTTCCTGTTGCTCATTGTATAAAATCTACTGAGCATATACATATAAGAGCAAATGCTCAAACAATACGTTCACTTCAGTTTTTCTGGGACATTTACTAGGTGACAATATCACAGATAGAGACTGAATAGCAATTGCTTAGCTTTCCTCTCACCCATCACACGCCGGGGCGATGCGAAGTAATCTAGTAAGTCTGGATATCAGACCCAGGGAGGAGATTCTAACGCTGCACGTGGGTGTTTCAGGTGCATGGCTGAGGAAATCAGCAGTTTCTCTGGTGGCAAGATCAAGGGCCGCGTTCTAAGCTTTTGTCACAACATTATTACATCAGAAAATCTTGCTTCTCTTCTATTCTGCTGCCTCAGTATTTTCACCGCAGAAACCACCAGCCCCCTCCTGTCTGTAACTGGAGGATGTGCCAGAGCCTATCACTCGATCCCTCACTGATGCATGCTATCCGAACTGACTGTCTGTCTTAAGCACTTAACCATAGCCAGTTACTTTGGAGACTTATAGGAGCTAACCCTGAAGAAAATCAGTATTGGACGAGTTAATTCTGAACCTCTCGTTCTAGTCTTGACTCCAAAGTGTGGCTGACATTTATTCCACTCCAAGGGAGCAAACACTTCAACCTGTAAGGGCTACGGGGCTGGATCCCTGGAGCAGCTAGCAACTGGAGGGGAAGAGTCAGGGCCCCTTAGCATGTAGAAAGCTGGAAAGTACATCACTCCTGCTTTTACAACAACAAAGTTAAAGCTGGATAATCTGCAAAATTCATAACTTTCTTAAACCCTTCAGAAATCTGAGGTCACAGGGCAGTCAACTAAGCTGAAATCTAAGGAAAGACCGGCACCTCCAAGGAGAGACCAGGCATGAAATCTTGCTTACCTGGAGTAAAGACACAACTCATATAAGCTGTTATAACTAATTCAGCTAAAGCTTTTAGCTAGCTGCTAAAAGCCGAGTGTAGTTTTGCATGAGAGCATAGAACCTGAGAGAGCCGCAGACGCAAAGGCAAATCACACCCACAGACCTCAGAGGATGCTGAAAGTTTGAAAGCAGGTTAGGAGCCTTTAGAAAGTTTCTCTTATGTTACAGGTCTGGGGGAGATACACAGCAGTCTTTGTACAAAAGACACACAGCCGCACCCGGAAATGTCTCCCCTATGGAACGAAAGCCTTAAGCCACTGGGGACAAAGCAGCAAACTCTCATTCTCAGGCCACAGGTGAGGATGCATTACAACTGCAAGTGAAAAAGAAACATCTCTACACTCCTAGCAGAAGACAGGAAAATGTCATGATAGTATCTACACCAGCTTCTACAAGTGCTCTGCTAAATGAAGCTCTAGATACTCACAGTAGTAATTGTTCCATACACACCCTGTCCCAATTCTCCAGGATCCTTCAGCGTTTCTCTCATCTTCCAAATGAACTGCGTACACACGATTCCTCAGGTCCTGCTTCCCAGGGTCTCATGTCATCTTTTCCACTTCCCCTTTCTCTGGGGCCTTTCCACCCTTGAATGGGCAGCAATCCATCTTTGCTCTGGTGCATATTCCTTTCCTGTCCTCAGTCTCTGGGCTGTATCACCTCCTAAGGGTTCACAGAGGGGTGTAAGTGGAGAGCTGAGAGAAACCCGAAACCAAGTCCTGGAGCACTGAACACTTTAAAAGATAAGAAAAGTTGTTGTGACCTAAGTAGGGTTGTCAGGTAAAATACAAAATATCCACTTAAATTTGAATTTCAAATTGAAAATGGTTTATTTTTGTGTAAATATTCTTCTTGTAATGTTTGTATTTGTTATATTTTCAATATTTGTTGTTGATCTGAAATTCAATTTTTTTTATTGCTTTTTGGTCAGGAAGATTGGCTGTGAGCTAACATCTATTGCCAGTCTTCCTCTTTTTTTGTTTCTCTCCCCAAAGCCCTGGCACATATCCTAGTTGTAAGTCATTCTAGTTCTTTTATGTGGGACACCACCACATCATGGCTTGATGAGTGGTGTGTACATCCATGCCCAGGACCCGGAGGGAAGCAAGCACCCCACAAGCTCAGTGCAGTAGTCACTGGGGGTGAGAGTGGTCAAGGGAACGTTGCTAGGCAACAAACTCAGCCTCAGACCATCTTCAGATCATTACACACCAGACACTGGTTGAGTTTGTTGCCTGGAAACATTCTCTTGATCCATCTCACTCCACTGACTGCTGTACAATATTCTTGGTTACTGCCCTTCAAGGCAATTGGATTCCAAATTTCACAACTATAGCTATCAATAATATAATTGTTTTTATTTTCCTCTTTGTCTAAAACATACCACGCTAATTCTGAAGTTACTCATCTCATAATCCAATGCTAGAAAACATGAGCAAAATGGGGTAAAAAGTATAGACATATGCAAAGATTTAAAGGTATAAAAAAGGCTGTACATTCTGAGAAATCAGAGGTAACATTTCCTTATGAAACAGTTAATAAAATAAATAGCAACAAACTTCAACATAACCATGAGATTCCAGAAAACACCATATTTATTTAAAAAGTAATTTGTATGACTGAGATATTTCTTAAGGTCCTACCTTCCTTCCCTCCCACCTAACAGGAACTGATATCTCCAAGTTTATGGTCAAGGAAGAACCACTAACCCACAACCCTCAGTCACACTCTTGAAGATGGGAAGAATGAGCAGAAATTAACTGTATTCTTTCACTTCCTTAAACTCACTCTAAGACTCTTGTTTCCCCACATCTGTATAGTTTGGGGTCAGTCCTATTGGTTTTGCAGTTCTTTTCAGTAACAAGAAGAGTCCCATTTCAGAAATTTTTATGTATATTATAATATCAAAACTCTAAACTCTTCCCTTTTTAATTTAAAATCTCTTTCCTCCTCCAGTCTGTACTATTTCAGACCCCGGAGCCTACAGAGGATGAGATGTGCTGTTTGCTTTCTCTTTTTCCCTAGCTTCATCAGTTCCTCTATTTATCAGCTGCCGTTTCTGACCCCATGTGGGAGAGAAAACCGGAGGACAAGAAGAGATGTGTGCTTTTGGTGGCTTCCTTACTGAGTGATTTTGTCAGCTTTTCAGAAATCCCCTGATCTGACTGCTGCTTACTTCCTGTCAGATGCTTCTCTTGAGGTGGTTCCTCCTCGGCTTTTGGAGTTCTATAAATTCTATTAGAGTTTCATTGCATAGAGTCCTCTTAGACACTTTTTTAAAAAATTGTGGTAAAGTACACATAACATAAAATTTCCCATCTTAACCATTTTTAAGTGTACAGTTCAGTAGTGTTAAGTACATTCACACTGTTGTGCAGCCAACCTCCAGAATTCTTTTCATGTTGCAAAATTGAAACTCTATACCCATGAAACAACAACTCATCACTTCCCTCTTCTCCTAACTCCTGCCAAACACCATACTTTTTGTCTCTATGAATACACTACTATAGGTACCTCATATAAGTAGAATCATACAATGTTTATTTTTTTGTTACTGGCTTATTTCACTTAGCATAATGTACTCAAGGTTCATCCATGTTGTAAGATGTCTCAGAATTTTCTTCCTTTTAAAGGCCAACTAATATTCCATTATGGGTATATACCATATTATGTTTATCGATTCATCCATTGATGGATACTTGGGTTGCTTTCATGTTTTGTTTGCTGTGAATAATGCTGTTTATGAACATAGGTTTACATATATCTCTTCAAGATTCTCCTTTCAATCTTTGAAGGTATATCTCCAGAAGTAGAATTGCTGGATCATATAATAAGTCAATGTTTAATTTTTTGAGGAACCACTATACTGTTTTCCATAGCAGCTGCACCATTTTACATTCCCACTAAAAGCGAATATTTTGGAAATATAGAAATGGCTATCCTGATAGTCTTATCTCTTTGTGTTTTTAACTTGCATTTCCCTAATGATTGTTGAATATATTTTCATGTGCTTGTTGGTCACTTGTATGTCTTCTTTGCAAAAATGTCAACTTAAGCCCTTTGCCCAATTTTTTTCAATTGAGTTGTTTGGTTTTTCTGCTCTTGAGATGTAAGAATTCTTTACATATTTTGAATTTTAATCCTTTATCAGACATATGATTTGCAAATATTTTCTCCCATTCTGTACATTTCCTTTTCACTTTGTTGATTATATCCTTTGATGCACAAAAATTTTTAATTTTGATTTAGTCCAACTTAACTATTTTTACTTTTGTTACCTGTGCTTTTGGCATCCTATCCAAGAAATTTTTGCCAAATCCAATGTCATGAAGCTTTCCCTGTAAGTGCTTTATAGTTTTACCCCTTATAGATCAATAGGCCTTTGATCTATTTTAAATTAATTTTTGTATACAGTGTAAGGTAAGGGTTCAACTTCATTATTTGGCATGTAGATATCTAGTTTCCCCAGCACCATTAGCTGAAAAGACTGTCTTTTCTATGGTAAATGCTCTGGGCACTCTTGCTGAAAATCACTTGAACACATAGTGAAGATTGATTTCTGGGCTCTCTATCCTATTCTATTGGCCTATATGTCTGTCTTGATGCCAGCACCACACTGGTTCATTACTGTAGCTTTGTAATAAGTTTTGAAATTGAGAAGTGTGAGACTTCCCACTTGGTTCTTTTTTCAAAATTGTTTTGAATATTTGAGATCTCTTGTTTCCATATGAATTTTAAGATGGATTTTTATATTTCTGAAAAAAACACTGTTGTCAGTTTGATAGGGATTGCATTAAATGTGTACTGGATACATTTTATAATCACCCCCAGCCATTTTCCCAAGCTGGGATGCACATTTGATCCCACTGTGTGATTGGTGGAAATAGATTAGCTCCCTTGCAGTCTTTTTTCTCTTTGCTCTGCCAGCTTCAGTTTACTCCATAAATTCTCTTTGCCCTCCCCCAGATAGGGTCAGATATTGGCCCCTACTACTTTCAAACACCAGGGGACACATTTGCGTCCATTGAGTGGTCCCTTTGGAGCTATTCCCACTTGTTTGGAGATGAGTGGGAAATAGTTTCTCTCTTTCATTGTGGGTCATTGAGGGGCTGCACAGCATAATGACAGCTCTTCCAAATACATTTTTTGTTTGTACTTTGTCACTTAAATATTTTTGTACTCACAAGGAGAATCATGGTTTAAGGTAAGTCAAATTGATTTTATACTCTCTTAGTAGCTCTTGCATAGGTGATAGAGCACCTGCTTTAAGATACAAGGGTATTTAGTACTTCTGAATTTTTCTTGACCTTTAATATCTCAATTGCAACCGAGAAGGATGGATTTTTCTCTTTATCAGATTTTCTTATACTGTGTGTGAGGACTACTGGTACTATCTCTTTCTTTGTGTCTTGCAATCAGTAAATAACCACCCCCCCCCCCACACACACACACACATTTTATTAAAGCTTTTGGCAATAACACTGTATCAGACACTGTTGATTACATATCCTAATCCATTGTTTTCTTCAACATTTTAGGTAGAGTCCTATTTGCAGGGTGGGAGTGCATGTGGTACATACTCTTTTTTATGAATTAGAGGTTGATTTTATGTATAATAATTTGATTGGATTTTATAGTGGATATCAACTTAAATTCAATGATACGCAGAAACTCTACACTTTTACTTCTTCCCCTCCACCCCACTTTGTGTACTTGTGTTCAGAGTTTGCTTCTTTTGTTTTATGTATCCACTGTGTATGGATAGGATATACATACACACATATATATATATACACACACAGCATCTCATTATGGGGGCTCCACCCTTGTTACCTCATCTAAACCTAATTACCTCTCAAAGGCTTCACTTCCTAATATCATCATATTAGGGGTTACAATTTCAAGACATGAATTTTGGGGTACACGAACATTTAGTCCATATCACAGGTCCAGAATAAGGTATATATGTATATCATTTATGCTTATATGTGCATATATTTTTACTTTTATACATACATTTGCAAGAGAGTGTGTATATGTGTGAGGTGTGATTATGCATTGTTTTATTACAGTTATGATATGCACAAATTTCATTTACTATGGTTTAATAACACCATCCTCCAACTACATTTCAAATTTCAATTTTACAGTAAACAAGCATATTTACAATATATTTACAGTACATTTACTGTGAGTAATTATATAAAGTACAAAATTCATTGCTAGTTTTTCAGCCTACAAATCACTGCATATGTAACAGATATGAGTCATGATCAATGACCAATCATGTCACTTTTTTCTAAGTTTGTTAGTGATTGATTAATGTGCATCTGTCATCAGTTAACACAAAGATAGTTAAGGATAAAGTTGTGTTATCACTTTATCTCTTAGTGATCAATTCACGTGACATTCTATAAAAATAGATAATCAAAAGAGGGAATTGGTGAAAATAGTTACAGTGCAGCAGAGAAAGAAAAAGTGACAATGCAAAAAGTGAAAATCAAATAGAAGGTAAATGGAGTTATAAAAGAAATAGCTGATCTTGGGGATACCAACAATGCCACTTTTGGAGAGACCCTAGAGATGCCGCTAGAAGAATTTAGTGAAGGCAAACATGAGCAAAAATAAGAAAAATGGTTGGGATGCAAAGAATGGAGATGTCCTGGGAAGTTACATCCACAAAAAATATTTACAGCAAAGGAATTCTCAGAGATACTTCATGCCATTCCAAATGCAACAGATCCAATGTTGAAAGCCCATTCAAACTTAGAAGTAAAAAGTTTGAGACAGCACGGAAAAGATACTCTCTCCATATGGCAAGTTATCAACAAGAAGAAGGAAACCTGTTCAAAGTATTCTTGGTAAGTGTTGAGGGTTTTTTTTGTTTTCTACAAAATAAAATCAATTCTTAATGCTTCTAATGTTTAAATTAATGCTAATGTTTTAAATTAGAATTTAAATTGAAATTGTAATGTTTATTTAAAACTAAAAAATCTTAATTTTACTGATTTATTATTCCCTACACGGTTTTGAGGGAGAGTAAGAGAGCTTCCAATGCTTTAACAAAAATTTTTAAAGGTCAAGGAACAATCATAATTTCCCCCTTTGGTTATTAAAATAACATGGCTTCAGCTTACACTGTCATTTTTATCATCCTGCTCTCCTGTGCAAAGTGAGGACTGCCTGTATATGAAACATCTTCATTCAAGTACTATAGAAACATGTAAAAACAATGGCTTTGTTTCCCCTAAATTTCTCCAAGCAGTCCACAGGTAAACATAGAATTCAGAAGTTAAAAAGAACAGGAAAAACTTGTTTTAAAAGAAATGTGAGGGGAATGGGCAGAACCACTTTGTGATGCTGGTGAGTTTGCACAGTTTATAAGCCGACAACTCATATGTTGTAGAATTGTCTAAGATTTTAGATGTTAGGGAGACTATACAAAGGCTCCAAAAATGGAGAGTATGGGCCTCTTCATGTTCTGCTTTGAGTAGTTAGCAGGTAGGCGGGAAGAGCTAATCAGAGATTAAATTCTCAGAGTTGTCACTTTGCTACAGCCTATCCCAGGCTGCAGAGCCATCACCACTGGACAAGGGTGCCGGCCGGTGCTTGCCTGGTAACAGTTACTGCCCAGCTTCGTAAGAAGATAGAGAAAAAGATAAAGGACATGCACCGCCCCTGGGGGCATCTAGCCAAAGTCTAGTCTACCAGACTGAGCAAAGGATGCTAGATTGCTGTGCTGTTTCCAGTTCAGTCTTGCTGCTGCACTGCCCTCTGAAAAAACTGGTGTCTGGGTTTTCTGCAGGGTGCCCTTCACCACATATAATTAGCAATTCACAACTCATCCCCAGGATTATCCCAGCAGCTGTGACCACAAAAGAGCCTTTAACATGAGGGTTGGAGATGGAGGAAGAAAGGACTGAGAATAGGGATGGAATGGAGGCTGTCAAGAAGGCTAAGAAGCCAGATAAAGGGGACTAGGGAAATTGTCCTCGGATATAGGAACTGAGCCTCCTGTCATTATCCCAGCATCTTTTCTTGATCCCAGCTTACACCCTCAGCGGTTTTTAAAGTATAATCCATACTCCGGCCCTTAAGTAAAAGCGGTCTTCATTAATAAAACAAAGACTTCAAAGAAACAGTGGATCTACCCATCTCCACCTGATATTTTCCCACTTGGAAATGAGAATATTTCTTTTAAAAAGTCCCAGGAGGAAACTTGGTTTTCTGTTCTGGAAGCAGGGCAGAAAACTATAACATAGTTCTTAGAAATGACACTGGAAAGCGGAGCCAAAGCACTTTTGAAGATGCTACTGCTGCTGAAAAGTTGGATCTTTAGTACCATTCTCACTTCATTAATACATTAATTGCTGGGTAGTGAATAGTAAAACATATAGAAGACAGAGAAAAAGGTAAAGATTACTTAGGTTTTTGTTTGCTTATTTGTTTTTCTTTAGAAGATAAACAATGACGTGTTTTTCTTATGTATAGTAACAAAGAAAATGCTGGCCATATCAAGTGTGATATGTGGAGGCATTGCTTTTCTTTTTTGGGCAATGTTAGGATTTCCTAGAAAATGTCAGTGAAAAATTTCTGCTAAAAAATATTAATTATATTATTATTGATTCAGTCTGCTACTAGTGACTGGCCTTTCCTTCCCTAACATTGAATAATTAGAATCAGAAAGTATTCTCCCAGCCACAGCATCTGATTGCTTTTCAGACTGAGTCGCCTGTTTTGCCTTCTAAAATGATCATCCTGTTGTAAATATTTATTGAACTTTGGGCAAGTCTTAGGTGATGGTGATACCTAGTATTTAAATTTAAAAAAATGGGATTTCTGGCATTAAGGGAATTCATCTTTAATGAAGAAACAAGCATGTAAGCAAACAGTAGTGATGCAACAAAATAATTGCTAAATAGAAGTATGTTCAATTGGAAGCTGAAGAGAAGGAGATTATAAGATTGCCTCTGGTCGTCAAGTAAGGCTTCATGACGGGAGAAGTATTTGTGCTAAATCTTAGATCAAGCAGGCATTTATGAGAGAGCACATGATCAAGTGAAACCTCCCCACCACAAATACAACTTGGTGGTATTTTTCTTACCTTAAAAAAACTCATTAGACTTCACTCCTCCTTTAGCTACCAATTTGTTTCTTGTCTTCTCTGTATAGACACCTTCTTGAAAATTATTCCTAGCTAGTTTTTTTCTAATTTCTGTCTTCCCATTTTATGTTCAATCTACTCTGATCAGGCTCCTATTTCCTTTTATTCTACCAGATTTGCCTTTCAGTTTCATTAGTAGCGTCCATATTGCTAAATCCAGTGTTCCATTCTCAGTCTTCATGTTATTCGACCTATTTGCATCATTCAATACTCTCTCTTTCTGGAAATAGTTTTCTCATTTCACTTCCAAGACACCAATCTCTCATGGTTTGCTCCCTCCCTAACTTGTAACTCCTTCCAGGCTTCCTTTGCTTGTTCCTTCTTTTCTTCCTGAACTCTTAACTTTGGTGTGCCCCAGGGATCAATCCCTGAACATGCCCCCTCTATATCTACGCTTGTACCCTTGGCAGTCTGAACCAGACTTACAACTTTAAATGTCACATAGATTCTGATGACGTCCAAATACATATCTCCAATATAGGTATCTTCCCAGAATTCCAAATTTTTAAATTCACTTTATTGACTGTCAAATAAACATATCAAACTTAACATTGTCCAAGCTGAAATCTTAGTATATCTTTCTCCCATAACATCTTCTATCTATGGTTTTCTTTATCTCGGA
Organism: Equus quagga; assembly: GCF_021613505.1. Taxonomy (NCBI): domain Eukaryota; kingdom Metazoa; phylum Chordata; class Mammalia; order Perissodactyla; family Equidae; genus Equus; species Equus quagga. The sequence goes on from NC_060267.1 coordinate 48,623,965, forward strand.
AAATATCATCTTTATCTTTGCAATTTTCAAGCCAAAAACCTTATAGTCACGTTTTGACTCTTTTTTCCCCCCATCATACCCCAAATACAATCAGTAAGTTCTGCCTGGTATTTCAAAACATAACCAGAATCTGAATACTTTTCACCACCTCTACTGTTACCACCCTGTTCCTAGCCAACATTTTCTCTCTTCTAAATATTCTTCCCTCTTCCACCATTGACCATCTAGAGCAACATTGTCCAGTGAATATATAATGTGAGACACAAATGTCATTTAGAAGCCACACTAAAAAATTAAAAAGTAATAAATGAAAATAATTTTAATTGTATTTTTAATTAACTCAATTTAGTAAATATATTGTTTCACTATGTAACAATATAAAAATTATCAATGGGATTTTTACATACATTTTTTTACACTTTTTTATTGTGGTAATATCGGTCTATAACATTGTATAAATTTCAGGTGTACATCATTATATTTCAATTCCTGTGTAGAGTACATCATGTATACCACGCAACGACTAAGACTAATTACCTTCCATCACTGTACACGTGTGCCCTGTTACCTCTTACACCCTTCTCCCTCCACCCTTCTCCTCTAGTATCCACCAATCTAATCTCTGTATCTATGTGTTTGTTCATTGCTTTTATCTTTTATTTATGAGTGAGACTATCTGGTATTTGACTTTCTCTGTCTGAATTATTTTGCTTAGCATAATACCCTCAAGGTCCATCCATGTTGCTGTAACTTACAAGATTTCATCTTTTGATGGCTGAGCAGTACCCCATTGTGTATATATACCACATCTTCTTTATCCATTCGTCCACTGATGTACACTTAAGTTATTTTCAAGTCTTGGCTATTGTGAATAATGCCACAGTGAACATAGGGTGCATATATATTTATGCATTCATGTTTTTGTGTTCTTTGGCTAAATACCCAGAAGTGAAATAGCTGGATCATTTGGAAGTTCGATTTTTAATTTTTTGAGGAATCTCCATACTGTTTTCCATAATGGCTGCACCAGTTTACATTCCCATACTAAGTTTTTTATATTCAGTGTGCATTTATTACTTACAGGACATCTGGATTTGAAGTAGCCACATTTCAAGTGCTCAATAGCCACTGTCTACCAAACTAGACAGTACAGTTCTAAAGTATGTATATATATTTTTAAATTCATGAACATGATTTTTTTTGCTAGGAAATATTAGCACTGACCTAACATCTGTTGCAAATCTTCCTCTCTCTTTTATTTTCCTCCCCAAAGCCCCAGTACATAGTTATATATTCTAGTTGTAAGTCTTTCTTGTTCTTCTATGAGATTCACCACCACAGCATGACTAATGACACGTAAGTAGTGTCATTACTTGCCCAAGAACTGAACCTGGGCCATCAAAGTGAGCATACCAAACTTTAACCACTAGGCCATCAGGGCTGGCTCTAGAGTATATTTTCAACAAATTCCTTAAAACAAATCAGATCTGTTCAAAATGCTGCAGTGGTTTTTCATTCACAGGAGTAACACCAAAATCCTACCAATGGTCTGCAAGGCTCTATTGGATCCAGTCACTCAGTTACTTTTGTAATCTCATCTCCTACTACTTGCCCCTTCACTCAGTCTTCTCCAGTCATACAGGCATCCTCACAGTTTTGTGAGCAAGCCAGATATATTCACCTTGGTCCTTTGTACTATGTGTTCTCTTTGCCTGGGACGATCTCCCCCGACCCCCGTGTACATATACCTCACTAGCTCACTTCCTTCAAGCCTTTAGTAAATGTCACCTTCACATTGAACTCTTTCCTGACTACTATACTAAAATTCCAACTCCTTCCACCAACAATCCTAATCCCCTTCCCTCTGATATAGTTTGTGACAAACTGCATAATTTACTAGGCACACAAATTCCATAAAGGCAAGGATTTGTGTATGTTATGTACACTGTTGTATTCCTAGAGCTACAAAAGTGTCTGGTATGTGATAGAAGCTCAACTGGTTGTTGTTGAATGAATGAATAAAAGAATGAATGAATTAGTGAATGAATGAGAAAACTTGGCTTTATGGTGACACAAGTTCTGAACCAAATACTTGAGTTTTTTACTAGTTGCTTGTTTGAACTGGACATTTTAAAATCACTTTGAACTTAATACGTTTGTATAATTTTAGCGACCTGATATTTCCACTTGGCTTTTATACCAGGGCTCATATGTATTGTACCAAACTGCTGGTTTCTTGTTCCATTTGAGGATCCTCCCATCCATAGACTTGACTATGAACCAGCCATTTATTTCAGCTGTAGGTAAAAGGTATCCTTTTGGCAAACCTTATTTTTCTCAAGGTTATACCTCAACTAGTAACTTCATCTATCTAGTTGCAGTAAGTTAGAAAGTAAAGGTGGGTAGTAAAAAGCTAGTAAAATTCCAACATCTTTTTTCTTCCACTGTTTCGTGTTTAAGGACAAAGGAAAAATTTCAACTTCTAGGGAAAGGCTGCCCTTGAAAGACAATCTAGTCTCAGTTGAGTCAACAATAAGGAGCCAGTCTCTGAAATTATGAATATAGAGAATTGGTTTACTTTCAGTGAGACATGACCCAGATGCCGTAATAAATTACAGGAAAGGAAATTGATGTATAGAGTAAATGCTAGGAAAATTTAAAAAATGAGAGGAAAAACGGCAGGAGAAGATTAATTAAGTTTCTGGAAGTTTGTTATTTGTTCATTATTGGTATCTTAAATTATGCATAGATCTGCATTCTTCAGTGCTGATTTCTTTCATATTCTGTCTTGAGCTTTAACTTTTCTGAGTTGAAGTTTAAAGTCAAGTCATTTGAATTGAATATGGAGGTAAAATACATTTTCTCCATCTGAAATATATGAGAATCTTTACCCTGAAGGTCAAATTCTTCCTTTTGCTCACACTTTTATTTTTTCTTCTCCACCACCATGTTAATTTTAGTTAAAAATCCTAGTATCTTTAAAGACAAGGCATGCATAGAGGATGCAACAAAAGTCTACAAGGCTGGAACCAAGTCAATAATAATTGCTTCTTTCAGTCTGAACATCAAAAAACTTGGATAGATGGCCAGGCAAACTGCATGATCTATCATGGATCTACGGCCATTTTCAACTTCAAGAATGAAGTGGTTAGATTTCTCTTTGCAATATACATTTCATTTAATTTATTGAGTAGCTACTATATGATAGGTGTACTTCAATGGTGTGATACATCAGTCAACAAGACAGTCAACGATGTTTGCCTTTATGGAGCTTATTTCCCAAAGGAAGAGAAAGAGAATGAAAAATAATCATAATGAATATATAAATCAAAGAGGATATCAGAAGTTAGTAAATTTTATGCAAAAATATATATACAAATTAGAGAATGTTATAAGTGTTCCGAATGGGTAGGCTGAACGTAAGATAGTCTTATCTTACTGAGTTGATGACACTTGAGCAAAAATGTATGGTAGATGAGGGAGTTAGTTAAGGGATTATCTGGGAGTTAGGCTTCTCAAGAAGAGAAAACACTAGAAAATGAAACTTAAGGTAGGTATATACCTGGAACATTCAAGGAACAGAAAAGTGGCAGCCAGTCAATGTGCCTAGAAAGAGGGAGTGAGTGAGGGATGTGGATCATTAGGGTTTTGTAGGCTATTGTAAAGGCTTTAGTTTTTCCTCCAAGTAAAATAAGGAGATATCACAGAATTATGAGCAAAAGTGTGACATGATCTGGCTTAGGTTTTTAAAAGAATTTTCTTTGCTGTGATGGGCCAGTGAGTGGTAAATATAAGAGCAGAGAGTCATGTTACAAGGCTGCTGCAATATCCCTAGCAAAAGAATAACAGGCTCTAAAAGGACCATAGCATTGGAGATAGTGAAAATGAGAAAACCGGGAGAGATCCAGTACAGCACTCTGTATCTTGTAAAAGAAATCTTCGCTGCACTATCTGAGGTCCTCTTCATACTGGATTGGAGTGAAAAATTACAATGCAAGCAAAGTCTGAATGTGGGCAAATGGAAATGCATAGGACAACTGGGAAGCCTTAATAACGTTTATTTATTATTAAATGTGTTAAGCAGGGTAAGTATTCTGAGACTATAATCAGCTACCTTCACAGTTTCCTCCACATCATCTCCCAAAAACGACCTCAACAAACAGATGCCAAAGAGAACCTTCAGACAAATATATGGTCTTTAGTGAGGGTTTGGCATCGAATATCAATATTTACTTCTATATGGTGAGTTGGACTGCACTGCATATAAGCAGCAAGTGTCCCTTTTGTCCTAGACTAAATGAAAGGCTAATTTGATCCTTGTTTCTTTCTACTCAAGACTTTGCCTTTTGTTTCTTTGTTGTTGCTGTGGACTCTCATTGACAGGGAAGACTTAGAACATTACTGAAACCTACACTTACCACACCCACTGGTGGCCTAAAATGGAAGAGAATAAGTGAGAAAGAGAAAATGTTTAACCCAGTTGACCTTTACTTAAATTTCTAGAACTTCTGTATGTTCCTGAGCTTGAAGAACTGATTGTACCCTTAGACTACATTTTTGTTCTTGAAACATTTTACATTGTCCCAAACTTCAGGGAGGAGAAATGAATAAGAAGGATATTGACTTCCCCATAGAGGGGGTAACTAGCTACAACTTATTGAGCACTTACTATAGATAGGTACTGTACTGGTTCTGTGGCATTCTGTGCTGGATATTATACGAAGTATATGACATGATAAAGGAGTTTCTAAATTTAGAGAAACTTCTCCTGTCATGATTTCATTCATATCCAGTTGGGTGTGAAAATACACACACAATGATTTGAAGGCAATAATACAGCCAATAATTATGTTTTCAACTTTGAAAAATGTAAGAAAAAGTGGCCATAAATTAAACTTTCTGACAATGAAAACTAATACTTATAGCATTTTCTTAAGAAAAAATATTGGCAGCTTAACACTATACTATATATTATACATAGTCCCACCAAAAAAAAAAAAGATGAGATGAAGTAAGATAGCTATAAGTTGGTTAAAGTTGGTGTATTAGTTGCCAGAGCTACTGGACAACACCACAGACTAGATAACCTAAACAACAATTCTTGAGACTAGAAGTCCAAGATCAAGGTGTTAGCAGCGTTGATTTCTTCTGAGGTCTCTCTCCTTGGCTTGTAGATGGCCACTTTCTTCCTGTATATTCACACAGTCTTCCCTCTGTGCACATGCCTATCTGTATCCAAGTTTCTCCTTCTTATGAGAACACCAGTTGTAGCAGATTAAGGCCCACCCTAAAGACCTCATTTTAACTTAATCATCTCTTTAAACATCTCAACTCCTAATACGGTTACATTCTGAGCTGCTAGGAGTTAGATCTTCAACTTATGAATTCAGTCCACAATTCAGCCCATGACAGTTTCGTAAATTCTCAGTTGTCACTAGGGAATGCATAGGCACATAAATACACATATTTTGGAAACAGGCAGGATAAAAATTTGAAGATACTCTAGAAGTTAGGAAAGTGTAAACCAGTGCTACAAAGTTTCCCAAAAAAGTGCTGAAATCATTTAATTTCAGAAATGATATACGAGAATTTATGATGACTCACCATTGTATTTTTCTTTTCCTCATTTTGAATTTTATATGCTTATCCATGACCTAAAATAGGAATTTAGAAAATCTTTTCTAGATATTTTCTTTATGACCATTTATGTGTATAATAATATATCAAAGAATGCAAGCATACCTCATTTCATCGCACTTTGCTTTATTGCACTTCGCAGGCATTCTGTTTTTTACAAATTAAAGGTTTGCGGCAACCTTTCATCGAGCAAGTCTATCAGCACCATTTTTCCAACAACAGTTGTTCACTTCATGTCTCTATTACATTTTGGTAATTCTTGCACTATTTCAAAGTTTTCATTATTATTATATTTGTTATGGTGGTCTGTGTTCAGTGATGTTTGATCTTACTATTGTAATTGTTGTGGGGTGCCACAAACCATGCCCATATAAGATGGTGAACTTAATTGACAAACGTTGTATGTGTTCTGACTGCTCGACCAACCAACCATCCCCCCATCTCTCTCCTTCTCCTCAGGCCTCCCTGTTTCCTGAGACACAACAATATTGAAATTAGGCCAATTAATAACCCTACAATAGCCTCCAAGTGTTCAAGTGAAAAGAAGAGTCAAACGTCTCTCACTTTAAGTCAAATCTCAATGATTAAGCTTAGTGAGGAAGGCCTGCTGAAAGCCAAGAAAGGTGGAAAGCTAGGCCTCTTGTGCCAAATAATTAGCCAAGTTATGAATGCAAAGGAAATTAAAAGTGTTACTCCAGTGAACACACAAATGATAAGAAAATGAAACAGCCTTATTGCTGATATGGAGAAAGTTTTAGTGGCCTGGAAAGAAGATCAAACCAGCCACAACATTCCCTTAAGCCAAAGTCTAATAAATCAAGGCCCTAAATCTCTTTAATTCTATGAAGCCTGAGAGAGGTGTGGAAGCTGCAGAAGAAAAGTCTGAAGCTAGCAGAGATTAGTTCATAAGGTTTAAGGAAATAAGCCATCTCTGTAACATAAAAGTGCGAGATGAAGCAGCAAGTGGTGATATAGAAGCTGCAGTAAGTTATCCAGAAGATCTAGTTCAGATAATTAATGAAGGTGACTACATTAAACAACAGATTTTAAATGTAGATGAGACAGCCTTATATTGGAAGAAGATGCTACCTAAGATTTTTATAGCTACGCAGAAATCAATGCCTGGCTTCAAAGTTTCAAAGGAAAGGCTGACTCTTCTGTTAGGGGCTAATTCAGCTAGTAACTTTACGTTGAAGCCAATGCTCATTTACCATTCCAAAAATCCCAGGGCTTTTAAGAATTATGCTAAATCTACTCTTCCTGTGCTCTAAAAATGAGACAACAAGGCCTGGATGACAATACACTGTTTACAACATGGCTTACTGAATATTTTAAGCCCACCGTTGAGACCTACTGCTTAAAAGAAAGATTTCTTTCAAAATATTACTGCTCATTGAGAATAAACCTGGTAACCCAAGAGCTCTGATGAAGGTGTACAACAAGATTCATGTTGTTTTCAGGCCTGCTAGCACAACTTCCATTCTGCAGCCCATAGATCAAAGAGTAATTTTCTTTTAAGTCTCGTTATTTGAGAAATACATTTCATAAGGCTATCGCTGTCAGATAGTGATGGCTCTGATGGATCTGGGCAAAGTAAACTGAAAATCTTCTGGGAAGGATTCACCTTTCTATGTCCCATTAAGAACATTTGTGATCCATGGGAAGATGTCAAAATATTAACATTAACAGGAATTTGCAAGAAGTTGATTCCAACCCCTACGGATGACTTCAGGAGGCTGAAGACTTCAGTGGAGGAAGTAACTGCAGATGTAGTGGAAATAGCAAGAGAACTAGAATTAGAAGTGGAGCCTGAAGATGTGACTGAATTGCTGCAATCTCGTGATAAAACTTTAGCAGATGAGGAATTGCTTTTTATGAATGAGAAAAAGAGTGGTTTCTTGAGATGGACTCTACTCTCAGTGAAGATGGGAAAATTGGAGAAATAACAAGGATTTAGAATATGACATAAACTTAGTTGATAACGCAGCAGCAGGGTTTGAGAGGATTGACTCCAATTTTGAAAAAATTTTGGGGGTGGGTCCGCCCTCGTGGCGCAGCTGTTAAGTACACACATTCCACTTCAGCACCCAGGTTTGCTGGTTTGGATCCTGGTTGTGGACTTATGCACCACTTGTCAAGTCATGCTGTGGCAAGTGTCCCACATAAAATAGAGGAAGACGGACACAGATGTTAGCTCAGGGCCAGTCTTCCTCAGCAAAAAGAGTAGGATTGGCAGCAGATGTTAGCTCAAAGCTAATCTTCCTCAAAAGAAAAAAAAAAGAGGAAGAAGTTCTACTGTGGATAAAATGCTGTCAAACAGCATCAATGCTACAGAGAAATCATTCACGAAAGGAATAGTCAATGGATGCAGCAAACTTTATTGTTGTCTTACTTTAAGAAATTTCCACAGCCACCCAAACTTCAGCAAACACCGCACTGATCAGTCAGCAGCCATCAACATCAAGGCAAGACCCACCACCAGCAAAAAGATTACGACTCATTGAAGGCTCCAATGATTGTTAGCATTTTTTAGCAATAAAGCATTTTTTGATTAAAGCATGTACGTTATTTTTTAGACATAGTGTTATTGCACACTTAATAAACTACAGTATAATGTGAACGTAACTTTTATATTCACTGGAAAACCAGATAATTCATGTGAGTCATTTTATTGTGGTGTCTGGAACTGAACACACAAAATCTCTGAGGTATGCCTGTACCTATCTTACTGTGGTGAAAGCTGCAAAGAGTGGATGAGTAAACGTCTATTTCAGCCTTAAATAAACCAACTTTTTTCATATGAGAAGGATTGTTAATGAAATGTCATTTACACTCTTCCTTCATGTAATCTTTATATGGCTAAATAAATTCATTTATTAATTTTTATTCTAACTTATAAAAGAAGGAATCCAATCCTTCACAAAATCATTTACAATGTTTACTACACTATAAAGCAGTATAAAGGTCTAGGACTCTCTTTGTTGCTATGACAGTGAAGTTCCCTGTGTTCTTTGCTTCTCACCGCCACAATCTGACATAAAGTACGGAGACTGATAAGAGGGGAGAAGCAGCTTATTTCTCTCCCTCTACTCCTTCCACATTGCACATTGTGAAACGTGGCCACCAAAGTTTACACTTGATATTGTAGGTTATGCTTAGTTATTTTTCATCAGGTTCAGGAAATAAAGAATTTAATATCTTTGATTTGTCCCACGTTCAATATTGAAGGAAGTGGAAAGTGTGCCTCTTTTTTAAGAAAGGCATAAGTAGTGCTAACTGTGATAATGCAAGAGAATATATGTGCAGTGGAAAAGGCCTTTGTCCCTAGATAAAGAGCTCCCCTAGACAGGAAATAAAGAAAAAAAACTATATTTTATGCATTATAAATTCATATAGATATATTTTCCTTCCCATCAAACACGTTTTAAGTTGATTGATGAAATTTTAAATGATTTTTATCTTTATTTAAATGCTTATCGAGGAGACCAATAAACTAAACTGAGTTTTTACATGCCGTTGCTAGGCAACATAAGCTGGTGCATCTAAGTTTATGGGTGTAATGATGGTCTTAGTCATAACTGATTCATCAGCATGCCTCAGTGGAACAGATTGAAGAGTAAAGGGAAGGGAGTGAAAGATTCCTCTACTTATCTGAAATTCAATTAAATCTGCCTAAAAGAGATAAAAGAGACAAAGCATGAGGTGAGCATTGAGTGTTCCACTCAGCCCTGAGTGATATGTGACTCATTTAGACTTTCAAAAGAAGGCCCATGGGAGAAATATTCAGACATTGATTAGAGTTTCTTACTTTACATCACAATCAAAGATCAAATCCCCTAGAAACAAATTCATACTGAGCCATGTACAATTTTCTATGATTCCCTAGGTCTTTATTCAAGTTACTGAACTAAAGAATTACATGAAATGGATTCATTGTGGCTGAAACCAGTGAAGGGATGAAGCTTTGCTATGTGAGTCATGGTGCGCAGAATATGAGTATTTAGAGGTGGAGCAGAACATGAGGAAAAAGAGGCCTGGTGACTTAAGAAATCATGGAGATGTCTCTGTCCTCTCACACCGCTATGGGATTTAGATTACAGACAATATTTGAACAGGTGTCCGAGGGACAGAGGGAGAGGGTCAACACCTAGCTTTTGTTAAAAATTTCCACACATTTTAATATTTTACTTTAGCCTACCTTTATGGTCTACGTTTTTATGTTTACAAACACAATGAGTTATTCTCTTTTGAGCATAAATTTATAACATGAACTCTGCTAAATATTTTCAACGCCTCAATGCTGAATATCTCATATCAGTTTTTCTTAAATAAATCAGCAAAGGAAAGCTTAGATTGTTTACCTAAGATTATATTAAATGGTAGAACTTCATTTTAACTCAGTTCTGTCTCATGCCTGTTGTAAACATTCAAACAATCTGGAAAATAGTATAGAAAAAAATAAAAGCCTGTACAGCATCACCAGAAGCACATTTTGACAATACCTTTCTTTTCTTCTCTACAGAGACTGGGATTCAATAGTCTGTGAAATATATTAGCCGGTTGAATACAGCTTTGTTAAAACATGATTTACGTACTGTGCAAGAACAAAAAATCTCCTAAATTTTTCAGATCACTGTGCTATAAAGATAACCATTGTCAACAAAAGGAGGATGTGGAATGGGACTGGTGCGTTTTCACTAGGGGTCTCTGCAGTGGTGACTCACATTTCAAGAGTGCCACCTTGCATCTCCTAATGATGGAATTTCCATCAATTCATGCTCAGATTGAAATAATATTAAAAAGAGCCAGAGGGCTCAATGATGAAGATCTGATATATAAAGGAGGAGAGGAAGGAAGAGCAAAGAATGGGATAGGGGATGAAATTTAGGATCATGATAGACAAATGTTTGAACATTTTGAAAATTATGCTTTTTGAGACTAGGTGAGTATATCTCGTCCCCTTCCAATTGACAGCACCCAGAGTGAACCTATAAATTGTGTGTCAGATCAAAACACTATTCTATGGATAATACTTCACCAGCTTCCTCCTTCACTTAGAATATTAGCCAAAATTAGCTTGCGGGAATGGAAAAACTAAAATTAGCTTGTTAACTATTTGACCTCATTTTCCACTATGCTCCTCTTCCAGACACTACTGGCTTTCTCACTCTTTCTGGAGTGTTCCAGGCATATTCTGGCTTTCGGATCTTCCCACCATCTACCAAGATGATGTTCCCCCATATGTCTACACGGCTCTCTTCCTCACCTCCTCCAACTTTACTCAAATCTCACCTTCTCAATGATGCCTATTCTGACTAACCTATTAAAATTGCAACTAACATTCCTACTCCTCAACATCACTAATCAACTTCAACCTGGCCTATCTTTTTTCCCCCATAATACTTATAACCTATTCAATTACCATATGGTTTATTTATTATTTTTAGGTTTTTTATCTGTTTAATCTTCCTAGAATGGAAATTCCATGAGGACAGGGATCTCTATTCATGGATATATCTCAAGCACCTAGAACAATATCCAGCACATATTAGATATTCTGTAAATGTTTGTTTAATAAAAGAATTGAGAGATGAATGTATGTATATATGCAATTCTAAAAGGCAGCAAGTGTGTATACGTGTGTGTGTTTATTTATATCTCTATATGTATTATTGGAGAATTAGAAGGACTAATCCTCTGCCTGATTTCCATGAAGAAAATTTTCCCCAAAAGACTCCCAGGAGAAGAGAGACTGATCTGAGTGAGTTTGGGTCAGGAATTGGGCCTGGCTGAGCTCCCTCTCACTTGCGATCCAATGCCCATGTGGAGCACATTCTATTTTGTTCCCCTATGCCTTTCCCTGGAAATAACCTGCAATCGTCCGGTGACACCAGTGACTAGGTGAGTAATCTGCCTTATCCTGAGGGGCATAACTGGGAAGCCCATTGTTCACGTGCGCTTATGACATATTATCCAAAATCAGCTTTTCAGTAATAAAGCTGACTTTTCTCTGATCTGTTTTTCCTGGTTCTGAACCCTAGCAGGAAAGAGGAGAATATAATTTTGGGGGTTTTGCAAAATCTTAACATGACAAGAGGGCTTTCCAAAAAAATCTCTTCACAAGTTCTTTCTCCAAACTCTCTCCACACTTTTATATTTTAAAAGTTGGAGAAGTGGAATAGGTTTTAATCTTACTCATTTCTTTTGAAAATCTGTATGGGTCATTTGCAATCTCCCTTTGGCCCTTCACATCTTTTGAAGTCTGGTGTGCAGTATGAGCTTTAATTTTCAGAGCTGTTAAAAATATACACACTCACACAGATACATTTATTTAAATTAGAAACATGTATTCATATATTCAAAACCGCAAGCATACACCTGTTATATACACTCAAAATGCATACACATGGGAATGCATATATGCATATGCCATATATCTAGACGCACACTTCCATATTCACTAATATTTTCACACATATCTTTACAAATGTAAACACATATAAATATATGCATATAAAGTATACATATAAATACCCATGAAAATACACATAATCCAAAGAAAACTGGAGTAGCTATATTATTACCAAAGTAGACTTCAGAAGAAGGTATATTACCATGGATAAAGATGTGCATTTCATAGTAATAAATGGGTCAATTCATCAAGAGAAGAAAACAATCATAATTGTGTGTGCATCTAAAAAGATAAATATAAAATACATGAAACAAAAACTTAACTAAAAGGAAAGTTAGAAAAACACAATTATATTTAGACATTTCAGGCCTTTCTCTCAGAAACTGATATAACAATTAGAGTAATTTATAGAACAAGAAGACTGAACAACACTATCAACCCGATTTAATCAATACTCATAGAACACTTAACCCAACGATAACTGAGTTCTTTTTTTTTTTGCAAGTTCACACAAAAAATTCAATACAGATCATATCCGGGACACAAAAGAAGATTAAATAAGTTTCAAACAATTAAAAACAAAGTACTTCTCTGACCACGACAGAATGATCTAGAAATCTACAGCCATACAGTATCTGGAAAATCTCCAAATATTGAGAATGTAAAAATACACTCCAAATTAACACATAGAAAAATCAAGAAATGATAAGGAAGATTACAAAGTATTTTGAATTGAATGAAAATGAAAACACAATATATTGTGTCCCACGATGGAGCTAAAGTAGCGCGTAGGAGGAAATGGATAGCAATAAACTGCTACTCTTAGAAAAGAAGAAAAGTCACAAATTAATCTAGGCATCCCCATTAAAAAAGTATAAAAATTAGAGAAAGCTAAACCTAACATAAGAAAGAAAGAGGACTGAAGGAAATGCAAAAACAAATCAATGAAATAGAAAAAGAGAAGATGAGTGTAAACAATACCTGGTCCTTTGGAAAGATCAATAAAATGGGTAAATATCTATCCAGATTGATCAGCAAACTAGGAATAGAGAAGAACCTTCTCAAGTTCATAAGCAGCATCTACAAAACATTACACTTATCATATTTTATGAGGGAAGATAATGTTTTCCTCCTAAGACTGGAAACATTGCAAGAATAGGCAATCTTCCCCTTCTATTCAGCACTTATGGTAGGTTCTAGCCAGTAAAATAAGGCAAGAAAAGAAACAAAAGGAATACTAATTAGAAAAATAAAACAACTTTTATTCACAGATGGTGTAAACACTTATGCATAAAATCCGAAGGAATCTACAAAATAGGTAATAGAAGTACTGAGTGATTAGTTTGGCAAAGTTTCAGGATATAAAGTCACTATATACAAGTTGATTGCATTTCTATTTCTTAACAACAGACAACTGAAAATTGAAATGAAATATATAATACAATTTTCACTGATATGAAAAATACAAAATACCTAGGGATATAATGAACAACACGTGCAAAACTTGCACACTAAAATTGCTTGAGTACAAATTAAAGGAGGCCTAAATAAATGCGGGAAAAACAATGCTCAAAGATGAAGACAAAATGTTATTAAAATATCAATTTTCCTCAAATTAAACTATAGCTTCAATGTAATCTGAATAAAAATCCTGGCAGTCTTATTTGGAAATTAATAAGCAGATTTCAAAACTTATAAGAATATGAAAATGACTCAGAATAGTAAAAAAATGTATATCTTGAACAGAAGATAACATAGTTGAAGGATTTATAACATGTGATTTCGGGATCTAATATAAAGCTATAGTAATCAGGATCATGTGACATCAGCATAAATACAGAAAATATGTCAATGAAACAAAATAGAATCAAGAAATAGTTCCAGACATAGACCCTCAGATTTTCAACAAAAGTAACTAGGTAATCAAAAAGGAAAGAAAAGTCTTTTCAGCAAATGGTCCTGGAACAATTGAATGTTCATATTAAAAAAAATGAACCCCATTATTTACGCTATATCACGTGCAAAACTTTTCTCAAAGTGAATCAAAAACCTAAATATGAGCTAAAACTATACAATGTCTAGGGAAAAAAAATAGAAGGGGAAATCATTGAGACCTTGAGTTAGGCAAAGATTTTATGGAGAAGTCACATAATTTATAAACCATGGAAAGAAAAAGTGATAAATTTGACTTTATTAAAATGAAATACTTTTGATATCCCAAACAAACTGTGAGGAAAATTAAAAGTTAAGCCACAAACTCAGAGGAAACACTTCCAGAACATATAAGGATGAGAGATTTGTATCCAAAATACATAAAGAACTCTTACAACTCAATAATAGACAAGTAACTCAATTAAAAATGGGCAAAGTATTGAACAAACAAGTCACCAAAGAAGACATGTAAATGATAAATAAGTGCATACAACAAAGCTCAACATAATTACTCGTTGGAGGAATGTAAACCAAATTATGAGAGATCAATACATACCTATAAGAAATAGATAAAATTTTAAAAAGACTGACAATAACAAGTGTCTTAGAGGATGTGAAGCATCTGAAACCCTCCTACATTGTTGGTGGGAACTGAAAGTCATACACTCATTTTGGAAAACAATTTGGCCATTTTTTATAAAGCTAAATGTATACTTTGCATATGACACAGCAATCCTACTCCTGAGAATTCACCCAAGAGAAATAAAATATGTGCCAACAAAAAGATTTGTTATAAAATGTGCACAGCAGCTTCATTCATAATAGTCAAACACTGGGGAAAAAAAGTCCATCATCTGCTTATTGGTAGACAATTTGTGACATAACACAAAATGGGAACACTACTCAGAAAGAAAAAGGAATGAACTACTCATAAGCATGACTTGACTGAATCTCAAAAGCATTCCTATAACTGAAATAGACCAGACACAAACACTACATACTATATGATTCCATGTGTATGAAATTTTAGGAAAGGCAAAACTATATTGACATAAAGCAAATTAATGCTCGTCAAGAGCCAAGGTCAAGGAGAATAGTGACTATGAAAAGAAACAAGGAAACTTTTGGGGGGCAATGGAAGTGTTCTAAATCATAGTTGTGGTGGTGTTTGCATGGTGGCATACATTCATCAAACCTTAACAAATTGTACAATAAAAATTAGTGAATATTATCATGTAAATTATGTCCAATAAACATTTAAAAGTATTGAAAAATTAATTAATGGAAAAATGTGACTTACAATGCTTTATATCTTTTAGAGTTTGTTCCATTTGAATGCTATATATAGAGGAGGTTTGGGAGTGGCTCCATATCAGTTCTTAGTCCTTCACATGTAACCTGGACCTCTCCATGTGTGTACAGGTATTGTTCAAGACTAAGACAGTTATGGAGATGGACATTTCATCCAGGGGCCTAAGGTAACATTTAAACGGAGACTAAAAGAGGATATTAAACTAGCTTTATCATTGCCTCACTCAAATAGTGTTTGTTCAATGTAGAAATTGCATGAGCTTAAGGAAGGAGCCTATCTTAAACAGTATTCCTGAGGTTTAGTAGTGGAGAAACAGATGAATTATACCAGAAGGCAAATACTGAGAGGGAATGGGGAAGAGGTGTCAGAAGATATGGGTCTAAATCCCAACATGCTTATTTTCAGTTGGTATGATGATCTCAGGCCAATCATTTGATTTTTATGAATTTTAATGTTGTTATTAGTGCATTTCAAATATTTGTTTCATGAATAAATTTTACAATGTAAATGTAATAGTAGACATAAAAGCACTTTGAAAATTGTAGATCACTAGATAAATGTTGCTGTTTATTAGTCAGGATTCCCTTTGAAATCAGTAAGGACTGTTCTGGGAAAGAAAAGCCCCTCCAAAACATCCTATAAGATTGTCCACCTACAGTGTTTTTATAAGTCACTAAACTCAAAGAGAAGTGAAATCAGCTTGTAATATATACTAGTACCACCTCCATACCGTCCAGTCCAGCATGCTAACAGAGATTCCCACGAAAGTTCATCAAAAAGTAAAGTAGAGGGGCTGGCCGCGTGGCTGAGTGGTTAAGGTCGCGCGCTCCGCTGCAGGCGGCCCAGTGTTTCGTTGGTTCAAATCCTGGGCGCGGACATGGCACTGCTCATCAAACCACGCTGAGGCAGCGTCCCACATGCCACAACTAGAAGGACCCACAACGAAGAATACACAACTATGTACCGGGGGGGCTTTGGGGAGAAAAAGGAAAAAAATAAAATCTTTAAAAAAAAAAAAAGTAAAGTAGAAAAAAACAATGATTTTATTAAAATTCCCATCTTGTCACTTTTTGGTGAGAACATAAATTGGTATAATCTCTTTGGAAAGCAATTTAACCAGATCTACCAAAATATACAATGCGTATGTTCTTTGACTCAGCCATTCCACTTCTAAGAGTTTGTCTGTTAGATATACTTGCATGTGCATGCAAAGAAAAATGTATATGAATTTGTGCTTAAAAGGTTGAGAAACAACCATAATATCTACCCACGGAGCAAATTAGACATATTTTATCCGTACAGAATAGCTTGTAGCTCTTAGAAATGAGTTATACGAAAATCTTTACAATATCTTGTTAAAAAACAAGAAGGTACAGGGGCTGGCCCCGTGGCCGAGTGGTTAAGTTCGCGCACTCCGCTGCAGGCGACCCAGTGTTTCGTTGGTTCGAATCCTAGGCACTGACATGGCACTGCTCATCAGACCACGCTGAGGCAGCGTCCCACATACCACAACTAGAAGGACCCACAACGAAGAATATACAACTACGTACCAGAGGGGCTTTGGGGAGAAAAAGGAAAAAAATAAAATCTTTAAAAAAAAATAAATAAATAAGAAGGTACAGAATAATGTGCATTGTATGTTAACATTTATATAAAAAAATGTACACCTATATGTGAACATACTTATATATGCCAGAATATATATATACATTTGTATGTATAGGTACATATGGTATAGATGGTATACACACATACATATTATATATATGTATACAATATATACCTGACTATAAATATCTTCTCCTAACGTTTACAGAGCCTGAGGATAGAGAACAAGTTGAGGTTCACATACTCTATGCTTAAAGATTTGCATTATAATTCAAGCTAACAAATTTTCTATTCTATCCTCCTACCTGGACAAATACAACTTCATAACCACAAAAATGAAAAATACGTGAAAAGAGCATGAGAGTGATGGAGGGCAGCGTGTGATTTCTAATGTTCTCTTTGTATAGAGCAGGAAATCAAGATACACTTCTTGTATAGAACAATAAATAGACATTAAATGTGCTGTTTATAATTGTAGAGGTGACCAATGAATGTAAATATATGTATTGTATTGGATAAGGAGAAGAAGGGCTGGTGTTTTTCACTCATCCTCAGTTATCAATAACAAATTTAACAGATAATATCTATAAAGAGTAATCTAAGCATATTGTTTATAGATACTTTAGTAACCACTAGAAAAACTCAGAACAATAAAATGATTTCATTCTTCATTTTGTTTTTGTTTGTTTGTTGTATGTTAAATGTATTTTATTACATTTACAAATATTTTGAAACAAAATTTTACAATAAAAAAGAAAACAAATTACTTTAAATTCCCTCTAAGTTAACAGTAGTCGTTCTGTTAGTGCATTTTGTAATGTAAAAGGTATGTAATGTAAGTGCATTTTGTAATGTAAAAGGTACAGCTATGAACCCATAAATATGAGCCCAAAAATGCATGTATAAATTATTGAAGAAAAAATAATATAGTTATAAAGAAGTTTGGATATGTATTAAATCAATGCTTACTGAGAATCTGAAATATAGAAAGTAGCCTGAACTTCTTTGTTTTTGGACATTCCATGACCATCTTCTCTGGGAGGCAGAGTGACGGGGAGTCTTTGATTTGATGTTACCCTAGAAATTGAAGTGAACCAAATAACCCATATTTTTGGAAGTGTGACCAAGTAATTTATAGCATTCTGACAAGCCACCGGGACGTAGGAATACAGTATAAATATTTTATTATCTCTATCAGGCTAAGGGAAAAAACAGTAATTGCAATGCAAAATGTGAAGTGCTTTAATAGATGTGTATGCAGGATTGAAAGGGAACATTTAAGAGAAGAAAAGTTCTTGAAGTTCACTATGTCTACTGTGCCCTTTCTGTGCCTAGGATACTTTTTTGTGCAATCTCATTTAATAGTCTTCTAAACAGAATGGGAAAACTTTCTCCAAAAGCAATAATAAGTAAATAAATAGAGTTCATGTAACTTTCCAGAAGTCAAAAACCTAGCAAATTATAGACCTCAGATTGCAATTAGGTCTGTCTGACTCCATAAGTGGTTCTTTCTAAAAGTCTACAAGGCATAGACTAACCACGCTGAAGCTATCCAGACCTCTAGCATGATAGAGCAAAACTTAGAGAATGTTCACTATTTCCTGTATATAAGCTCCTCAACTTTACAGAAATGAACAGAGAGTTGGCTCTGCACAACAGTCAAGAGGTATGCACAGTTTTTGGTTGTCATAATTGTGCGTATTTATATATATTCATATCCAGAGAGAAATTCTGACTCTAGCTAGGAAAATGGATCAGTGATCTAAGTAACGAATGACTTAAAGATGTAAAAATTTTTAAACATAATACGGCTTCATACACAAAAAGATCTGCAAAAAAAAATATAGTTCTATTTTAGCACACCTACATGCTGTGATTCATAAGTAGATTTTAAAGTAATAAAAAAATGCACCAGAATATGGGTATGTGTGCATGTGTGTGTGTAGATGGATAGATACAGATACATCTGACACAAATGCCAGGCATCAACTTTATAAGCACTCTCCACGTAGCATTTGATTTGATCACTGTAACATTCCTACAAGGTAAGCACAATTTTGTTCTCAATTTTATAGAGAATAACACTAAGCAACAGAGAGTTTAGATAACTTTCTCAAGAAGGCACAAGTAATAAATGAATTTGAACCCATACGGACTGAATATGTGTATAATTATTATTAATAATTTGTATATAGGTTTTCTACAAAAATGGAAAACAAGAAAATTATAAGAACTTGCATGGAGTGCTATAATAAGATGAATACTTCTTTCCATGTGTTCCATCTATATGCCATATAAGACTTTTTTGTTTCTTTGAGGACAAAAACATTTTGCTTATTTCATGATACGCTTTGCTTATGGAGGAGTCAATTTTCCATTTTCTTCCATAAGCTAACGTCTGTCAACTTTGATCTAAATCAGAGCTGACAGTTTCCTCATACCATTTCTATTTAAATTGCATTTAAGAGTCTATTTTGACTGTCAGTTGTTTCAGCTTCACTCCTATTAGTCGTAGAAACTTGCTCAGGGCTTTTTGTGGGTGCTGTATACAAGTAGCCTTCCAGTTCTCTTCTACTGATCTGGATCAGTCACCACATTTGCCATGATCACCTCAGAGCTGCGTGATGGCAGGTATGACAGCTGGATACACAGGACATGTAAGTTTCATTGGATGAGTGTGAATGAAAGAGAAAGAAATAGAAAACAAAATACAGAGCAGCCTAAAAATGCTAACTTCTTTACTTAAGGCAGGAAAACTACTACATAAGTGAGGTGGGGGAAGCACTTCTGTAAAGTAATGGAAGGCTTGGGAGAACACGTAGAGTTTTTATATCTGCAAGAGAGGGCATAGCTTGTGTGTATGAAGATATTTGGGATGGATTTTATGATTTGTGTATTATACACCAATAAAAATGTTTTTAAATGTACTTTTACAGAAAAGAAAGAAGTTGGTTACCAGTTTATTCCATCCTACAACTGACATTGCATTCCCTGTCTCAACCTGCACAGCCCGAGGATGGGTGGAAATAGTTAGACAATGGTCTGGCTAAAGTGAATGAAGATGTTTCTAAATGATTGTGTTTGAGTCCAGTTGACGTTAAGAACCAGTTGAGATTGGATGTTTAGTGCCTTCTTTTGTTTTGCCAACATCATCTTGATATTATAGAAAATAAAAATAGGAGTAGAGAAAGTCTCAAAGGCGACTTGAGGATACTTAATGAGACTAAAAAGAGTGTTGAAGAAGTATAAGGATTGATTGAGCCTAACAATGATGTTGATTCTTAGTGGATTGAAATACAAGTAGACAAACCAACAAATGATAACAACAAAACAAAACAAAAACCCATCATTCACAACAATTCATAGAGTTTATACTAATCAAAATGTGTGAATTGTGTGCCCAATGACTGGAATGGGAAACCTATCAAAATTACAAGATGAAGACAATGAAGACAGGAAAGCAGAAGCTTGAAATGAGTTACAGATACCAAGAGAAACCACAGTTATAGTTTACTGGTATGAATGCCAAAGGCAACTATTCAATAACTCTCTTAATAAATAAATCCAATAATCTTAAAAGTTGAAGAGACCTCAGTAATCACTGAATAAAACTTCTCACCTATGTGGCATTCCCAGCTACAGCATTTCTAGCAGCCTATATTAGAATATTGTCAGTGATAATATCTCTGTCTTACAAGGCAATTCATTTCAATTTTGAGAAATTTTAATTAGAATTGTCTTTCTTTAGTGAACGTTTGTAATGCCACTGATTATTCACTTAAAAGAGATTAAAGTGATAAATTTATTTTGTAGTTTACCACAATAAAATAAAATCAATCTTTCTCCCCAGCATGGCCTCTGAGTACTCGTCACACTCACTTCGGAGGTCTGGGTGCTTTTATGGCACTAGAAGGTATAATAATTGTCCAAAGGCCAGAAGGAAGAAAGCAAAAGCAAAAATCAGAAACTTTCTTATAGTGTATCTTCTTTTCTGTATCCTTACACTCGTATATCTTCAAACTGCAGGTCCTGAGCCTTGCCTCTCACTCGCCATTCATGCACACACATGCACACACAAACATGCACACACTTGCACATAAAGTAGCCTTCGATCTCCAGATGGGCTTCTAGCAGTTTCTCATGTTATTTTCTCAAATCTGTGTGGCATTTTTCTACTTCTATACTTTTTCTAAGTATTTTTTAAGGGTGGAAACAGAAATCGTTGCTGTACTGCTATTTTCTCATGACTCCAAGAAACTTCTTCAAGTATGAATTATTAATAGAATGATTAATCTAAAACAGACTAAATCAGATAAAATGTGTATTCTTGATGTCATTGAAAAATAACAAAGCAATATGTTTGTGTTTTAAAAAAGTAAGAGATGTGGAGTATAAAGAAGGAGTCCCAGAAAGAGTGAAGAGTAAGAGGAGAGTGGTGTCCTTAGCAGTAACAGAAGAGAAATCATAACTGAAAAACATATGAGCCCAAAAATGCTGAGCAGGAAGAATTAAAAGGATTTCGTAATTTGATAATTTTTATACTAAATTTCAAAACATCAAGAATAAATTCTTAAATTTATTCTGAATTCTGAAAGTTTTCAAAGAAGAAGGAAACAAACCAAATTAAGAGAACGAAAATCGTTGTCTTTATGGTAGGTCTCTCACCAGCCACGGTAGATGCTCGTTATGCAACTTCTTCAAATTTATAAAGAAGAAAATGTTTCAAATTCAAATTTTTTACACAGTCTATCATTCAGATGTTAGAGAAAAATTTTCAGATGTAAGAATTTAAAGTAACTACCACTCACAAACTCTCTCGAAAAGAATTAGTAGAAAATAAATTCAAACAAAAAGAATACCAAAAAAAGTGGGACACAAGAACAAATAAAGAGCAAAGGGACAAAAAATATTAAATGTAAATAAGTGTTTTTTAATGATACTGAATTGACCTTGGGTGAAAATATTAATCTCTCTGAGCATTGATTTCCATACTTATAAAATGAGGATAATTAATCCTGTCTTACAGATATTATTATGAAGAATAAATGAGACAGATACTCTGAGAAGAATGTTTGGTTTGCTGCCTGATAAGTATTAAGTGCTTAGTAAAGGGTAACTATGCACATATACACACACCTGTGCGACTTGGGTATGTATGTAGACAGATGATTGAATGGATGGATAGATAGACAGATAGATACAAATAAATAGGTTGATACAATAATAGATACAAAGAAATTGAGGATCATAAAGCTTAATTGATATGTGCACATTCATACAGTTAGTAATAAGCTCAAATCCTACACACTCTGCCATACCTTCTTCACATGCTTGATTCTTTTCTATTTAGTGATTTTTACACTCATTTTGAGCATTTAGAAGGGATGCTTTTCAAACTAGTATGTAAGGCCAAGCCAAGAATAGTTAATATGTGTTTGGATAGACTCAGAATTCAGCAAAAATGTATATCGAAAGTCTGAAATATGAATTGAATTAACAGCTGAAGGTTCTATTTTCCCTCATTCTTCTGGCAAGCGCATGATATTCCTGTAGTTTGGTGTTCTCATAACCTTCCAGTAAACTCTTCAGAATCCTTTTTATCTTGTCCATTTCCATAATGCAATGATAGAGATTTTCTTCCTGTTTATACTCTCCAAACTTTTGTATCTGTCACCCACTCAAACCTGACTGATTTACTCGGCTAAAGGAGTTGTATTTTATTCTTTTTTATAACTCTAATGTCAAGCTATCTAAAATTCAGGATAATTTTTAAAATTCTGTCAATGTTTGCTTCATATATTTTGGATCTCTGACGTTTGGTGCATATATGTTTATAATTTTTAGAAAGATTGAATTTTAAAAAGTACCCTTTCAGGCTGGCCAGGCACCTTGTTACATTAATTCCTAAACTTACTGTCCCCACAAACCCTAAGGCTTGCGATCACAACTTAATAAGATTGCCTTTTCCTAAAACTGCTTCTTTCATAGGCTTTAAGTTTGAATTCTTGACCAGAGAAGATTTTCTCTGAGGTAGAAGCAGAAAGGGGTTGCCAACATTGGTCTGCTGTGCTTATAATTCTCAATCTTGCACTGCAAGGCCATGATGTTTTCTTAAATTAAAAAGTCAGCCTTCAGTCACGCCACTATATGACAGGGTCACTGATACCCAGAGAACATGGCAAATAGCTGGGCACCTGAGAAAGCTAACCACTCTAAATACAATAATTCACAGAATATTCCCAGAAGCAGAATCTTTAAAAGCAATTCTGAGAATTTAATTAAAATATAATGAAAAGACTCAAAAAGATTAGGGAGGATATCGATAAAATGAAACAGAAACAAGATGCTTAGTAAAAATCAAGTGGAAATATTATATATAGAAATGTATTTGAAATATAGGACATTTTGCAGAGTTAATTAGTAGAACGGATGCTGATTAAGAATGAATTAGTCCAAACCACATTAGAATAGGAAAAAAGATGGAAGATGAAAAAGAAAGGCTGAGAGAGATGAAAAATAGAAGTACAAATGCTAACTTCTAGATAATAAGAATCTGAAAGAGAGAGAAAGAGAGAACATAGAGGATAAAATAAGGAAAGCAAACATCAAATTAAAATTGATATTAGAAATGGAAATATGAGAAGACAAGCACATCTAGGTACAATAGAGTGAAATAAAAATCTACAAAATGAAAAAATATAGGTAATGGGATAAGTTAATAAAAAAACAGAAGAAATGAGAAGAATAACAAAATCAAATGATGTTTACCAGAAAAGACTAAATAACTAGATGTATAAAAGTTCTCAAAAGAGAAGATACAAATAAAGAAAATATCAATAAAGTACAAATAATTACATAAAATATTAATATTTCATGAAATATAATAATTTATCAATTGTTATGGATTCAATTGTGTCCCCCCAAATCCATATGTTGAAGTCCTAAACCTCCATTACCTCAGAATGTGACCTTATTTGGAGAAAGGGTCTTTACCAAGTTAAAATGAGGTCACTAGGGTGGGCCCCAATCCAATATGACTGACGTCCTTATAAAAAGGGGAAATTTGGAGACAGACTTACACGCAGGGAGACTGCCATGTCAACATGATGACGACCACCTACAAGCCAAAGAGAGAGGCCTGGAACAGATCCTTTTCTTACAGCCTTCGCAAAGAACCAACCTTACCAACACCTTAATTTCAGACTTCTAGCCTCCAGAACTAAGACACAATAAATATCTGTTGTCTAAGCCTCCCAGTTTCTGATAGCTTGTTAGTGGCAGTCCTAGCAAACTAGAACATCAATTCATTTATAAACTTGAAGAAAATAAATGGATTTTTGGAAAATATGAAATGTCAAAATACAATGAGAAAAAATAAATAATTGAAATAAATATTATAGAAACATAGTAATTAAAATAGAAGAAATCTCTCAATGTTTCAAAGAACAGCTAATTCTTGTATTGTACATCTTGCTTCAGAAAATAGCAAAAAAAGAGAAACCCGCCCAGTTCTTCTTAACTGGATAGTAAGTTTGATTTCTTTCTCTAGTAACTGTAAGTTTGATTTCAAAATAATCTACGAACAAGACAAAAAGAAATAGACAAATTCGCTCATGAAATTAGAAGTAGAAATTCCAAATAAGATATTAGGTAACTAAATAAAACAATGTAGTTAATAATCTATATTCAAGTGGGTTTATCTTTGGAATGCTTTGGTATCAGAAAATCAATCAGTGTAGGTTACCTTGTTAACAGATTTAAAAAGTAAAACCACATGATTATTTGATAAATTCCTACAAAGCATTTTATGACATTCAATGCCTATCTGACACAAACCCTATTAGGAAACTAGGAATAGGAAAATACTCTCTTAAATTGCTAATGTTATATATTGAATTTATACAGCACTTTTATGATAATAATGAAATTTTATACACATTCCTTTTAAGAACAAGAACAAGCAAAAGATGTTCACTCATTGGTACAATATAGCACTAGCAGTTGTAACCAGTGATATAAAAAAAGCAAAGGAAATAAAAGTTGATTCTGCTGGTATTTCTTCTTATACAACCAAATTGTCCGAAAATATTACAAATGTATCTCTTCCATTACAATCCTTTTCCCTTTTATTGTGATCATAAAACTTAAGGAAACCAGAACGTTATCCAAAAATATGCCTTTTGACATAAAAATTATTTTGAGCTGAAGGCAATTAGGAAGCAGCAAATGCAGGAATAACTCACTCTGTCCTCCTCCTTTCCTGCCTAAAGACAGGATATAAATCCTCCTTTTACTGGAGACAGACTCATCAGCCCAGAGACAGCAAACCTTACTCCATTTGTTTACTCCCACACACTTGTCTTCCCACCATTTGCTGCCCTCAGAAGCCTAAAATTGCTTTTTTTCTGTCTTCTCATTTCTCTACAAATTTATAGTTCTTTGTTGAAGATGCCATATAAGCTGGAGTTCTAAAGCACCTCTTTGAATTCCTCTCTGTTTGGGTTTCCCCCAGGTGATATGCGCTGCACCAGTTAGTAAACTGTTTTTCTCTTGTTAATCCATCTTTTTGTTGTAGAACCCCAGCTGAAAACTAAGATGGGTGCAGATTAGGTTTTACCTCTCCTACAAAACCTAATAACTTTTCTTAGTTTTCATTCACTAGGTTTGCTCTATAACTCAGAGTCAGAAAGTGTATGACATCTTTTTGATATTTTTTTCTTTCTTTCTTCAAATCCTTTTTTTTATATTTAAACGTGTGTGTGTGTGTGTGTGTGTACATATACAGCCTTTGCAGATTGTTTCTACATCGGCTAATAATGTGCCAGACAAGATTATTTTAATCATTAATAGAATGATTACTGTTTTTTCCTGCTCTCCTAACATTTCCATGAGTGCCAAATCCCTTTTCTTCTCTAATTCATTCTGTTCTCCACAAATTACTGCTTTTAGCTTGACATTTTCTTGCTCAAACACATTAAACTTCTTCTTCTTATTGCCTACAGAATAAAGGAAACAATCTATCTCACATTTTATTTTTTCTGTAAAATGACCTTATGAGTTTCCCTTCTCCCCTATCTTTGATTATGTTGATTTATGTATCTGTCATAGCCATTTGTCTGATCATAGCTCTTTTGATGACCCTTCTACTTTCTTGATTACAAGCCCTCATTCACACTATTTCTACCTTTTGAAATAACCTTGCTTCCCCTCCCTCCTTTCACCAAGACCAACACCATTGTATCCTCTATTACTTTAAGATATAGATGCTTTCAATGAGAGTTTCTTGGTTGATTATTATGGGAGAGAAATAAATGCATAATAAATATCCAGTCAGAGTTTCTCTGGAAATTTTACAATAAATATTTGTTTATTTTGCAGTTGGTAAGTTGAAAACTAACTGGAAGATGTACCTTTGTGTGTGTATCCTGAGTATTGCAATCATTCCTACAAAAGGTGAGTGGCTTAACCCATAAACTTTCTATGGTTCCTCATGCTCAGCTGGCCCAAATATTTATATCTCAAGCTTAATCCTGAATCTTTTAGCTCTGGAGTAATAAAAAGGTTTGTAGAGACTTGTCCTCAGGTTCCTACCAGTTCGGTAGGTTTTATATATTCTTTGCCTCTCTCAAAAAATATTCTGTCTCAGAATACAGTCATCTTCTTGACTTTACAGGAGCTCTTGATCTTTGAGTAAGATAGCCATAAATTCTCAGATGACTACCAGATAGCAACAGAGATAGTTTTTTTTAAATTGAGAGTCCTTTGAGTTAAAAAGCTAATATTAAATACACTATTTTTGTTATTTATGTTTAATTTTCACAGAACTATGAAACAGGTATAATCATGAAATCCATTTACAGTCAGAGAAATAGAGGCCAGAGTGAATAATAAATGCTAGAGCCAGAATTGAGACTGTTGTTTGTCTAATTCCTGATATTTTAACCATCATGCAACACTGCTTCTGTAATTGCAGTATTTCTTTAGTTTCTTTGGGATCAAGAGTAAGTTATATTGCTGATAGTTGTTCTACAAAATATTTATTTCTATCATATTATGTTAACAGAATAAAAAGAATGACACAGTGATTCCTTGCAAGATTTTCTCCATTGGAGTAGATTTTTAAAAATGAAGATGTTTTAATTTTCTTCTGGGTATTATGGGTTGATTTTATGAAAAGAACCCAAAAGTAAACTTTAATTCTTGAACCATGGTCTAATAGTCCTCAGAACTTGATTTTCCATACTCATGTATTGCTTACTTTAGCATTTAGGTTAAAGCAGCACCTAACACTCATGATTCTTGTTTTCTTTGTCATTTGCAAGAATACTGATGCTCTTCTTGCTTATACACTCCTCTGTCACTACAGAGTCCTGGGAGTGCACCGTTATCGCTATTTAAATATCTGTAAGTTAAATATTTATAGAGAAGTGTTTCTGTAAGAAGTCTTTACATTAATTATTTTTTTAAAAATTTGAAACAATATATTTCATCACTTATCTGTAGTAGCCTGGATTCACTTCTCAGTATCACCAAAAAAAACCAAAAAAACAAAAAAAAAGCAGAATGAAGACAGAAGACTTTGGAGTTGGCTATATATTTGTACATTTATTTGGCTCTTTACTAGTTACATTAAGTTATTCAAATATTTGGAGGACGGAGACTTTATCTTATTCTGATTACTCAGCACCTAACTAAAACTCTGAAACAGTAAATTCTCAAAACAATGTACATAGAAATAAATTCTTCATTAGTCCAGCTTATTTGGCACTGAATATTGGTGAAATGGAACAAATGTTTCCCTAACTCTTATATCTCAATGATTTGTTGTCATTTACGGTGAGTTTCACTTCCCTAAATTGGATGTCCATAACTTTTCCATTTCTTCGAGGTAAAGGTAAGTCTTCATTTCTTACCTTAGGCCTTGAGGCCTAAATTATATTCATTTCTCTAGTTCCCTTCTTTGATTGCTAAATTTTATGCAATGTTCTTGGTAGGATGTCAATATAGATCACAAGAGGCACGTGGTTCCATTTCTCAAAACAGAAGCTAGGAAAATAGGATAAAATATAGACAGCTCAGCCAATAAATGGTCTTCCTTACAGACAATTGAATTCGTCCATCATCCCATGAGTGAAGCTAATTTTACAGGCCTCAAACTGTGAGGATAAAACAGTAAAATTGATTCACCAGAATGAGTAGAAACACTTTTTAAGTTATTTTTTTATCTGATCGTGTTTTCCTTTTTTTTCAGTATTATCTACAAGACTGTCAAAATGTCCCAAAACTGTGGCATGTTCAGGGCAGTGGATTGGAGTAAGAGAGAAGTGTTTCTATTTCTCTGAAGCCACTTGAAATTGGATGGCTAGTAAAAGATTCTGCACTTCACAAGGATCATAACTTGCTCAGATTGATACACAAGAGGACATGGTAAGAAAAAGAGAAAGTTTTCAATCATTTCAGAGCTTAAGTTTCTACAAAGAGAGAATAAAGATGGCCAGAGCTAGTACTCTATGATGAAGTGTCAGACAGTGTTCTAAGTACTGTAACTGTAAAAACTCATGTAATCTTCAACTAGTGTCTATGAAGTAGATATTTAAATATCCCTATTTAAATGAGGAAAGTGAGACGCAGAGATGTTATGTAACCCAGCCATTGTCACACAGTCATAAATTGTTGACCTGTGATTTGAACCTAGACAAGTTAGCTACTGATGCTATGTCCTTAATCACAATGCACATTATCTACAAAGCTAAATGTATTTGTTCAATGTTCTTAGATTATTAAATAGATTGCTTTTAATACCTTTGAATTTGCATTCTGCCAAGAATAGCCAGGTAAAATTGAAACAACAAAAAGATATAACTCTTGAAATTTAGAGATGAGAATGTGAAGGAAATATGTGCAGTTTGAAGAAAGTGAGACAACCAATGGAAGAAGTAAAACAGAGCAAAGAAAAGGGGACTTGGACTCCAGGGACACAGGGTAAAGGAAGAGGTTTGTTTGCAAAGAAAAGCTGACTAATAGGGTTTTGATCTAATAACAAGGAGCCAATTGAGGTGAGACTAAACCCATCACTCAATATCTTTTATTACAACAAATGAGATTCATTCAGAAGTTAGTTTGACTTCTGATTATATGTGAAAACACACAGCAACAATGACATTCTTATGCTGGGATCAACTCAAAATAGTTTATGACTAGGAGAGTCTTGGAAATGGACAAATTGTTCCACATACAATGCTCGGTGAGTTCCAAATTTAGTAGGACAAGTTTTATTCTCATGTTGTATAAACAAGTTTAAAACATTTTGAGATGTATTATTATAAAGAAGTCATCCAATTTTGTATGTATAATTCCCTTTCTCAGTGTCCACCCTGTGACATGTGCCCTTTCACATTGAAACATACCCTAAAGTGGCCCATCTTCCTTCTACCTTGTTAAGTAACACACAGTGAAATTTTACATTCTTATTTTTATTTTTCTTTCTTATGTTATTTTTGTCAAGCTCTTGCCAATAAACCTCCTTTTGTTAATTCAAAGTCAATTATTCTGCAAATTCTAAGCCAAAGCACACATATTATTTGCATCTTTTTCCAGTTACTTAAATTTATACAAGATCTCTTTCTTCTTTATAGAGTTACAGACCATACAGTTGTCTTTAATTTTCCAAATGTCCACCATAGCAATATTATTTATTTATACAACCATTTCTTGAGTGAATGTTGTTTCCTCACTTACATACTATTTTACCTGAAAAGAAAGGCTGTAGGATGACAGAAAAAAACATACTTATTGCAAAAAAAAGCAAAAATTTGGTCATCAACAAAGTAAATTAATAAAAACGATATTATAATTAGTCTCTGGTTTCAATCTCAGCATGTTGCAAAAGTATCAGATGAATATAGATCTATAGATCTTATTCTTTACTTTCAAAAAAGAACAGTGGCTAAAAATATGCCAGGAAACTGCTTTTTAAAAAAAATTCCAGAGTTCTTGGATTTAGCAAACTTCTCTCTCTCTCAAGTAGAAATAGACATAGATTTAGATAGATAAATGTAGATAGATATAGACTTATATCTGTATCCTTGACTTATCTATGTCTATTTATATCCATATCTGTCTTTCTACCTACGTTCTAAAAAATGTTACAGATTATACTAATAAATATAATAATAATTAAATACCTATATTCAATCTTATATTCCTTTAATGTACCAGATATTTTTATCATGGGTGAGTATGAAGATCAGTGCTTTGTGTAAAATGTTTCAAATTACTTTACTGTTAATTTTACTTTTGATTACAGCTATAAGTGGCTTCAGAACTGATTTTGGTTTTTCCTTTTCAGGTTTGAAATCAGTGGGAATGGATTTTTTGCTTTTCTGAATACTGATGGAGTCCATAGTTCCAGGGGATTTCTTGATATCAAGTGGATTTGCAGCAAACCTAAATTTTAATAGGGCAAAAAACTAGAAAAGGGCTATGATATTTTGAAGATAAAGGACTAAACAAAAGAACTAAAAATTGTTAAATGAATGAATTGTAGGTAGAACTTCATCAATTCAAGACACAGAGTTGCTCTTTATGAGCACAAGTCAGGAAATGCCTGTTTAATAGGACCAAACAAAGTAACAATAAATAACTAGATGACCAGTGACTGCAATGATGATGATGACAAACAAATTTAAAGGAATCTATACTGATAGGCCAGCCAAGACTTACAGCTTGAAAGTTTAGGAAATATATGTGCTCTACATGTATAAATATTACAAAACACTGACCATAGTGACTTTGGCTTAAAGAAATGTTACATGAGAATCATCTATGAACAGGCATTTACTTCAACAATATTCTAAAAGCAAGGGAAAACACACCAGGAAGGAGTCTAATTCCATAAATAATCATCACTGATAAATGATTAGAATTATGCATTAAAATAACAAAGCTTAGATTGTAGAATATAAACTAGAATAGTAACATCAAAAGTGACCAAACAATACATTATTGAAAAAATTTCAATTCTCCAAGTAATGACAAGGAAATAGAACGGGCTTATGACACATCCCTGGGTGCATCTTAACATTCAAATTCTGCAGAACATTAAAAAAATTATATAAAAATTGCCTTTGTTACATTAACTTGAGTTTAATTTCCTGCCTATGTACTGTAAGATATGAGTGCAAGAAGGAATGTGAGCGTAGGCAAATAGATAGGCACGGTAGAGTAGAGAAGCTGGAGAAAAAGATAATATCTAGGTTACAGGGCAAACACATAGAAACACACAAACTAGTCCTCTCCCATATCTTTAATAAAGGCTTACTTTCTTAATTAGTTACAGATGAAGTTTTCTGATAAACAAATTCTTGTGAGCCTCATTCATAAACGTTTTACCTGACAATATATGTGAATGCAAATGACTTGGCAAATGTCAACATGTAATCAAGTATAGGTTTATTACATCTGTGCACCATGTTGTCAACAAGAAAACTTGAAAGTAATGAATTTCAGATGACATTGTGTATTACAGTTTGATGTATTATGTTTTGGCTCAGTTTAAGTTAAATTTTTACTTGATTCATATTAGAGATTTTATTTAATCATTGGTTCATAGTTATAAGTTAATTTTGTTAATTGCTTAGCAATTTTTTTTGATTCAGAGTAACTAGGGTGTAAATTTCTGATGGCTTAGAATGAACTGCAGGCAACTTCTTGAAGGAGTTAAATAACTACCTCATTTATATACTGTACACAAACTGTTGCCTTTATTTTGAAATATGAATGTGTTTTGAATAAATGAGAGGAAAACAAGGAACTTTGCATAGAATCTCAGTTAGAAAGTTAAAGGAGAATTCTTGGTTGGGAATTTTGAATCAAGAATTCTCTACTCAGGGGGCCAGCCCCATGGCCAAGTGGTTAAAGTTCTGTGCGTTCCGCTTGGGTTCACAGATTCTCATCCTGGGTGTGGACCTTCTCCACACATCAGCCATGCTGTGGAGGTATCCACATATAAAGTAGAAGAAGATTGGCACAGATTTTGGCTCAGGGATAATTTTCCTCAAGCAGAACAAAAAAAAAAGAGGAGGATTGGCAATGGATTTAGCTCAGGGCAAGTCTTTCTCACAAAAAAAAAAAAAAGGAGAAGAAAAAAATTTTTACAAAAAGAATTCTCTACTCAGCAAGGTCATCATTCAGAATTGAAGGAAAGACTAAAAATTTCCCAGATAAGCAAAAGCTGAAGGAGTTCATCAATACTAAACCAGCCTTATAAGGAATGTTAAAGGGACTGCTCTAAGCTGAAAAGAAGACACTAGTTAATAATACGAAAACATGCAAAAGTAATAATCTCACTGGGAAAGGTAAATTATAGTAAAAGTAGTGGATCAATCACTTATAAAGAAAGTATGAAGGCCAAAAGTCAAAAGTAGTAAAAATTAACTAAAATTACAATAATTAGTTAAGGGATGCAAAAAAATGATGTAAAATATGTCATCAAAAATATAAAACATGTGAAAGAGTAAATATGTTAAGCTTTGGAATGTGTTCAAATTTAAGTTCCTATAAACCTAAAAGAGACTGCTATACACAAAGGATATTATATGTGAAACTCATGGTAACCAAAAAGAAAAAACTTGCAGTAAATACACAAAAGAAAATGAGACAGGAATCTAAACACAACACCAAAGAAAGCCATCAAACCACAAGAGAAGAGAGAAAGAGAAGAAGAAAGGAAGAGAACAACTACAAAAATAGCCAGAAAATAACTAACAAAATGGCAATAAGTACATACCTATCAATAATTACTTTAAATGTAAGTGAACTAAATTTGCCAATCAAAAGACACAGAGTGCCTTTCCTTTCCTGTTGGCAGCATGTGCCAGCAAGATGGGAGTGCAAATTTCCAAGAAGAGGAAGTTTATCACTGATGTCATTTTCAAAGCTGAACTGAACCAGTTTTCACTTGGGAGCTGGCTGAAGATGTCTTCTCTTGAGTACAAGTCCAAGTTACACCAACCAGGACAGAAATCATTATCTTTGCCACCAGAATGCAGAATGTTCTTGGTGGATGGGCCAGTAGATCGTGGAATTGACTGCTGAGCATGCTCTCCATGATGAACATGGAGATTTATTACACAATTCTATTTTTTTATTATCTACAGTAAAATAAAACTTTATAAAGTTGATGTTATCACCCCCAATTTAAAGATGAGAAATTAAGTCACAAAGAGATTATATCACTTTCACAAAGCCATACAATAGGTAAATATCAGAGCTGAAATTCCAGCCCAGGTAGTTTGGCTCTAGAGCCCATGTTCTTAACTACTGCCTCATATCGCCTCCATAAGATATTAATTGGTGTGTTAGTCAGAGTTCTCCAGAGAAAGAAAACTAATGGAATTTGTGTGTGTATACATATACATATACGTATGTTTTATAAGAGAGAAACAGAGATTTACTTTAAAGAATTAACTCGTGATTATTTGGGATGGCAAGTCCAAAATGTATAGAGCAGGCTGGCATGTTGGAGATCCAGGGAAGGACTGATATTGCAGCTCAGGTCTAAGGCAGTCTGGAGGCAAATTCCCTCTTCCTTTGGGAAATCTTTCTCTTAAGGCCTTCAACTGATTGGATAAGGCCCACCACAGTATGGAAGGTAATCTATTTTACTCAAAATTTACTGATTTTAATGCTAATCTCATCTAAAAAGTACTTGCATGGAAATATCTAGATTTTTGACCAAACCCAGATACTTGACCACATATCTGGGTACCATGCATGGCCTAGCCCAGCTTATACATAAAATTAAACATCACAGTTGGTTTAACCTACACTAAATATTCTGGGATGTAGTTATTTTATCCTCATTTGAAAGTTTAAAAAACTGATGTTTAATTTTCCTAAATTCATGTGACAGTTGACTGAAATCTCTTCATTCAAACACAGAGCAGCACATTACAGACAAAAAAAGAACATTACCTGCTAGACTGCTGATATTTACTTTCTGGGGGAAATCCGTTTTTTTATCTATACTCAAGGCAAAGAAAAGATACAATGAGAAACATTTAAAAATGAATAATAGTCTAAGCATATGAGAATAAAAATACTAGCACAGAATAAAGGCGTGCAAATAAAAGTTCAGTGTCTCTCTTCTTCTGTTTCTACTTCTTTTCTTCCTCAGAATTAGCCACGTTTTACCATATGTATTTTTATTCCTTTAAGTGTTAATCACAATTCTAAATATTGTGTGCATTCTTAAACTTCATACCCATTACTTTTTTATATATTATTTTCTTTTTTCCACTGAACTTTTTAACTGATGTTATTTCTTTTTGTTCCAGACCAAAAAAAAGAATTTCTTTTTACCATATAAAGTCCCTTCAGCTTATCAGTTGCTTTATTTATAGATCATTTTTATATAGACTGAATTAATTGCTTTTCAGGAACACAGAGCAGTTGATAACCTGAAATGTTTTTTCATTACATTCTTGGGATAGATTTACTCTATCTAACATCAACGTGCCTTCCCTTTTCTCTTTCAAAAGAACACGTGGAAAAATTATACAGCTTGACTACCCTTTTTTAAGCTAAAATTAAAATCCAGTTTGCTCATAACTTTGAAGACATTGCTACAGTGGTGTCTTTTTACGGGCATTTAAAAATCTGATACCAATTTGTTTCTCTTTGCTTTGGCAGAAAACTAATTCTTTATGTAAACTTTCAGAATCATGTCTTTACCTATGGTGTCCTGAAATATGATAAGGGTTTATATCTATCTATCTATCTAACTATCATCTACCTATCATCCATCCATCTATCTATACCTATTTTTGTATCCTATTTGGAATTTGATTGGCTCTTATAAGTTGAAAACTCATGTTTTTTGGTTTTGTTTTTTTCTTCTGAAAATATTTTTATATATATTTTTTATTATCTTACATCTCACTTTTTCTCTTATTCTCTTCTTCTGAGAATTTGTTAAAGAGATACTGTCCTTCTGGATTGACAGTATTTTGTGTTTTTGTCTCAGATATTTTCATATTTATTGGCATTTGTTGATTTTTTTCTGACACTTTTCTCTATGCTCTGGGATATTTGGTTAGCTACACTGAATGTTTAGATAGAAAGAGCACAGGAAATAGCCAAGCAAGGCAGTATACCAATTCAATATTCCCCTCTCCCACCCCAGGACCAAAACAAGCGGGTATACACTCTATTGCACCAAACACTACTCTATAAAAGAGGAGCCCTAGCTTATTCTAGTTATATATTTCATTGTTTTAAGAGAATATTCTGTCTTTATTTTTGTTTTTGGTGTGATGTGGTGGCAAATGCTACTGTGTGAGTGCAATAAGAGGTTGCCAAGACATCAACCTTAAAGAACATTCCTTAGAAAGCCTTTCAGTTAATTACTTTGCTTAGGCCTCTCTTTGCACTCTGTACTCTCTGCTCCCAAAATGGAGCCTTGCCTGGGTTTTGCCGTGAGGAATACCTTCCATTTACACTGTAGCCACCTGTTGCACTTTCTCTGAACAGTGGTTCTCTCCGTTGATTTATCCAATAGCCTTATCCCATCTACTTTTCATTTTCTTTACAATTTTCTTCTCTTTCCATTCTCTGTGACTTAGTTAATTCATTCTATTTTGTTATCTTTCATTTTTCTAATACAGACTCTTGGAAAAGAGCAGACATAAATATTTATGGAAGCCATGGTAAATATTTCTAAACTTGTCAAAGTACAAGCACAAACTTAAAAGAAACATAAATATTGAAATTGTGGCTAATTTATCAGAATAAAAAATATCACTAGGAAGAAATACTGTCCCTATTAATATTTCATCAATGTGTCAAGTTTTATTGATTTCTTCTCAATAGCATCTTCCAAAAGAATGATTATTGCACCACTTATGTCTTTTTACCACTTATGTTTTACAGAAGAGAAAATTGAGTCATAAAAGATCAGTGGCAGCCTATAAACATCATTCTTAGTGCCTAACAAGAAACCATATACTCCTGAATTTTAAGGGCTTTGTTTAAAGCTATAATTATTACAGTGTATTCAACTTCCCAGAATTACTGCTTAACAGAAAATAGTGCTTACTTAGATCAATTCATGAAAACTAACATTAGTCATCTAATATTAAATGTTAAGTAGGTGAAGAATTTCATACTATTGTAATTGATTTCAATATAAGGATTGGATACGTTTAAGGAATATGATTGGTTGACAACTTTCCCGCCAAAATGCTATGAAAGTGTAAAAGAATTACATGAAATAGAATATTTATTTTACCTTAGAAAGATCTGATATTTCCACTGTTGTACTAGGAAAAACACAAAACAAATATAATTGCCCACTACAAAAATAGACTGTTTACCTCTTTGTCTGCCTTAGAGAAGTTGCTTTAGGGCTCATCTAAATTTAGACATCTCATCTCAAAGGCCCCCAGAGTTTATGTTTCCATGTAAATGTGGCATATAATACACTACTCATTTTAGCCCAACATCTTCAAGAATCACATTTTCAAGGGAGAAACAAAATATTATAGAAACCACAAATTGGTCTGGGATTTCATAAGAACAACTACAGAATAAGCACATTAAATATCACTTCAGGAAAAAGAAAAGTACAGAAGTCCATCTAAAATGGTTTTCAAATAGGTCTTTTTTTTAAAAAACAACTAACATTCATACATTTAAATTGTTCTCTCTCAAAGTGAGCAAATACTCCTTTTGTAAATATACATCACTAAAATATTACTGGAGGTTCTTCACAAGAAAAGGTGTAAAATAAATGCTCATTTTAGATTTGAGTGTTTCTTAATTTTCCTTAAATTCAAAATAATTTTGAAATATGACATATAGACTGGTCAGTTTAATTTACAATTTTGGGCTACAATGTGGAGCTGATTTTGATATTAAAAATAACTAAAGATCCACATTTATTTTCTAAAAATGAAAAAATAAAAACTCCATACTTACCCCAAAAGTTCAAGCAAACCACTGTCATCATGAAAATAAGGATTCCAATGCATCCAAATTCTAGAGTAAGATAATAATACACTGGATACGGGGAGAAATCTGAAATGTTGATTTTTTTTTTGGTGAATTTTAGAATTCTTTAATTATTCACTTTATAAACATTTTCCTATTTTATTTAAATTACAGAGATAATCCGTTTCATTTTAGAGATGGAATTAAAATTTACAATAGGTTGAAAATTTGAAAATGAAAACTATTTACAGTCCAAAAACAAAGAGATGCTGTTGTTATTTAACGTGCTGGATTGTAGTGCCATTGTCTTGCTTTGTTGATTGTTTGGTGATTTTCGATTACTTAAAAATGACTTATTAAATTCTTTATATAGTATATAAATAATATATATAATTTATATATAATGTGTATATATAATATGATATATATAATATACTACACACATAATGTGTAGTGATATGTAAGTATTAATAGTAATATATAAAATATAATATAAATATATATCTTTTATATTCTCTATATGGAATAATATATATATTATATACACGTTACTGATCTTTCTTGACTTATGATAGGGTTACATCTTGATAAACGCATTGTAAGTGGAACATGCATTTAATACACCTAACCTACCAAACATCACAGCTTAGCCTAACCTGACTTAGATGTGCTCAGAAAAATCATCTAACAATAATAGATGTTAATAATAAAATACCTTTATAGTATATTGTTGAATATCTCATGTATATACAATATAGGTATGTATATAGGTACTATTATGTGTATTATTTATTTTAACAACTCACTATAAAAAATAAAAGAAGAAAAGGAACATTTGTTGAAGTTCTATTGTGTACCAGTCACTGAACTGGGAATATTCACATTATTTCATCTTTACATATGATATATTGTATTTCCCTGGCTTTGACTTTTTAGACAGAAATCAGTGTCAGCCTACGAAGTATAGATCTCTGATTGAAGATGCTTAGGTAGAATTTTGTACCATAGTACTCTCTTGGATCAGAGTCAGCAGAAATGATCTTATTACAGAGGAGCTAAAGAGGAAACTTCAGAGACATTATCAGGGATATATATGTTATGATCCTCTTTCAATTTTATATATTTCCAACCGCATACTAGCACTTTTGAATAAGTTGGATATATACACTCTTTCCACAGGCAAAATTAAAACAGATATTCTTTTGCATGCAGGCATCACAGGAATATTATCTCAATCTAGAAGGATTCTAGCCAAACAATTTGCCATGCTAGTGGACAGAGAGAAAGTCCAATCATTTGGTGATACTCAGATAATTGCTCCCCAGTTTTTATTAGCTTATTAAATAAACAAGCACTTAATTTCATCACCTTGGTTGTGCATTTCACAAATAATTTGTCTTTTAAGTTATAGTAAAAAGTGCTATTTCTCAAATCTGGGTACTATGTACATATTTTACTTCAATTAATTTTTATGGGCTTAATGCATCTGATTATATCTATAGTTCACATTTATAGGATGTGTTATATGCAGTAAAACTTCTGAAATTATCAAACTGTCTGCATTACAGAATAAATTCAAAATAAGTTTCTATCTTTTTTCTTGCCTATGGGTGTTTCTTTTGCTCAAGCGAACGTAAATGACCTCTACTTACTGAAAAATCTTCAAAACACATTTCTGTAATTTTATGGGGGTATACCAATCCTAGGCATATGGATCAGCAGTTAACTGGTTCCATAGTTGTCAGAGAAGGAAGTAGAAACTCATTGTCAAATAATATTATAGCTATAAATTAAAATATTATTTCATACAGGTCATAATTTACATATTATATCAAGCCAGGAGAACAGAGAGCCGAGTACCTGGAGTGTATTGCCCTGGCCCATTCTAGAACTGCTCGACTAGATGTCATGAGCCTAGGTGGAGTAATAATAAGAAATCGCTCTATGAAACCTGTTATTATCACTACTACAAGAGTATTAATTGCATTATTTACTTCTGTTCTATGATAGGAAAATTTCCTTTCCTTACTATCAAGATTAATTATTATCCATCTTAAGCAATAGGTGAAACTTTATCTTACAAGGAGAGTCAAATAACTGATCAGGTTTCCCTTACTCATCAATAACGAAGAATCTTAGAAACGAACTTATGGAAAGCACAAACATGCTCACAGTATGTAACTTTCGCTTGATTTCAGGCCTAATTCATGTTCCCAGCCCTATCCTTCTTTCATTCATAACATAGATGAATGTTATCTTGTACTTTACGTACCTATACTCAGATTTTATATATCTTTACTCACTTGTCTAATAAGGTTGTTTATAAATTAAAGAAGAAATAGTTAATATTTTAGTTTAATATCTACATAAAAATCACAAAATAGACTTGCTTTATTGTAAATAAGCATTGAGATTTAAAAAGACAAAAAGATTTGTCCAAAAGCATGCACTTAGTCTGTGGGGTTTGGGGTCTGATTCAGTTAATTTGACTTCAGTTGTCCTAGTTTTTACTACATCAAAGGAATTTATTAGTGAAAACAGAAGCATTTCTTTTCTGATGTTGAGACCACAAAAAGGACCCTGAACCTTCAGATGATGAGAAAAGTACCATTTAAAAAAAATTATTTTGAGTTTACTAGATGGAAACTGAGATAGTACATGTGGATGTTCAAAAAGTACGTATGTCAGAGCTGTGGTTGTGACTGGAAATTCTGAATTCCTGGCCCATGTCATCCCAGTTTAGATCTTGGCTATTTCAACAGATTGTTTTAAAAGTTTATTTTAGACAGACTGAATTTATACACCAGTATGTTGTTCATTAAACTTGTCAATAGAACCTGTAAGAGATATTAAAAAAAAAAAAAACCAAAAACACAGTAGGACCACTGCTACTCACACCATCAGCACTAGATCTTTATCTTCCACATATAATAGAAATCTTCATAAAGATATCATACTCAAATAATTGATTCCATGAACTTTATGTTTTATAAGAGGAATAATTTCTGTAAAAAGACTAATTTCAACCTTTCTCTTGAAAGTTACATTCTTATTCTTACGCTACAATCTTGAGGAGACTATACATCATCCTATGAGCATTTCTCTGGCCTCATAGCTGCAAAAATACTGCCCATTTATTGCTGATGCTTACATGAGTCTAAATAACCTATATCAGACCATTTATGACAATATTTTAAAATCCAAAAACATAGTTAATTTTAACACTTTAAAAATATTCATAGATAATTATCTTCCTGAGAATAATGCAATTTTAAGCTGGAGCCTGAATGAGGGGAAACAATATTCCTACCTTTTTTAGATCTCTGCCTGAATTTGAAACGATTCTTGAAATCCAGTATCATATAACCATCTTCATTCTCCATCTTCTCAAATGTTTTCATGTGATATTACTCAGAAAATAGTAATTACTATTGGGGCTGGCCCCGTGGCCGAGCGGTTAAGTTCGCGCGCTCCACTGCAGGCGGCCCAGTGTTTCGTTGGTTCAAATCCTGGGCGCAGACATGACACTGCTCATCAAACCACGCTGAGGCAGCGTCCCACATGCCACAACTAGAAGGACCCACAACAAAGAATATACAACTATGTACCGGGGGGCTTTGGGGAGAAAAAGGAAAAAATAAAATCTTAAAAAAAAAAAAAAATAGTAATTACTATTACCTTGGCTGCTACTAAACTTAACCAGGCAGTGACTCCTGCAGCTTCTATAACAGATATAGTTTCATTCTTTGAGCAAATTAACATATCCCCTGGTATCTGGTGTGTAGCTATTGATCTGGCAAATATTTTTTTCTCTATATTTGTCCATAGGCCCAACAAAAACAGTTTGATTTCACCTGGCAAGGCCAGCAATACATCTTCACTGGCCTACGTCAGGGCTACATCAACTCTCTGGTCTTATGTCATAATTTAGTTTGCAGGGATTTTGATCACCTTCCCTTCTGCAAGATATCACACTGCTTCGTTAATGACATTATGTTGAGTGGACCTAGCCTTAGAGTCAGGGCTGAAGTGGCCATCTTTGGCCCTGAGCCCAGACATATTCCTTTACGTAGGACCCAGGCCCAGTGTCCTTGGAAGGTGGGGAGGTCAATGAACTCTGTACACCTCCAATCATCTGTTCCCACACTTGAGACCACCTTGCCCCACACCCCATGAATATCCCTGAGACCCCATTTTCAGGGAGGCTGATTTGAGACCTGTGCTCTCGCTTCCTTTCTTGGCTGCTATTTGATTAAATCCTCTCTCTGCTGCAGTTTCATTGTCTTGGTGATTGGCTTTCCGGGCAATGGGCAAAAATGAACCTGGCTCAGTAACAATATTTGTGAGAGAGAAATACGCGCAGTCGGCTAGAATTTATCTGTTCCCCCAAAATTAATGCTATATTTATTAAAGTATTTAGTACCTGGGAGTAACTTCTCACCCCTTCTCCAAAACTATGCTTAGGAAAATCTGTCATTTTTACCTCATTTAAAATAGATCACCACTGTGTACTAGCTCAGTGTAGCCATTCTAGAAGACTGATAGGACTAAATAGAAATGTCCCTATAAGAACAGAAAATTTCAAGTTACAAGTGAGGATCCCGATATCAGTATCAATAAATATCCCCTGTACAATCTTGTGTTCCATCCTTCCTTATGCAACACGACACCACAGATGATATCTCAGTTACTGCCAGGCCTTATAATTTCTTCACCATGTAAACTATTACCTCTCAAAGCAGATTCTATTCTTCCCTATTTAGAGTATGCACTTTATGATCTGGAAACAATGGCAATGACAAGAAGACTCATCCTGTGAATTACCTGCTTAAGGTAAGGCCATTGAATGGTTTCTAGCTGAAAGAAGACTATTATTCTCTGGCAAAGGATAAAGAAGTGTTTTGCAGTTTTTGAGGGCACAGAGGAATTCAGGAATCCAAGATTTGCAGACTCATCTGACCAGATGTTCCCGTGTCAGGTTTTCTGGAACATAATATTGACTTTTTCTATCTGGGACTGATTTTTACTTATGGTACCTACATAACTTTTACAATTGGGTTTTGGGCTCGATTTTCCTTACAGTCTATTCTGAAGCTTCAGAAGATGAGAATTTTCAACAAAGTTGCCATAAAGACACTCCATATTTCACATAATTCATTAAATTTTCAGCTACTTACCAGAAACTTTCATTTTTTTCTATGTATTCTAATTCTATTAATTATATTATCCAGTCTCACCATAATGCCTGTGATTACCTCCATACCAACCAAGCACCACAACTATGACATATGGTAACTCTTCACCTTCCTCTGTTCTCATAGAAATTAAGCACAAGTGAACATCTTAGTATTTTGATAATCCACATATCCGAGGTCATTACTGCTCCACTTACCTCTAGTAATGGAGTCCCTAGTGCACTCAGCCTGATGGACAATTTAATTCAACAATCCCATCCAGACGATCTGCATTTTGAAACCATTCAGTTACCAGTTTTCCAAAGTGTGCTTCCTAGAAAACAAAGCTTGAGTCAAAGACATCTAATGCTTATTGCAGAAGTGCAATACAGGAAAAGAGGAATGAGTGAAAGAGGAATGAGATAGGAGGAAAAAAGAGTAAATATAAGCTGAGCATCAGTTGATATCAAGGATAGATCATTTTTTATCTCATAGGATCATCTTTAG
Organism: Equus quagga; assembly: GCF_021613505.1. Classification (NCBI taxonomy): domain Eukaryota; kingdom Metazoa; phylum Chordata; class Mammalia; order Perissodactyla; family Equidae; genus Equus; species Equus quagga. The sequence goes on from NC_060267.1 coordinate 48,666,536, forward strand.
ACAAACCATTTAGACTATTTTTTCTCAGGACAATCCTTATGGGAGCAGAAACGGAACAAGTGGGAAAAACTTATTCATAGTTCTAGTTTCCTCCTGGCAAAATGTTTGCTCTGTAGGGTACTACCTGTACTATACTTCCTTGTTGTGCATGTGTACACACAGAGGAAAGTCTTACTCTTCAGTGGTAATGGGTAAGTCACAGACCAAGAGGTGAGGCACAAATAATGAGGGCATGAGGAAAGGTAATATCAGGTCTGCATTAAATCAGTTCTCAGAAAAATTAGTCTACATAATTGTTCAAAATCCCTGAGAGAAGTGTGGTCACAATGCTTGAGGTGGCTCTCAAGAAACGATTTGTGCTGAAACAACAGTAGATTGAATAAAAGGGAGTTGGATACAGCATGCTATGAGTCCTTGGGTCTATGGACGATGGTACCATGGAAGATTTATGGGCAGGAAGACAAGTTCATTATTGGAATATGAGTCTACTTTATTAAAACATGATGTTGCCCCATTCAGGATGATAAAGTGTCAGTGTAATCAATCTGCCACCAGGCTAGCCAGCTGTCCCTCTAAGAATTGGTGCGTTACCTGGGACTCAGATTTGGCCTCTGCATTTAGCTTATTGGGTGCTCATTAGTTCCAGATTATCCTTGGGTAATAGAAGATCATCTTGTTGATGCATACATAGTCTCCATTTTGGCAGCAAGGCCACTCTACATTGGTCCATTGATCAAACATCAGAGTGTCTGGAGAAAGATCCTGCCTGATACATACAGCACATATCATTTTGTCTGCCTGATTACTGACAATCTGCTCCTCATCTGTGGATATCACTTGTGGGTATTTACATGGAAATTAATAGCTTCACAATCTGTGTCCATTGTGAATAATCCCTATATATACATCTCCCCCAGATCTCCCTGTTACTAATTTTCCAGTTTTGTTCTTTTTGAGTTCTTGACCAGCTATCTAACTCATTTTTCTCTGACCATGAGTCAGTTTAGATTTATATCTCTGGGTACTCATCTTTTTTGCTAGGTGAACAACCAGACATATCACCCAAATTTTTGTTTAATGTGAAGATTTAACTTAACTTCTGTCTTTTCAGGCCACTCTCTGAACAGGCCTGTAGGTGGCATCTATTTCTAGTGGCATACTTTTCATATCTATTGATAAAACTTTTCCTTTTACTTCTCTACTATATGATCATATGGAATCTTTTCCAACACCCCACGCCACATACACCAAGACCTTACACATGGTTGAGGTGAAGGAAGAAAATGAACACAAAATGTACCATGGCAGTCTGAGCCATCCACTCATGCAGTTTACTGTGCCTCTTTGGAACTGTGCAGGCCTAGCCTCCAGCCCCCTTTTGCATTTATGATAAAATGCTGCTATGCATGTCTAATTTTAGGGTTCATTGGGTTAAAATGGTCAAATTAGATCAGATCCTTGTTGATGAACACGTATCGTCCAAAAGTTATAGGATGTTTACTGCTTGTTCTTCACAAGGTATACTTAGCATAATATCATCAATATAATGAATCCTTTCTGTGCAATAGAGTCTGAGCTATACTATGTTCTGAAATATATTAATATGAGCTGGTTTCCTCTGAGATATCTTATGGCAGAGACCAGGAGAGCTCACAAACACCTAGGCAAGACAGTAAAGAAATATCTTTGTTATTTGTCCTTGTAAATAAAAGCTAATATTTCTTTTTTCGAGTATACAGTCATCCAAGAAAATGGCTGAAGGTTTTTCTGGGCTAGGTTTTGGGAAAGAAGTGTCACAATGACACTTGTAATCATATTACAGTATCCTTCGATAAAGGGATGCAGCCTGCCCTTTCCCCAGTTGAGAGGTTCATAATCTGTGAATAGCTTTAGCTAGTAACTGTATTTAAGTCTGGAACTGGATAAAAGATAGTGAATCTCCTATCTGAAAATTTGAATTGAGTTTCTGGCCAAGATTCCTAGATTCCTAGAATCTTCGCAGCATATCAAGCAACTACCTAGTAAGCTATTATCTTTTTTTTTTTTTCATTTTTAGGAATCAACTCCAAAATCAACTAGCCTTTGTCACAGATCTCTGTGGATCAAAACTTTGATTACCAGTCAACTCCTGTTGCTTACTGTAACAATTGCATCCACTTGACCTCTAGGACTAGATTATCACCAGTGTTACCAGAGAACCCGATTCCACTGTAGCATCTCCTACTACATCTTTGGCCTACAATCACAATAGGCCATCACTAATTGCCCTCACTAATACATTCTTAAGATTTTGTTGCAAGCATACCTTCTGGGCCCTCCTGGGGAACATAATCAAGAGGTGCTTGAGCAGGTTGCACAGAATAGATTCATTTCAACATAGCCATTTCCCTGAGCCTTCAGATTCTTTCCTATAGTTTGTTATATAATTTCCAATATTGAAACAACATTAACTATATACAGGTGTTTAGTAGCCAACCCAGATAATTATTAACTCCACTCCTGGGTGATGAGCAAACATTAAATCCTAACTCTATGTCAAAAAATTCATCTCTATCAATTCATCTATTTATCCCATTGCACTGCCATACTTAGAATCCAGTTAATGCATGCTCACAGGTTCTTACCAATATAGATTGGCTAGTTGTGTGATGCTTTTTTGATATATAACCTGTCTCTTAAAAAAAAATTCCTTTATCTTCTCTGTCTGGGCTATGTTGATATCTAATTATCTAACTATGGGTCTGATGGCAATAAGAGTTGAGGGGATTAAATACTGAGATAGCTTAGAGATATCAAATTGAGAGGTATCTCAATTTGAACATGTCTAAAACTTGTCCCAAACTTTAGATCTATCCTATGTTTTCTACTCAACTAATTATGAAGTCCTGTCAATTTAACCCCTTACACATTTCCCTATTTAATTCATTACTGCCCATCTTAAGAGGCAACATTTTAGTGCAGTTTATCCTAGCCAATGCACACTCTATTCCATTGGAGCATTCAGTCTACTATAGAGGAGGAAACTTTTTCCTTTATTCCTTTCTAAGTTCTTTGGCTGGCCTAAAAGATTAGATTGACATAAAATAGATTAACAAGAAAAAAAACAATTTTAATTTTGTACATACAGGAGCTCATAGAAATATGAAACTCGAAGAAATGACCAAAGCAGGCAGCTTTTATACTTCTTAGAGAAAGAAACATTAAATTTGTGAAGAATTGACAAGACAAAGACAATTGGGGCAGTAAATTAGTAAAGAAGTAACAAAGTTTGTTTATACAGCCTTTCTTGGTGAAGGAGACACAAAATCAGCAAAATAAGTATGTAAATGTATATTCAAATCATGTATATAACATGTTCCTGAAGTTAAGACTTTTCTCCATAAGGAACAAGTGAGGGTGGTTTGCAACTTCATATAGATTTGTCATGGTCAACTTCACTGAGAAGTGACATTGAGCAAATACTTGAAGAAATTGATGCAATAAATCTGGTGGATATCTGAGGAAAGAAATTTCTAGGCAGAAAGAACAGAAAGTTCAAAGTTCATAAGACCATGGGGCCACTGTAGCTAGAGTGGAATTAGAAAAGAATAGAACAGTAGGATCAGTAAGGCCATGAATATAAAACTAAAATATAATAAGCATTTTGCAGGAACAGTATTTGGCTACCATGAGAATGTAAAATAGGATTATCTGACGTAGTCTTAAGACTTGAGGAATGCTTCCCTGAGTAAATGACAGTTAACTGACATCTGAATTGTGAGCAGAGGTTAATTGGGTCCATCCGTATTCCTCTCTTCCCCGAAACTGCCTTGTCCCTATATTCTAATATTTTTTCTTTCTAGTCCTCTGACCAATTGGCCAAGTCATCAGCCACTGCCCAGGAATTCATATATATTTTTAACATGGACCACTTTTATTGCCTCATGAAACCCAGTGAGTGGGGCTGCAGTGTAGCCATAGTCCACTTAGAGCCTGTACCTATGTTCCAAGCAGAACTTTCTAGTAACCAAGCTCTGAGAATCAACTTTATTCTTCCTCCATCAGCAGGTAAGAAGAAATGTCTGAAACAACCATATATGTGAGCAGAGGAAGAGATGGCAGGGAAATAATGTTGGTTAACATTGGATCTGAAGCTTGTCTCTGTGCTCTCTGATTGGCATAGAATCTTCAGCTTGCCTTTTTGCTCAGAATCAGCTTGTGTTGATTCTGGATATACAAATTTCACCTTGTGATGAATTGCTGCTGGGACTACCTGAACTTATATTTGGTGGGTCGGACAGGAATCACTTCATTAAAGGCAATTCTAGCCATATGGACACCTGATGACCCATGTCAGGTGATCTATTTCTACAGAAGTCCAGCAGTGTGCCAGGAGCAGTTTTACAAAAGCACTATAATTATCAGTTGTAATTGACCTGGCCTTGTTCCAGAACTCAAGGGGTCATTTACATTGTGTTTCTCCTAACAAGGCTTAGCCATAAATTCCACAAAATCCTTTCCTTCCATTGATAACTCTAGTGTCATAGTGTATGATAGGTTGTATGGCTCAAGTGGCAGGAATGCTTCTAATGCAGCCAGACTTGCTTCAGAGCCCTTTCTTAGTCTGAGAGCTTGCTCTGGAAGCATTTTGTGTCACCTAATATATATATCAGAGTTCTATTCCCAGGTGTGGAAAATGCATCCTCCCATAGCCAATGAGGCCTACCCAACAATTGTATTTCCTTCTTTTTGAAAGAGATGCCCCAGCATGTCCCAGACCACTGTAATCATAATAATTTCACTGATGTGAGACAGTTGGCCGTTGAATCTTTGTGGCTTTACAACTCTCTGCAGTGTATGTGCCTCGCCAATGCTTCCAACATACATTCCCCTTCTTTCTCATCGAATCCGATTTGCATGATGTCGTTAATATTGTAAAGCTGAGATGAGCTCTGTAGGATGTCCAGGCAGACAAAGTTTCTTCATACTATATTATGACAAAAGGAGGGAGCGTTAACAGCCCTGGGGTAAGAATATAAATGTTAACACTTGTCTTCTTTAAATAAATACCAAATATTTCTGATACACATGGAAAATAACTCTTTTGGCAGGTCAGTGGCCACATTCCATGTATCTGAGATTATGTTAATTTACTTTAACATGTATTCCACATCTGAATCAGCAGCTATAATTGGGATTATTATTTTACAGAGCTTGCAATAGTCAGTTGTCATCTTCCAGAATCCATATAGTTTGTAAGAGTTGCACTGATGAGTTAAATAGAGATGAATGGATACCATCATCTTTTTATCTTTGGGGTATTCATGAGTATCATCAATCTCTGCCATCCCTTCTGTGATGCAAAGTTATTTTTGGTTTACTATCATGACCCATGCAGGGTTATAAAGTAGTTTCAGAAGCTCCACTTGGCTTTTCTCTCTATAGTACTTACTCAATTAGCCAAAGAACAAATATGGAGGTTGTACGAACTCCTAAGTATGTGATGTTCAATTATATATTCAAGGATCACAGAAATGACTAATAGATGAGGTCATGGCCCTACTGTAATCCAGACATAGGCAAGAACTCTTTATATTGCCTGGTCTCCATAGGCGCCTATGCTCCCTGGAGAGTCATGATCAGGTCTTTGGAATCAATGCCAACTCACACCTGCATTTCAGCATCCTAGAAATGTATGTCCTAGATATTTCCCCAGTTATTCAAATAAATGATCATAAGTCTTGTTATGTACTGAATTGTGTCCCCTCCAAATTCATATTTTGAAGCCCTAACTCCCAATGTGACCGTATTTGAAGGGTAGGGCCTTTAAGGAGATAAGATTAAATGAGGGCTTAAAGGTTGGGCCCTAATCTCATAGGACTGGTGTCCTTACAAGAAGTGAAAGACACCAGAGAGCTCTCTCTCTGTACATGCACAGAGAAAATGGCATGTTAGGATACAGTAAGAAGGTGGTTGACTGCAAGCCAGAAGAGAGTCTTTATCAGACATCAACATTGGTATCTTTATCTTAGACTTCTAGCCTCCAGAACTGTGAGAAAATACATTTCTGTTGTTTACACCACCTAACTTGTGATATTTTATTATGGCAGCCTCAGAAGACTAGTACAGATATTGGTGCCATGAAGTGGGGTGATACTGTAACAGATACCTAGAAATATGGAAGTGATTTTGGAACTAGATGATGGATTGAGGCTGGAAGAATTTTGAGGTATATCCTAGAAAAAGTCTAGATTGCTTTGAAAAGATTGTGATAAAAATATGAATGTTAAAGGGTGATTCTTGTGAAGACTCAAAAAGAAAAGAGGAGAGCTGTAGAGAAAGTTACCTTTGTCTTAGAGAATACATATATCACCATGATCAGAATGTTGGTAGAAATATGAACATTAAAGTATTTCTGGTGAGAGCTCAGATGGAAATGAGGAAAATGATATTGAAAATTGGAGGAAGGGTAATCTTTGTTATAAAATGGCAAAGCATGTGGCTGAATTGTGTTCTAGTGTTTTGTGGAAGGTAGAAGTTGTGAACAATAAAACTGACTATTTAGCTGAGGAGATTTCTAAGAACAGGGTAGAAGGTGCTGCCTGGCTTCTCTTTATTGCTTATAGTAAATGTGAAAGGAGAGAGATAAATTGAAGGAATCATTAAACAAAAAGGAATCAAAAATTGAAGTTTGGAAAATTCTTAGCCTATCCATATAGCAAAAAATGAGAAAACATGTTCTGGAGAGAATATCAAGGGTATGGCTGGACAATCACTCCATAAAGAGATTACCCATGGATTTAAACAACCATATTATCAGAAGCCAGGAATAGAGGTCGGAATATACAAGCAGAGACATAGCAAGTTTGAACAAAAGCAGTTTTCAGATTCCTGGGATTCTATAGAGCTATATAGCTGTGAACATGCTTTCTCCTTCTAGAAAATGGAAGGATGATCCTGAAGACTCTTCAAACATCATTAGGGCTCCCACTCCCACCAGAGGCCCAGAGAATACAAAAAAGAGTGGTGGGAGTGGGGAAGCAGGGGACAAGACCATTTCCTCATCTATTTCAGATAGTGGGGCCACTTTCCCAGTTTCAGCAGGCCAGGCTGCCCTTACCCAGGGCTTCATGGGCAAGGCCACGATTCAGAGCTAAAGAGGTAGCATCACCATCTAGGGCCGTGGGGATGGCACTGCTGCCTAGTGGGCCCACAGGGCACAGCATTCAGCCAAGAGGATTATTCCTGAACCTTAAGATCTAATGGAATTTGCCTCACCAGATTTGGGACCTGTCACCCTTTTCTTCTATCTGACTTTTCCCTTTAGGAAATGGAATTTCTATCCTGAGCCCATCCCGCTATTGTATTTTAGAAGCACATAACTTGTCTGGTTTCACAGTTTCAGAGCTAGGGAAGAAGTTTAACTCAGAGTGAATCATAGCTGGAGTCTCCCCATACCTGGTTTAAATGAGACTTTGGACTTGGAATTGATGCTGGATGAGTTGAGACTCTTAAGGCAATTGGGATTGGGTGAATATATTTAAAATGCAAGAAGGATGTGAATTTGAGGGGAGCAGAAGATGGAATATTGTGAAGTAAATTTTGTTCCCCAAAAGTCATATATTGAAATCCTACTTCTCAGTGTGACTGTATTTGGAGATAGGGCCTTTAAGCAGATAGTTAAGGTTAAATGAAGACATAAGAGTTGGGCCCTAATCTAATAGGAAGATTAGGCCCTAATCTAATTAGGAAGATCTAACAGGAAGATGTCTTTATAGGAAGAGGGAGAGATATCAGCGAGCTCTCTTTCTATGCATGCAAAGAAAAAATAATACGAGGACATAGTGGAAAGGCAGCCATCTACAAGCTAAGAAGAGAGATCTCACCAGACATCAGTCCTCTGGCTCCTTGATCTTGGACTTCCAGTCTCCAGAACTATGGGAAAACAAATTTCTGCTGTTTAAGCCACCCAGCCTGTGGTATTTTGTTATGGCAGGCAAAGAAGACTAATACAAGTCCCTTTGGGGATGGACTGGGGGAATCATTAATATTTACACTAGTCATGGTATTGAAGAGGTCTTCCTTCTGAGGACCTGCCTTCTCCTTCAATAATTGGGTCCCGTGTCATAAAACTGGCTCAGGTAGAACTAGAGTCGGATAATAGTTTATGACTTTTGGGGGGATGGTTGCCCTTAGCTTACTGAACATTCATCTTTGACTTCTTTCTATTGTAGATGTTGAGCAAAACCCAGTGGTACGCTTGCAAGATCTGATTGCTAAACCTTCAGGATTTTGTGAGCCAATTGTTAAAAATAGTTATTATTTAAAAATTACATTATCTAAACTTAAATTAATAAATTACATTAAAAGCAAAAGATACTTAGAACTCAATTTATGAATATTTATCAGGCTTTATTTAATCATAATTAAAATGCCCTCTGGAATTAATAAAACTAAGGTAAGGCAGTATTTCTGAAATCCTGCCCCATCTACAATAAAATTCAATGGGGCTTTTTATTATATTTTACTATTATCTATGCATGAAATTATTTACATATGTCATACGCATATAACAGAAATACTATATACTGGTGTACTACTGCACATCTCTTCTCAACTCTGTGTTCAGTGATGTCACATTGGTAGCTCAAAATCAGCCATGGTGGAAGTAATTACATCACAGAAATCAGCACATGTTACAAAATAGGGCCTTTTTTTTTTCCTCTGTAGCACCAGTTATTAAAGACCAGCACACAAGTAGAAATATCCTTTTTGGATATCTATCTGTCTTACTCCTGGGAGTGTTTGATAACTCTTTAACTTTCTGTGGGCCAGTAATCTTGTATGCTACTCCAAACTCACCACTCATTACAGTGATTGTGTCTGTCTCGTATCACAGCTGAGCTGTGCCACTTGACCTCTACTACTTCAAGATCCTGTCACTACCAATGTTATCTGTAAATCCAATTCTGTGAGAACATCCCCTATTGTAATCCTTGGCCTACAAAGGAGAACTGCCACAAGATTTTTCATGATGCTTATGTGCATTCACCAGTGCATTCCTCATTGCTTTGTTAATAGATTTCCCATAGAACATAGTCATCTGCTGAATTTTCTGTCCATATTGAGTATATCCACTCTAGAATGCCCCCTTCTCTAAGCATGTTTATCTTCTCATCAACTATCTCCTACAGCAATTTGGGGATTTTATTCTGTTTAGCATGGGCCATTGCTTTCTTCAAGCTTCTTGGAGTTATTTTAGATTATCAGGACTATCTCACAACATTTTGACGAGTTATTTAATTTTATGTCTCAAGAGAGTATTCCAATGTGGAAAAAATCTCCCTTATCGAGCTTTGTGTTTCTCTTTGATCCAGCACCCTCAGAATCCAATCCCATTATGTATTCTCTAGGTTGTTGTCATTACGTATTGGTTATGTCTGAATTCGTTCTGAGTATAATCCTTTTTCTCCCTAATCAAGGCTGGCAGTTAACCTTGATTATTGGCCTATGATCAGGAGGGGAAGGAAGCGATGGTTGTAAGGTAGGTGTGTAGTTTCTTTCATAGCAGAGGACTCGACATCAGCTTGAAGCAAGGAGAAAGGCTAGACATTAATGGGGAGAACCCACCACTTTCACAGGTTTAGGGGGTTCAGCATTTTTAGAGGGTTCTAGTTATTTTAAGATTTTTGGGAAAGATTTTGTCAAAAAATACACTACAAGTGGTGGAAAGTATTTGTCATACCTATATCTGACAAAAGCACATATTTCCATATTATTTATATATTATGTTATAACACATTACATGTATATATTACAATTCATAATAAGAAGGCAAATAATCCCATAAAAATGAGTGAAATATTTGAATAGAAAGTTCACAAAAAAAGATATATAAATTTCCATAAGCACATGAGAAAATTCTCAACAGATCATTAGAGATATGCAAATTAAAACTACATTTAGACACCACCACACACCTACTAGAATGGTTAAAATGAAAAAGACTGACCATATCGAATGTTGTGTTGTTGATCTGAAACAACTGGAACCATTCTACATTCATGGTAGGAATGGTACAACCTCTTCAGAAAATGCTGTATGTTTATAAAATTAAACATGTATTTTCTTTTTTAAAACAACTTTACTGAGGTATAATTGATATACAAAACACTTGAGGTATTTAATATGTACAGTTTGATGAGTTTGGACATATGCAAGCAACCATGATGCCATCGCCACAATCAAGGTAATAGACATATCCATCACCTCCCATATTGCATGTTGTGTTCTTACTCAAAAAAAAAGAGGGCACAAACATATATTTTTTATATGACCTAGTAATTCCAGTCCTGGTTTTTTTCTCAAAAGATTAGAAAATATACGTCCACAGAAAGACTTTTACACAAATGTTTATGTTGGCTTTATTACAATAGCTAAAAATTGGAAACAACTCAATGGAGTAATGGATAAACAAATAATTATATATTCACACAATGAAATACTACTCAGCAATAGAAGGGAATGAACTTCTGGTCAATGCAACAACATGGATAAAACCCAAAAATATTATGCTGAGCAAAAGACACCAGACACAAGAGTGCTTACTGTGGGATTCTGTTTATATAAAATTCTAAAATCAGGAGAACTCATCTCCATTGACAAAAGGATAATGGCTACCTGGTTCCAGGGATCAGGGGATGAACTGCAAAGGTACATTAGCGAACATTTCAAGGTGATGGAAACATTTTATATTTTGAGTCAAATTTTATATAACTTTTTTTCCCTTAAGAAGAAAACTAAATTTCACTCAAAGATGATAGTGCAATCTCTATATTCTCCTATACATACATTTCTAATGGTTATGGACAGAATTTTTTGGTGATGACACAGGTAGAATATGTTCATTTTTTTTCCCAATCTTTGTCTTCTTTCTGTCCCCAAATGGAAATAACGACTTTATTATCTCTCCTTTCCTTCTGTATTTTACCTTGCAAAATTTTATTATAGGTGGTGACAGAAGTGACCAGAGCTATATATTTGAGGCCACCCAGAAGAGTGTAATCCTGTACTTCTTATTTTTTTCACATTTTCTTTCTTTCCATTCTTTTGTACCCTACTTTCCTCTCTGTTCTCACTTCCTCTTCCCCTCACAGTGTCCCTTTGGTGTTAATCCTGAAACAGCTTAAAGAACATCAGCTGCTTCTTTTTAGTTTCCTCTCTAATATATCATATATACATAATATTCATATATAATATATATGAACAGTATATATTATATGAATGTTATATATGAACATATGTAATATTCATTGTGTTTGATAGAGAGAGGAAATGGTTTTGTTTCTGTTTCAGCAGCCAGTTTAAAGCATAGCTTTTCTTTTTTTGATTTCATCACCTTTAAGATGGTCATTCTTAAAACATGACAATTAATCTATAACGTCCTAAATCATGTCTTTTAATTAATTAGTATCCTTATCTCTTATGGCTCTGGAAGGACCTTAATTATGAACACTGTTGGGACAATTGAAAACAAATTCCTCTTGAAGATTCTTTGCTCTATGATTCATCTTTTAAGAGAAGAATATATGAGCTTGTCATTCTTCACTTTTAGCGAACTTCCTTCCTTTCCCGCAAAGATTGTTTGTTTTCTTCTCACCCTCCGCCCTCCAGGAAGGCATTGTGGTAAATGATAGTTCAACTCAATCATAGTCATAATATTACTTCGATTTGGGGAAGTAAAGCATAAAAACTTGTTTTACTTTTCAATAGCAGCATAACTCTAGCCCGGAGCTGTGTTGTAAAAACAACAAAAACATTTTTAGAGTAAAGTAAAAACTTTTAAGACAGGTTTTGGAAGATATGACACAAAGCAGGCAAGTAGCTGCACCGGCTCAAGGAGGGCCAGAAAATGATAACAGCAACCAAGGAAAAGAAAAACAGAAGAAGCAAGGTAAGGACATTTTCAGCTGTTCAAAATGAAAGTTACTTACTGAGATTATGAGGCATAACGTTAAACAAAACCCTTTAAAGACATGACACGGGTTTTGTATTTTTTGTATCAAGGCAAAAGAAGAATACTTTTTAAGTTAACATCTCCATAAATGAAAAATGATAACAAAATTTAGATTTGTAACTGACTCTTTTTCCTTATAATTCAGATTCACTTTGTCTTATCTTAACTGATAATGGAGAGAGATTAATCGTAGCTTAAAACAGCTCAGGATTTAGTTTCATTTTTACTAAGTAGTTAATAAAACCAATACTGGAGAAGATGTTAAATTTGATCCACATGCTCATTCAATGCCCCAAATGCATACATGATATGAAAAATTTGGCCAATATTTTAAAAGATTGCTTATGCCCAGAGAGTAGAATCAAGATAAACTAGACTTTAGAGGTTCTTAATAACAGAAGGATTATCTCCCTATTGTACTCCTGTCTAAACAAATGCTGGTATCCTGATATCCTTAGTAATGTCTCTGGCAACCTTAAGATGAATAAGGAAAGAAAAGGTACTAAAAAAAACTTAGACAATAACTTGGTAGCATTGGATGTAGCAATACTAACCAAGCAAATAGCAAGGTCAGAGTACGTAAGATCCAAATTCTAAATCTAACAGGAAAATCTTTCAAAGTCAATCATCCAGCGCTCTTTATGTCAAAATATAGTGAAGAAGGGAGAGGAGCAAGCTAAAATACTTTAAATACAACTATATATTTAATTTCATTTCAACCTGTACATGCAAACTATCATTTCTCCTATTGTCAGGATGTGCATTCCCTTCTTTCCTCCTGTTGGCTCAGAGGTCTTTCCTCTTTTTTAAATCCATCTATCATTCTCCTAATCATCCTGTGGGGGACTGGAATTGGCCACCCCAAGATATGTCTCTTTGGCATGAGGATTATTTGGGGCTGGTTACTTTTAACAAACTGCAGACAGGAAAGCAACTCTGAAAAGTAGAATTTACTTACCCTTTGTTAAGAGACATTTACACTGTAAAAGACACTGTAAAGGTGTCTGCCTCTCTGTACCAAGAAGAAGGGGGATGACCTTATCTCCAGAAACTCTTAATCAATACCAAAGGCAAGGATTTAAATCTGCATTTTCTTTACTGTACTTGTGTGGTAATCTCCCATGATCAACTCCCCCAAACCCTCAACATCCTCCTTTGCCTTTAGCTGAAGATGATATTTAAGGTGGTGGCTTCACCCATTTTGGCAAGCTGCTCAGCTTGCCTGAACCTCTCCCATGTATACATGTTAAAAAGCTTTGTTTAATTTTCTCCTGTTATTCTGTCTCATGTGAATTTAATTCATTCTCCGGCCAGAAGAACCCAGAGAGGGTAGAGGAAATGTCTTCCTCCCCTACAATCCCTTTAACAAGCTAGGAATTTTCTACAAATTCAAGGGTCACTGATTTCAAGCAGGTTTGGTTTTCTTTCAACAGTCATTCTGGAAGAAAAGAAAATGAGCCTGGCTACCTACTTAAAATGTATAAAAATTGCATATGGGAAAGTGTATTTAAAAATTCCACTTAATATAGCAACAAATAACCTTCACCTTCCCCCACACACAATAGTTAAAATACGGAAAGATGGGAGAGCTAACACCATAAAAAATAATAACAAAAACTTTCTTTTATTTAATTCCTCATGCAAGCTAGACTGTTTGAAAACATAGCACATCTATATCCTTTAATTAAAAAAAAGAGATAGTGTTATTTAATGGATGAAGAGATATAGGCTCAAATAGGGTAAGAAAATAAATTTATACACTGTAAACATTTGACCAAGATTTTGAAATTGTAATATTTAAAACTGTAATATCCTTTTGTTCACTATGCTAGTTCATGGACAGACAAATAGGATACCATAATGACCTATTGACTTGACTGACGGCATAGAAAAGAGAAAACAAGTATTTGATTTCTTGATACCTTGATATTTGAGGAAAATTAATATGGAATTAAAGAAATTAATAAGATAATATTTGTAAGGTGATTAAAAACCTCATTAGAAAGAACCTGGACTCAAGCTCTGAACTGAGTCATGTACAGCACCAAAAAGGCTGAAAAGACAGACATATGTTATGTTTATCCTCATTTTGACCTTTCCTACATTGCAGGTCTGGTCATTTCTCTTACCTGGGAGCAATCCCTCCATTTGTGGTCCAATAAGACCCCAATCCTTCTAGCCTATGCAAGAATTATTCTTTTTAATTTAATGATTCCCTCCTTTTCCTGCCTGTGCCAGCAATCTATCCCTTTTGCACTAAATAATCCCCAAATGCATGGAAACATTATGTGTTACATCTTTTAAAAAAATCCTGCTATAACTATTAATCTCATTCCACTAACCAATTCTTTGCTTGTTCTGCTTCACATAGCAAAGTTCTCTGAGAGTCTACATGCTGATTTCACTTTCATACTTACAACAATCTAACTTCCTCCTGCGTTACTCCTTAAAACCACTCTATCAAGGACAACAATGACCTTCACGTGTTCCAGCTGAATTTTTCCATCTTCTCTGTTACAGATCTTATTTAAGACATCACCATAATTTTTTTATTTTCCCAAGGAAGATTAGCCCTGAGCTAACGTCTACCAATCCTCCTCTTTTTTTCTGAGGAAGACTGGCCCTGAGCTAACATCCATGCCCATCTTTCTCTATATGTGGGACGCCTACCACAGCATGACTTGCCACGTGGTGCTATGTCCACACCCGGGATCGGAACTGGCGAAACCCAAGCCGCTGAAGCAGAACGTGCGCACTTAACTGATGTGCCACTGGGCGGGCCCCCATCACTGTAATTTAATTGGTTATTTACAGGCTCTCCAGCCAGTAGTCACACACAACTTTTAAAAATGTAGATCTGGTAATATCAAACACTCTCATAAAAAATTAGCAGCTTCCCATTATACTTAGAGGCAAATCGAGTTCTTTCCTAGGGCATTCAGAGCATAGCATGGTTTTGCTCCTAGTAGTCACTATTCTCCCCTGGTACCTCTGACCCAGTCACACTTGTTACACTGTGCTACATTCTTTTAAGTTCTTTCCTGATTCAAGCACTTGTACATGTTCTCTTTGCTTGAAGTGCTTTCTCTTGTTTATTTTGCATAGATGGCCACTGCTCATATTTTAGGTCTTGGTTTTAGTGTCATTTCCACAAATGGCCTTCCTGACTATCCCTTTTAGTCGCTTCCCCTTTATCAATCAGAGGACCATGCTTATTGCCTTTCTAACACTGGCTTCAATCTGTATTTTCAAATTCATTTTTATCAGTATTTGCACCAACTGTAAGTTCCAGGAGGGTATGGATTATGTCTTTTTAGTCTACTATTGTATTATGGAAATTAGCTCATAATAGGTCATTAACAAGTAAACATTTTGTTAAAGGATGAACAAATAACACAGTGCTGGTTCAAAAGTGAAGCATTGCGTGTACTACAGTTCATGTTTATTGTGTAGCTTTGAAATTCCAAACAGTCAGAAAAAACTCACAGCTAATGATAAGACTTTTCATAAATTTGGCATAAATATATGAAGTTAGATATAATTCCATAATGATATTTCTCAGATAGTTGAAATAATAACAGTTTGTTGCCTCAAAAACAATGCTGATATTCTCTTTGCTGCATTCCCTCTCACTCTTTATGGTACTCTATAAAAATCAATTTTTCATGAATTTTTATGGGTATCAGCATTTTCATGCATTAATCATGATGATATGGATTAGTATCACACTTTTGGAAGAACATTCAACCAATATATAGCAATTTATTTATTTTTGAAAATTTTTCTTAAGAAGATAATTAGACAAATATGCAAGACATTTAAATTACACTTGTTCTAGTTCTGGCTCAAAAAAGGGATGGAGCAGCCTAAATATCCATCAGAAGAGGATTAGTTTGGGGGCAGGCCCAGTGATGCAGCAGTTAAGTTCACACTTTCCTCTTCTCAGCGGCTAGGGTTCGCCGGTTCGGATCCTGGGTGTGGACATGGCACCGCTTGGCATGCCATGCTATGGTAGGCATCCCACATATAAAGTAGAGGAAGATGGGCACAGATGTTAGCTCAGGGCCAGGATTCCTCAGCAAAAAGAGGAGGACTGGCAGTAATTAGCTCAGGGCTAATCTTCCTCAAAAAAAAAAAAGAAGAGGATTAGTTTGTTGGTGTTTTTTTAATGGTGTAGCCATATGATAGAATATTATCAACCATTAAAATTACAATATCAAATTATACTTTTACATAATACGTAAATTTAGCTAATGCTCTGAATGAACAACCATCCCAAAGTTTAGTGGATTAAAACAACCACCACCATTTTCCTTACGGTTCTATGAGGTAGGAATGTGGACAAAATTCAATGGGGATGGCTCGTGCCTCCTCTATGTTTATGCCAGCTGGTATATTTGGGCAGGGACTGAGGATTCACAATGTCATCACTCACAGATTTGAGCCATAGTGGTTGGGTTAATATGTTTATCCTCCATATTCTCTCTCCCAGTCTTCTTCAGATGGTGGCTGGGCCCCTTTAGTGGTAAGCTTGGCCTTCCTCAGATGGTGGCTGGACTTCAGAAGAGTAAAAGGAGAAATTGCAAGGTCTCTTAAGACCTAGGCTCTAAAGTCTCAGAATGTATTTCTACCACATTCTATTGGTCAAAGTAAGGCACAAGGCCAATTCATATTCAAATTTCAGGAGATACAGTATACCTCTTGATGGGAAGTATAGCAAGATCATGTGTCAAAGGGGAGGTGGACACAAGGAAGCGTGATTCATTTGGGGCCATTTTTAACAGTCTACCACACATGGGAAGAACAATTGTTAGCTGAAAACATTAGATTATAAAACAATGGCTACATGATTATTGCATTCATTTAAAATTATGCGTCTTTGGGAGGGAGGCTATGTGTGTTAAAACAGGATTAGAAAGATGTATGGATGGAAGGATATTATCCCAAATGATAATGCTGGCTATCTCTAAGTAGTATAAATTTAGTTGCATTTTAAATTTCATTTCTTTCCTATATCCACTAAGGAAAAAGTTTATTTAATGAAAGAATAACTAGTTCACTAAGTGAAAAAAAAATGGGAATGATAAATGCTTTCAATAAGTTATATTATCTCATAGTAACTTCCACACTTTTTTAAATTTCATAAAATTTTACAAGGATGAATATTTCTTAATCATGTAAAACAATAAAAATGTTTCATTTCAAAAAACTTATAACCATATTTTTTTCTTAAATGGGCACTAATAAAAGAAAAACAATCCCTCACCAGAGATTTATTCTGTTCTACTGATTTTGCAGATGAGGAAATATATGACCTGAAAAAGAAATAATACTTGTCCAACTTCCCTTTGCTTGTTTGTGGCAAAAATCTGTATCTCAAAACTTTGGATTGATTACTCTATGGCCTTTCAATATACTATGCTATCTATCCTTTAAAATAAACTTTTCATCTGTTAGAAAGCAGACTTTCTTCGAAACATTCAAAGAATGTTAGGGTGAGCTATATTTCACCACAGAGGAAGGACATGAAGGCCTGGGGTTGGCGCCAGGCTAAGGAAATGCTACCCTAAAGAGTCATGCATACTTCGTTCCTTGGACTATGACAGCAAAATCTTGGATTGGATATAAAGATGTCCTCAAAAATCATAATAAATTGCCTAAAATAGTTTGTTAGGTATAGTTATGAATACAAATTTAGTCTTTCTTTTGCGTGTTTCTTAATCTAAAGGTATTTGTTTTCTTTGATTTTTCAGGTATTAAGAACATGAAGGATAAGTGTATTTTAATTTTTATTGGACTTGTTTTGGGAATAGTTCTAACTATTCTTTGTTTTTCAATTTGTTTAAAAGGTGAGTAAATCACATCCTTTATATCTTCACTTATTTTTTTTTTCAGGGCTTCCTATTATATAATCCTGTTCCTTTCTGTCTCAATCACAGTCTTTTCTTGTTCCCACTCCCTTCTCATTATTCATAATATATTTAATGAGTATCACTGAGTGAATTGTTATGAACTACATAACCTATGTAAGACATTGGGAGATGCAAAAATGATTAAGACAAAATTGTTCATCCTGATAATCTCACATCCCACTGAACTTTCTCATGCCAATGGTAATCACTATTTTCACTTGTTGCCATAGGCAAGTTTTACCCATTTAAAAAATTTTGTACAAATAGCATCATGCAATTTGCATGTATCCTTTGCATCTTTTTCCTTTTGTTCCACATTATGTTTTCATGATTCTTCCATGTTATAACATGTAGCAGAAATTCATTGACTCATTGTTGTAAAAGGAGGTTGGGAAATATTTTATATAAAGGACCAGATAATAAATAATTTAGGCTTTGTTAGCCATATGATCTCTGTTGTAGCTACTCAACTCTGTATTGGTAGCCAAAAATATCCACAGAAGATATGTAAACAAGGGAGCATGGCCAAATTGAACACAGAAATTTGAATATTATATAATATTCATGTGTCAAAAATCTTCTTCCTCTTTTAATTACTTTCATTTTTTAATTATTTTTGATTATTTTAAAATGTAAAAATCATTCTTAGCTCTGAGTCTGGCTTCAAGTTGTGGTCTGCAGATCCTGGTTGTAGAGTACTCCATGTTATATATTAATTTATTAATCATTCTACTTTTGATGGACATTTGAATTATGCCACATTTTGACTACTGCAAATTGTGTTGCTTTGAATATACTTATATTTTTAGTCTTTTAGTGAATAGTGAACATCATTTAGAATGTACTTATAAGAATTATTAAACCATAGAGTTTGCATAGATTAGCCTTAGTAGATAATACCTTAAATAGTAGATAATCTAACCATAATGCTATTAAAATGCCAGTTGCTCAACATATTTGTCATCACTTTGCTGTCAGTTTTATCCATTTTTGCCATTCCAGTGAGTGTGTGTTAATATCTTATGTGGCTTTAATTGATATTTTTCTGATGGCCTATACCGTTAAGCTCCTTTTCATGTTTATTGCTCATTTAGTCACTAATGACTAATTTAGTCAAACAGTTCATATTTTGTAATGGGTGTGTTCAGATACTTTGCCCATATTTTAATTGAGTTAGCTGTCTTTTTTTTGAGTCATGAGTTCTTTAACATACTAGATAAAAATCTTTTGTATTTCTACTGTAAATATCTTCTTCCCCTATGAAGTTCAAATTTATCCTCTGTATAATATCTTTCAATGAACAGTTCTTAATTTTGAGATAGTATAATTTTCTTTTCTACTGATATATAGCTCAAGTCTACTGCAGTCAGGTGACATACTGTAAATGTCTTCAATCTTTTAAAATTTATTTTTGCCACTTTATTGCCTGCTCTGGTAAATGTTTCATGTGCACTTTGTTGCTGCATGTAGCTCCCTATGTATGTCAACTGGCTTAGTTTTGTTAATCACAGTGTTCAGATATTATTATCCTTCTTTTTGCTTCTTATTATATCAGTGATTAAGAGAATGGTGTTAAAGGTTTTAACTTTTATAGGTACTTGGCATCAGGTGACTATAGCTGAAAATTTAACTAACTGTTTTACCACTATGGACCATAGATCACCAGCATCCCATTTACAACTGGTGATTGGATCAATGTCTTTAAAGTGAATTACATTGAAAAATCAATACCATATCTCATCCTTAAGATTCTCTTCCCTTAGCACCACTTTTGGTACCAAAAACTGATTCTATATGGATGTGTTCAGGAAAACATACATTGCAAATGTTACAAGAATAGGACTTTAGTGTAGGAATTAGGGAAACATGACTGGGAGGAGCTGGAGAGTGATGGTCTGAAAGGCTGTTTAGCTGGAGGAGAAATAGTCACTAATGATTTTGGCTTAAGCGTTAACATGTTTGGAGAACTCAGAGACTAGAGAAAAGTCTAAGAAGCTAACATATCTGACTGCCAAGACTACAAAAGAGAAACTCATGAAAAGGCCTGTGAAGTTCCAATGCCCAAGATCTCCAAGAATAACGTCTTCTGTTTTACTTGCACCTTCCAAATCTCAAGTGGATTCTTCTCATTGGTTAACCCAAAATCATACAGTCATGGTGGTACCTAGTTGACAACAGGCAATCTGACACATATATCTTGTTAGTTATATATTCTGTTTTATTATTTTCATTGCTTTCTTGAGATTAAATCGTGTCCTAGATTTATAACAGTCTAATATAAATTAATATTTTTTATTGAGTTAATGATAGGTTACAATCTTGTGAAATTTCAGTTGTACATTAATGTTTGTCAGTCATGTTGTAGGTGCACCACTTCACCCTTTGTGCCCACCCCCTATCCCCCCTTTCCCCTGGTATCCACTAAACTATTCTTAGTCCATAATTTTAAATTCCTCGTATGAGTGGAGTCATACACAGATTATCCTTCTCTCGCTGGCTTATTTCACTTAACATAATTCCCTCAAGGTCCATCCATGTTATTGCAAATGGAATGATTTTGTTCTTTTTTACGACTGAGTAGTATTCCATTGTATATATGTACCACATCTTCTTTATCCATTCGTCTGTTGCTGGGCACTTAGGTTGCTTCCACGTCTTGGCTATTGTAAATAATGCTGCAATAAACATTGGGGTGCATAGGACTTTTGGGATTGCTGACTTCAAGCTCTTTGGATAAATACCCAGGAGTGGGATGGCTGGATTGTATGGTAGTTCTATTTTTAAGTTTTTGAGGAACCTCCATTCTGTTTTCCATGGTGGCTGCACCAGTTTGCATTCCCACCAGCAGTGAATGAGGGTTCCTTTTTCTCCGCAACCTCTCCAACATTTGTTACTATTAGTTTTAGATATTTTTGTCATTCTAACGGGTGTAAGGTGATATCTTAGTGTAGTTTTGATTTGCAGTTCCCTGATGATCAGCGATGATGAACATCTTTTCATATGCCTATTGGCCATCAGTATATCTTCTTTGGAGAAATATCTGTTCATGTCTCCAGCCCATTTTTTGATTGGGTTGTTTGATGTTTTGTTGTTGAGTTGCGAGAGTTCTTTATATATTATGGATATTAAGCTTTTGTCCGATATATGAATTGCAAATATTTTTTCCCAGTTAGTGGGTTGTTTTTTTGTTTCAATCCTGTTTTCATTTGCCTTGAAGAAGCTCTTTAGTCTGATGAAGTCCCATTTGTTTATTCTTTCTATTGTTTCCCTTCTCTGAGAAGGCAGGGTGTCCGAAAAGATCCTTCTAATACTGATGTCAAAGAGTGTACTGCCTACGTTTTCTTCCAGGAGACTTATGGTTTCAGGTCTCACCTTTAGGTCTTTGATCCATTTTGAGTTTATTTTGGTGAATGGTGAAAAAGAATGGTCAATTTTTATTCTTTTACATGTGGCTTTCCAGTTTTCCCAGCACCATTTGTTGAAAAGACTTTCTTTTCTCCATTGTATGCCCTCAGCTCCTTTGTCAAAGATAAGCTGTCCGTAGATGTGTGGTTTTATTTCTGGGCTTTCAATTCTGTTCCATTGATCTGTGCACCTGTTTTTGTACCAGTACCATGCTGTTTTGATTACTGTAGCTTTGTAGTATGTTTTGAAGTCAGGGATTGTGATGCCTCCCGTTTTGTTCTTTTTTCTCAGGATTGCTTTAGAAATTCGGGGTCTTTTGTTGCCCCACATGAATTTTAGGATTCTTTGTTCTAATTCTGTAAAGAATGTCATTGGGATTCTGATTGGGATGGCGTTGAATCTGTAGATTGCTTTAAGTAGAACGGACATTTTAACTATGTTTATTCTTCCAATCCATGTACATGGAATGTTTTTCCATCTCCTTATGTCGTCATCCAATTCTCTCAGAAAGGCCTTGTAATTTTCATTATATAGGTCCTTCACTTCCTTAGTTAAATTTACCCCAAGGTATTTTATTCTTCTTGTTGCGATTGTGAATGGTATTGTGTTCTTGAGTTCTTTTTCTGTTGGTTCATTACTGGAGTATAGAAATGCTACTGATTTATGCAAATTGATTTTATACCCTGCAACTTTGCTGTAGTTGTTGATTACTTCTAACAGTTTTCCAATGGATTCTTTGGGGTTTTCCATATATAAGATCATGTCGTCTGCAAACAGCGAGAGTTTCACTTCTTCCCTCCCTATTTAGATTCCTTTTATTCCTTTTGCTTGCCTGATTGCTCTGGCCAGGACCTCCAGTACTATGTTAAATAAGAGGGGTGATAGAGGGCATCCTTGTCTCATTCCTGTTTTCAGGGGGATGGCATTCAGTTTTTGCCCATTGAGTATGATGGTGGCTATGGGTTTGTCATATATGGCCTTTATTGTGTTGAGGTAGTTTCCTTCTATGCCCATTTTGTTCAAAGTTTTTATCATAAATGGCTGTTGGATCTTGTCAAATGCCTTCTCTGCATCTATTGAGATGATCATGTGGTTTTTATTCCTCAGTTTGTTGATGTGGTGTATCACGTTGATTGATTTGTGGATGTTGAACCATCCCTGTGTCCCTGGTATGAATCCCACCTGATCATGATGTATGATCCTTTTGATGAATTGCTGAATTCTGGTTGCCAAAATTTTGTTTAGAATTTTTGCATCTATGTTCATCAGTGATATTGGCCTGTAGTTCTCTTTTTTCGTGGTGTCCTTGTCAGGTTTTGGTATCAGCGTGATGTTGGCCTCATAGAATGTATTAGGAAGTGTTCCATCTTCCCTAATTTTTTGGAATAGCTTGAAAAGGATAGGTATTAAATCCTCTCTGAAAGTTTGGTAGAATTCCCCAGGAAAGCCATCTGGTCCTGGGGTTTTATTCTTTTGGATGTTTTTGATTGCTGTTTCAATCTCTTTCCTTGTGATTGGTCTGTTCAAATTGTCTGCCTCTTCTTGAGTGAGCTTTGGGAGATTGTAGGAGTCCAAGAATTTATCCATTTCCTCTAGGTTATCCATTCTGTTGGCATATAGTTTTTTGTAGTATTCTCTTATAATCTTGTATTTCTGCAGAGTCTGTTGTTATTTCTCCTCGCTCATCTCTGATTTTGTTTATTTGAGCTTTCTCCCTTTTTTGCTTTGTAAGTCTGGCTAGTGGTTTGTCAATTTTATTTATCTTCTCAAAAAACCAGCTCTTTGTCTCATTGATCCTTTCTACTGCCTTTTTTGTTTCAATAGTATTTATTTCTGCTCTGATTTTTATTATTTCTCTCCTTCTGCTGACTTTGGGCTTCATTTGTTCTTTTTTCTCTAGTTCAGTTAGGTGTGCTTTAAGGTTGCTTATTTGGGATTTTTCTTGTTAAGGTGTGCCTGTATTGCAATGAATTTTCCTCTTAATACAGCTTTTGCTGTATCCCATATGAGTTGGTATGGCATGCTATCACTTTCATTTGTTTCCAGGTATTTTTTTATTTCTTCTTTAATTTCTTCAATGATCCATTGCTTGTTCAGTAGTGTGTTGTTTAGTCTCCACATCTTTGTGCCTTTCTCAGCTTTTTTCTTGTAATTAACTTCTAGCCTTATAGCACTATGATCGGAGAAGATGCTTGTTATTATTTCAATTTTTTTAAATTTGTAGAGGCTTGCCTTGTTTCCCAACATATGGTCTATCCTTGAGAATGTTCCATGTGCACTTGAGAAGAATGTGTAGTCAGCTCTTTCAGGGTGAAGTGATCTATATATGTCTATTAAGTCCAATTGTTTTAGTTTTTCATTTAGCTCCAGTATTTCCTTGTTGACTTTCTGTCTGGATGATCTGTCAATTGATGTGAGTGGGGTGTTGAGGTACCCTACTATTATTATGTTGTTTTTAACATCTTCCTTTAGGTCTGTTAATAGCTGCTTTATGAATTTTGGTGCTCCTGTGTTGGGTGCATAGATATTTATAAGCGTTATTTCTTCTTGATGAAGTGTCCTTTTGGTCATTATATATTGTCCCTCTGTGTCTCTCTTTACCTGTCTTATTTTGAAATCCACTTGGTCTGATATAAGAATTGCAACACCTGCCTTTTTTTCCTTGCTATTTGCTTGAAGTATTGTCCTCCACCCCTTCACCCTGAGTCTGTGTTTGTCCTTGGGTCTGAGGTGTGTTTCCTGGAGGCAACAAATTGTTGGATCGTGTTCTTTAATCCATTTTGCCACTCTGCATCTTTTTATTGGAGAGTTCAATCCGTTCACATTGAGAGTGATTATTGATGCATGTGGACTTAATGCTGTTAATCTGTTGCTCATTATCTTGTTTTCCTGCATTTATTTTCCTGTTTGCTTTAAACTACCCATTTAATACTGCAATTTCTTATGCTGGGTTTCTTAGATTTTTCCTTATTTATGATTTGTGACTCTGTTCTGTACTTTATTTTAGTGTCTACCTTGAAGTTTGTATTTAGAATCTCGTGTATAATATAGTCTATTCTCTGGTGGTCTCTTACTTACTTGACCAATACTGATTTAGACCCTTTGCTCTTCCCCTCCTAAATAATTATTTTCATTTTTTATTCCAACTCGTCTTATTAATTTGTAGTTAGAGTGATAAGATCATCCTTGCTTTGGTAGTTTCCTTATTTTTACCCTAATGCTATAATTGAATAATTGCTATCCTGTTCTGGTTCTATCCATCGGTCTCCCTAGTCTGTGGATTGTGTCCCCTTTCTCCCTTTTTTCTTTTTTCAAGTATGAGAGCCTTCTTGAGGATTTCTTGTAATGGAGGGCTTTTGGTTACAAATTCCCTTAACTTTTGTTTGTCTGGAAAAGATTTAATTTCTCCCTCATATCTGAAGGAAATTCTTGCTGGATAGAGTATTCTTGGCTGAAGATTTTTATCCTTTAAAGCTTTGAATATGTCACTCCATTCTCTCCTAGCTTGTAGGATTTCTGTAGAGAAATCTGCTGACAGTCTGATAGGGGCTCCTTTATAGGTTATACTCTTTTTTTTTTCTTACTTCCCTGAGAATTTTTCCTTATCTTTCCTTTTTGCCAATTTTACTACTATGTGCCTTGGGGTAGCTCTTTTTACATTGACAAATCTAGGAGATCTAAAACCCTCCTCTACACACATTTCTCCGTTGATCCCTAGATTTGAGAAGTTCTCTTCAATAATTTCATTAAGCACACTTTCTGCTCCATTTTCCTTTTCCATATTCTCGGGAATTCCTATGATCCTTATGTTCTTACTCTTCATTGAATCCATTATCTCTCAGAGATTTTCCTCATTTTTTTTAATTCTTAGTTCTCTTTCTTCCTCTGTCTGGAGCCATTCAGCCTGTCTATCTTCAATTATGTTAATTTGCTCTTCTATGGTGTCTACACGGGCATTCAGGGAATCCGTATTCTGTTTTATCTGGTCCATTGTGTTTTTCATCTCAAGTAATTCTGTTTGATTCTTCTTTATGATTTCAAACTCTTTTGTGAAGTAACTGCAGAACTCGGCTTGTTTCTCTATCTTTCTCTCTACCTCATTGAGTTTTTTTTATTATAGCTGCTCTGAACTCATTATCACTTAGTTTACCTAATTCCAAGTCCTCAGGACTTAATTCTATGCTTTTACTGTTTTCCTTCTGGTCTGGGGCTTTTATAAATTGCTGGATGGTAGACGAGCGGTTTTTTCGCATGGTGGTAGAATTTGGTTGCAGTTACAGCCTGTCGCCACTAGATGGAGGTCAAGAGCGGCGTGTTAGCTCTCCGCCTTGGGGCAAGATGGCTGTGCCCACTGGCTTTGCCGGGGGGGAGGGGCTGTTACTCTCACGCCCGGGTCTGGGTTCAGATCAGTTCTGTTCTCTGTTCTCCCAAGGCCCTTGGTTTATGGGGTCCCCGTGGATGGAAGCTTTCCCCCCATCAGCAGGTTTCCACTGAATCAGTGGCAGGAGTCCTGGATGATCCCCCGGTCGCGCGGCCCCTTCCCCCCCTCCTTCCTGACCTGCCCCGCAGCAATCAGACTCTAGGGGAGGGAGCGATGTTCTCTCCTACCGTTCCAGCGCCTCCGAGGCTGTAAGTAGGGTTTATGATCTCCGCCTTCTTGGTATTGTAGGTCTCTAACGAGCTGGCATTATGTTTATTCTCTGAAATTCAGTTCTTCCAATCTTTTGTTGTATTTTTGGAGGGGAGAGAATCCTGGGTCAGCTCACCCCGCCATTTTGCTCCGCCCCTTCCTCATAAATTAATATTTTTATTACTCCCAGATAGTACTAGGATTTCATTATATTCCATTTAGGAAGAAATGGCAAAGGTGGCTTAACACAAGTGAAGTCACCTGTTGCCCTAGGAAGGCCTGCGTATCACTGTGGTTGGAATTGAAAGGAATATGGGTGTCCTGTCAAAGCCTGAACTGCTGTTATTTAACCTAAAATGAAATTGGTTTTTCAACTAGTTGTATGACAGATATGCACTTCTGGATCATGATTGTAATATTTTACACTGCAATCCTATCTTTCCCCAATGATCTCAAAACACAGTAGCACATTACTTCATCTGGTCCTTAAAATATGTGTTTGTTTCAATTCTAGGTACAGAAACTCAACATTTTTGCCCACATGATTGGATTGGTTTCCAAGATAAATGTTATTATTTCTCTAAAGAAGAAGGGGATTGGAATTCAAGTAGATACAATTGTTCCACACAACATACTGACCTAACTATGATTGACACAGTTGAAGAAATGGTAACTAATTTAATATGCATTCTTATGAATTATCTTGAATAGTGGCATTAGAAATATTCAAATGCAATTATGATTTTTAAAACTTTTCACACATGCCTGTCTATATACGCAGAATATTGAAGATGTTCAGAGCATGCCATGTGAGATACAGTTGAAAAACCTGGTGATATTTTGTTTGGTTAGTATAAGACTTATATCAAGTAGTAGATTGATAGCTATCTTTATATTTTAAGGAGCATAAATAGAAGGGCTTGATAATATTTGGAAAGCATTTAAAAGCCAGTACTCCATGAACAGAGAATTGCCTCAGGAAAAATGGAATTCTCCATTCCACTCTCTTCAAAGAACCTTCCACTGACTTCTCAGTTTTGCTTTGCTATCTGTCCCTGAGGTCCCATGACAACAGCCATCAGAGCACTCACCACCAGTAGTAATGTAGTAGGTGTGTAATTGAAGTTGCCCCCTAGACTGGGGTATGAGCTTCCGGTGAGCAGATACCATGATTTATTTGAAGTCATATCTTTTGCTGTAGCATAAAGACAGGTACAAATTAAAAGCTTAGAGGATCTCTATTGAATAAATATTGATTCACGTGGCAAAAATCCTATGAGTAAAGAGAATTTCTGAGATCTTTCACATGGGATTGTGAAACTCTGAACCTCTGCACTTGTGAAATCTGTTCTTTGCCAAGTCACTTATGTGGTAAGCATTTACTTTTACTTTTGTTTAGTCTCTTTTAAAGTAAAGGATCAATATAAGAGGTAATGTGACTTATTTTTTTAAAAAATTTGTGAATAATGTGCTATTAAAAAATGCTTAAATGTAAAGCAGCACAGCACATAAGTCAACATTGTTAAAAGAGAATTGTTTGTTACTTCTGGAGTGAACAAAGCATCTGTATGCAATCTGCCTGAAGATTGATTTAAATGGGTGTGAACCAGGCGGGGGCAATGTATAGGTCAGTACAAAGAAACTAAACTATTTTGGGCAACAAAAGGTATAGAAATCTGAATAGAATGTGAAAAACTAGATATGTTAAGAATAGACACTGCAAATTAAAAAGTAAGATGCAGGCTCAATTTAGTAGGCAGATCTTCTGTAGTCAGCAGTTTTGCTGCTGAATTTTGCAAGATTTGAAATAAACATTCTGAGAAATCCTTAAACTGCCCTTTACAGTTCTCTTGGGGAAAAACAAGGTTAAATTAGTAGCAAGATAGAAAAATAATGTGTTAATAAAATTTTTGAAGGATAGAGAAATAAAGCAAATATTTTAAAAATTGTCAAATATAGGAATCTTATCAGGAAAGGCTGACAAAAATGGTGAATATAGTGAAACACAAAGAACAGAAGTATACAAAAGTAATTAGTTTTGAGCTTAACAGAAATCATTAAACTTATCGGATGAGAACAATTGTACTGTTTGGATAGAGAAAAAAGACTTTGATCATGTAATATCCTGATATATTTTGAAGATCATAGATGGCTATTATGTGCTACATAATCTGGGCAAAATTTAAGTGACAAACAGAATGAGGTAAAGTTATCCGTGAAGGAGTGATAAAAGCAATGTGTAGAAGAATTTTTTAAAGGACTGTTTATTTAAAATAGTTTGATTAGAATATTACATATATTTGTTTAAATTACAAAATGTTCTCCTTAGTTAAAATGAGGTGAAGCTTGTTTCATAAATTGTTTCCCATATTTATTTCCACCTATTTAAAATTATCTTGCATCTTTAACATGGATTACATGGGCAAATCTTTATTGAACAAATAACGATTGACATTTTTCATAGGACAGGCTCTAGGAAATGCACCTCCGAGTTCCCTGTCACAAGGACCAAAACTACTGAATTTCATCCAATTTTCCCAATTATCCAATAACATGTATCCTGTTGGTTTCCAATACATTCATCCTTTCTAATATTTCTTTCTGCCTTCTAACAATCTCTTCCCTAAACCTCAAATATGAATTGCCCTCTTCTCCCTTACCCTCTATATTTATATGGAATCTTCTCCTCCTGCCTTGCAGACTTACCTCTTAGAGGACATCCCATGTGAAAGGGTCTCATGGAGACTCAGATGCTTCTTCCCACAAACTCGAATTTCACTTTGTATTTACAATACTCATTATCATCTCTTTATCTGGTAGAATATTCTCTAACTCTATGTTTATATAATTTTCCTCACTATAAATGAATCCCTGTGAATCCAGGGACAATGTTTTCTTAATCTGTTCCTTTGTAAACCCAAAACTTAGACTAATGAATTGACTTTTTTTTCAAATATATTCGTGAAATGCTGCAGAAGATGCTATGTTAAAATGCCAAATATTATTAGTGTCACTGTTATTACATAGGAATGGGCAATATTGTTGTGATCTGCCATAATTCCCTTGTTTTTATCATAAAACTGAAACATGACATGATACAATGTGAAGCTTACGGTTTTCCAGCTATTTAGTAGGGGAGTAGACTCAATGGCTTTCTGTGTATAATATAATTCTATGGTGAAAAAGCTCTCAGGTTTCAAGAAATTTCCACATTGAATGAATAAAAAGAAGAAATATCAGGAAAATATATTTTTTCCCTGAATGATTCCTTTAGAAAGCAAAATATTTGGCAGAAAAATAAAATTTGATAATTAGATTCTAAAGGAATTGGATACATGAGGCATGTGTGTGTGTGTGTGTGTGTGCATGAGCACATGTGATTGTTTTGAGAGAGAAGTTAAAGTAAAATATAACATTAAACTCAATATACTAGTACTTACTGGGAAGTGGAAAAATATTATAATAAATATCTGATGATTAGGAATACTGTGCAAGAGTTCGATTGCAAAGGGTAACTTTCCAGGAGTTTACAGTTTAAAAATCCTGGAGGAATAGATTTTCATGTTGAATATTTATCAATTTGGAATCAAAAAGTATCTTAAAGAAAATTTATCTCACATCTTTGTTTCACAAATAAGAAAACTGAGGGTAAGAGGGTAAAATTCTTTTTCAAAATCCCATAGCTGTTTTCTGATGGAGCCAGGAGTTGAACATATGTCGCCTCCCCTCACAATCTGCAAAGCAAGAGGGACACGATAGATGACAGAAAAAACTGACAAGTAAAATGATGCAATCTATTTTGTCTCTAAAGCACTTTCTCAGGCGACACAAATGCACTAGTGATCACTGGATTGGGCTGGAGATGACAGAAAATCAAATAAGAAAATGGGTAAATGGAACCGTATTTAACAAATGGTAAGTTTCTTTCTTTCTGACATTATTTAAATTTAGATAGCACAACCTTCTCTAGAACCTATGCATTAGCTACATTTCACTACAGCCCAAGGTTTGTGTGCATGTTGCAAAGATGACATACAGAAGATTGTATCATGTATTGAGATTAGTTCTAAGGGTCAGCTAGAGAAGCTGGAAATCAGGATAAGGAAAGATCGCCTACTTGATTATTTTGGAAATAAAGACCTGAGATTCATAAGCACAGTCCAAAAACAATTAAAATTTTGCCTGATTTTAACCTGTCTTTTCCAATTCCATACCTGTTTTTCAAATTTCCTGTTATCTGTTGACATTTTTTACAGGTCAAGTTAAATCTGTTGTTCATTTTAACCTGATTTTATTTGCACTGACAGTGCAATTTATCCTGGGCTTCATGTCTTCCATTTTATAACATTGAAAATTGGATCTAAAGATCTGAGTCCACTGCACACATGACCTCAGCATAGCCACCTAAATTGGTGACTACTATTCACTTAGCCACTTACTTTGTATTAGAATTTCTCAGTAGAAATGTTACTGACATTTTTGACTGAATAATTCTTTGCTGTGGGGAGGGGGTGTTTTCTTGTGCATCTCTGGCCTCTATCCACTAGACACAAACAATTGTCTCCCTCTTCCCTCAATTTATGATAACCAAAAGTGTCTCTAGATATTGCCAAGTATCCCTTGCAGAGAGCAGAGGGAAGGCAAAATGACCTCCAGTTAAGAACCATTGGTTTATATGAACTGGTAGTTCCGTCGATTACATGTAACTAACAATGTCAGTTTAACAAATACGAAATTTTGGAAGACAGACTCTTATAGTTCAATTTGGTAGAGATATCTTAACCTATTGGGAGAGGACTGTGTCACTGCACACTTTTTCAGAACTCTGGATGGGTAATATCTTTTTAAAAGGTGACGTTGGGCAAGGGAGAAATCTTGGGACTCCTTAGTTCCTAGTACTTAATCTCTTTTCTATAGGTTTACTGTGAGAGGGAATGAAAAATGTGCCTACCTCAATGATGATGGTGTGGCAACAGCTAGATGCTACACAGAAAGAAAATGGATTTGCAGAAAAAAAGTACACTAAGTACGTAAGTGTTTCTGATGATGGACTTAAAACCATGGGTAAGATGGTTTTAATATCTGTAAACTTTTTTCTTTCCTTCTGTATAACTTAACTCTCAACATTTTGCTGTTTTAATGTTATAGCCTGATAAAACGTCTTCATAATTATTAAAGTAATTTTCATTTAACTTATTTTTTTACTTTTCAAATGGCCTAAATCTTTGCTTTTCTGTATCAATTTTAGAAGAATCTTATAATTTCATAGAACCTATATGTCAATTTTGAGAGTGTTATATCTTCTTATTCATTTATGATATATATCTTGTATTGATTTTTGTCTTCTTATGTATCTTACAATTTTTCCACAGTTACTGCTTATTATTTATTATATGTATCCCTATTATACATATCTATATTTTTGCTGTTTCAATTATGTAATTTTATTATCTTTTAAAATAGTTATTTCTATATAGAAATGTAACTGTTTTGGGTATTCTTCTTCTGTCAAACATCCATTCTGAAAACCCTCAAAAATTCTAATAATTTGTGGTTTCTTTTAAATACTGCAAAAGATAGAATCTAATAAGTTTTATTTTTTCCTGTATTATAACTATTACTTATATCATGTCTAACTAAAATGTATAGGATTGCCAGGACAATATTAATGGTGAACACTCTTCACTTTTTCCACATTTTATAGAAAATGCTCCTAACATCTTAACTTTAGTAGTGTTTTATCTAGTTTTTTTTTTTTTTTTTTTAGGTTGACAGTTCTTTTCTATTCCTATTTGCTAAGAGTTTTTTTATAGGAAGAGATTTTTAATTTTTTTATTTGATTTTGTTTCTTGCATCTCTTTTGATGTCTTCCTGGTTTCTCTTCCTTAATCTTTTAATGTGGTAAATGGCATTTATAAGTTTTCTAATGTTAAAAACTTTGTATTCCTCGACAAAATTCAACTTGGTCATGATGTGATATCATTTTTATTCTAGATAGATTCTTGCTGATATTCTTTTTTAATATTCTTACATCTAAATTCATGAATGTGATTACCCTAAACTTTTTTCTAGGAAGGCAAAGATTGTGGCCTACAGAATTTGATGAAGACACTATTGGAAAACATGTTGTTTACATCTATGCTATAAAATTGTGAATGATAAATTTAATGTGTCTAGAAAATTAATTATGGTTTACATTTTTATGCATATTTTAGATTAGATTTTTTTGGGGGGCGTCAGCAATAAGGCACAATAGCAACCGTTGAGTTACTGGAAAAGAATATTGATGGACAGCATGATGTAATCAGAATTGAGTAAATGGTGCTAGGGAGCTGCAAACTGCAGAAGATCCATCTTGTTTCAATAAAATAAAATTCCTGAGAGCTATGACATTGGGAATAATAACAACATCGCTAACTTTTTTCTTTTTGTTGTGAGGAAGATTGGCCCTGAGCTAACATCTGTTGCCAATCTTTCTCTTTTTGCTTGTGAAAGATTGTCACTGAGCTAACATCTGTGCCAATCTTCCTCTATTTTATGTAGGATGCCACCACAGCATGGCTTGACAAGCAGCACTAAGTCCACTCTGGGGATCCGAACCTGTGAAGTCCAGGCCTCTGAGAAGGAGTCTGTGAACTTAACCACTACACCACTGGACCAGCCCCCAGCATTTATTATTTAAATTAAATAAATGTTTGCCACACAAAATGAAATTATATTGTTAAAATGGTTCATATAACTCATTAAAATATATTTTGCTTTATTTTTGTTTTGACTTTTCCTAATTCCTCCAGGTAGAATTAGAAATTGCTTTCCTGTTGCTCTCATAGCTTTTTCTTTATACTTCTATTTTAGCTAGATTCAATTAAACTTGATTTGATTAGTTTCAAATAACATTTATTAAGTGTAAACTACTTGCTATTTACTACACTAGGCCCTAAGGAACAAAAGTTGTGTTGTACCTTCATCAAACTTCTAGAGTGTGTGCAAACGCTCTTGTGTGTGTGTGTTTTGCCTTTTGATTTCCCTTCACCGTTTTCTCTTACACACTACTCTCTGCCTGTGGCAACCACCTCCATATTTATGAGCTTGACTTTTGTTTTGTTTTAGATTCCACATACAAGGAGTCAAGAGTTTTTCTTTTCTTCAGATAAATAACCAGAAGTGGAATTGTTGGATCACATGGTAGTTCTATTTTTAATTTTTTTAGGAACTACCATACTGTTTTCCTTAGTGACTGCACCAATTTATATTCCCACCAACAGTGCACAAGGGTTCCCTTTTCATCACATGTTCACCAACAATTGCTATTTCTTGTCTTTCTGATAATAGCCACTCTAACAGGTATAAGTCTCTCATTGTGGTTTTGATTTGCATTTTCTTGATGATTACCTATTGGCCATGTGTATGTCTTCTTTGAAAAAATGTCTATCCACATCTCCTGCTCACTTTTTAAGTGGATTTTTTTTATATTGAGTTGTATGAGTTCTTTATATATTTTGGATACTACCCCCTTATCAGATATATGATTTGCAAATATTTTCTCCTATCCAGTAGGTTGCCTGAATTTCATTTTGTTAATGGTTTCCTTTGTTGGACAGAAACTTTTTAGTTTGATGTAGTCCCATTTGTTTCCTTTTGCTTTTGTTTCTTTTTCTTTTGGTGTCAGATTCAAAACTGTATTGTCAAGACCAATGTCAAGGAGCTTACCACCTGTGTTTTCTTCTAGTTTTATGGTTTCAGATCTTATGTTCAAGTCTTTAAACCACTTTAAGTTAATTTTTGTGTATTTTGTAAGACAGCAGTCAAGCTTCATTCTTTTGCATATGGCTGTCCAGTTTTCCCAATACCATTTATTAAAGAGATTGATCTTTCCCATTATATATTCTTGGCTCCTTGGTCATAAATTAATCGATCACATATACGTAGGTTTATTTCTGGACTTACTAGTCTGTTCTACTGATCTATATGTCTGTTTTTATGTCAATACCATCCTGATTTAATTACCATAGCTTTGTAATATAGTTTGAAATCAGAGAATACGATGTCTCCAGCTTTGTTCTTCTTTCTTAAGATTTCTCTGCCTATTCAGGGTCCTTTGTGGTTCTATACAAATTTTAGGATTACTTTTCTATTTATGTGAAAAATGCCACTGTAATTTTGATAGAGATTGCATTGAATCTATAGATTGCTTTGGGTAGTATGGACATTTTAATGGTATTGATTATTCCAATCCATGAGCACAAAATATCTTTCCATTTATTTGTGCCTTCAGTTTCTTTCATTAATGGCATGTAGTTGTCAATACACAGGTCTTTTACCTCCTTGGTTAAATTTATTCCTAGATATTTTATTCTTTTTAATGCAATTGTAAATGGGATTGTTTTCTTAATTTCTCTTTCTGATAGTTTGTTATTAGTGTAACAACAGAGTTTTGCATATTAATTTTTGTATCTTACAACTTTAATGAATTTGTTTATCAGTTCTAAAAGTTTTATGATGGAATTTTAAGGATTTTCTATATATATATCATGTTATTGGCAAATAGTGACAGTTTTACTTCTTCCTTTCCAATTTGGATGCCTTTTATTTCTTTTTCTCACCTGATTATTCAGGCTAGGTCTTCCAATAGCAAGTTAAATAAAAGTAGTGAGAGTGGGCATTCTCGTCTTGTTCCTAACAGTAGAGGAAAATCTTTCAGTTTCTCATCATTGAGTATGTTGCTTTGGGCTTGTGATACATGGCCTTTATTATGTTGAGGTACATTCCCTCTATACCAGTTTTCTTGAGAGTTTTTATCATAAATGGACATTGAATTTTGTCAAGTGCTTTTTCTGAATCTATTGAGATGATCGTATAATTTTTATCCTTCATTTTGTTAATCTTGTGTATCATGTTGATTGATTTGTGGATGTTGAACCATCCTTGTATCCCAGGGATAAATCTCACTCAATCATAGTGTATGATCTTTTTAATGTATTGTTGAATTCTGTTTGCTAATGTTTTCTTAAGGATTTTTGCATGTGTGTTCATCAGGAATATTGCTTGTAATTTATTTTCTTGTGCTGTCCTTGCGTGGTTTTGGTATTAGGGTAATGCTGGCCTCGTAGGCTGAGTTTGGAAGAGTTCCCTCCTCTTCTATTTTTTGTAAGAGTTTGAGAAGAATTGTTATGAATTATTCTTTGAATGTTTGGTAGAATTCACCAGTGAAGCTATCTGATCTTGGACTTTTATTTGTCAGGAGGTTTTTGATTACTGATTCAATTTCCTTACTAGTAATTGGTCTGTTTAGATTTTCTATTTCATCCTGATTCAGTCTTGGTAGGTTGTATGCTTGTAGCCATTTATCCATTTCTTCTAGATTATCCAACTTGTTAGCATATAATTGTTCATAGTACTCTCTAATGATCCTTTGTATTTCTGTGGTGTCAGTTGTAACAACTCCTTCTTCATTTCTGATTTTATTTATTTAAGTTCTTTCTCTTTTTTCCTTTGTGAATATAGCTAAAGGCTTATCAGTTTTGTTTATCTTTTCAAAGAACAAACTCTTGCTTTCATTGATCTTCTTTATTGTCTTTTTAGTCTCTATTTCATTTGTTTCTCCTCTAATATTTGTATTTCCTTCCTTCTACTAATTTTGGGCTTCATTTATTCTTCTTTTTCTGGTTCCTTGAGGTGCAAAATTAGGTTTTTTACTTGAGACTTTTCTTGTTTCATAAGGTAGGCATTATTGCTATGAACTTCCCTCATAGAACTTCTGATGTTGCATTCCACAAATTTTGCTATGTTAGATATTTTTTCTCTAGATATTTTTTATTCCTTTCTTGATTTCTTCTTTCACACCTTGGTTTTTCAGTAGCATGTTCTTTAATATCCACAAATTTGTGATTTTTCCAGTTTTCTTCATGTAATTAATTTCCAGTTTCATACCTTTGAGGTTGAAAAAGATGCTTGATATGATTTCAATCCTCTTAACTCTATTAAGACTTGTTTAGTGGCCTAACATATGAGCTATTGTGGAAAATGTTCCATGCGCACTTGAGAATAATGTGTATTCTTTTACTTTCGGATGGAATGTTCTGTATATACCTATTAAGTCCATCTGATCTAATGTGTAATTTCAGGCCAATGTTCCTTATTGATTTTCTGTCTGGATGATCTATACATCGATATAAGTAGGGTATTAAAGTGTCCCACTATTATTGTATTGCTATTTCTCCCTTTAGGTCTGTTAATATTTGTTTTATATATTTATGTTGGGTGCATAAATATTTACAAATGTTATATCCTCTTGTTGAATTGACTCCTTTATCACTGTGTAACAACGATCTTTGCCTCCTATTACAGTCTTTGTTTTAAAATCTATTTGTCTGATACAATTATAGCTACTCCAGCTTTCTTTTGGTTTCCATTTATAAGAAGTATTTTTTTCCATCCCTTCACTTTCAGTCTGAGTGTGTTCTTACTTCTAAAGTGAGTCTATCATAGGCGGAATATAGATGGGTGTTGATTTTTAATCTATCCAGCCACTCTATGCCTTTTGTTTGGAGAATTGTGGTTTGATGACTTTATTTAGCGGTGTGCTTTGTGATTGATGACTTCATTTAGTGGTATGTTCATATTTCTCTGTCTTTAATTTTTGTGTATTTATTATAGGTTTTTGCCTTGTGGTTACCACAAAGCTTACATATAACAACTTATAGCTATAAGAGTCTATTTTAAGTTGATAAAAACTTAAGTTTGATCCCATTATAAATCTCAACATTTTTATTCGTCCCTACCCCCAACATTTTGTTTTTGGTGTCAAATTTTGCATCTTTTTATCTTGTGTATCTCTTAACTAATTATTGTAATCATAGTTATTTTTATTATTTTTGTCTTTTAACTTTCATACTGCCTTTATAAGTGACTAACCCACTATCTTTATTATTTATTTACCTTTCCAGTGAGTTATGATTTTATATATTCTCTTCTTACTATTCAGAGCTCTTTCTTTTCAGCTTAAAGAAGTCCTGTTAACATTTCTTGTAATACCAGCTTAGTAGTGATGAACTCCTTTAGGTTCTGCTTTTCTGGAAAACTCTTTATTGCTCCTTCAATTCTGAATGATAATTTTGCTGGGGAAAATATTTTGGTTAGATGTATTTTTATTTTAGCACTTTGAATATAGTGTGCCACTCCCTTCTGGCCTGCAAAGTTTCTGCCAAAAAAATATGCTGATAGTCTTGTGGGGGTTCTGTTGAATGTAACAATTTGTTTTTCTCTTGCTGCTACTAATACTCTCTCTTTGTCTTTAAATTTTGACATTTTAATTACAATGTGTCTTGGTATGGGTCTCTTTGATTCATCTTATTTGGAACTTTCTGGGCTTCGTGGATCTGAATGTATGGTTCTTTCCCCAGGTTAAGGAAGTTTTTAGCCATTATTTCTTCAAATAACATTTGCGCCCCTTTCTCTCTGTCTTCTCCTTCTGAGAGACCCATAATGCAAATGTCAGTTCGTTCTGTGTTGTCCCGTAAGTGTCTTAGCTATCTTCACTTTTTTTTCATTCTGCTTTCTTTTTGATCTGATTGGGTGAATTCCACTGCCTTGTCTTCAAGTTGACTTATCCTTTCTTCTGCTTCATTTAGTCTGATGTTGAACCTCTCTAGTGTATTTTTCAGTTCAGTTATCACATTCTCCAGTTGTGTGAGTTCTATTTGGTTCCATCTTATATTTTCCATCTCTGTTGAAATTCTCATTTGTGTTCATCCATTCTTCTCCCCAGTTCAATGATTATCTTTATGACCATTACTTTGAACTTTTTATCAGGTAAATCACTTATCTCCATTTCTTTAATGCTTTTTTTTCTGAGATTTTTATCTTGTGCTTTCATTAGGAACATATTCTTCTATTTCTTCATTTTTCTTGACTCTCTGTCTTAGTTTCTATACAGTAGATGAAACAACCAGCTCTCCCAGTCTTTAAGGAGTGGCCTTGTGTAGGAGGTAAACCTTGCTGTTCAATCCTGCCTAGCTCTTTGCTGTCTTTCAAATCTTTGTGCCTGTCCAACCAGCATATTATATTTTTAATAGCTCCTAGTAATCCAGGATGTGCCAAGGCCTGTTGGTGTCCCTAACAGGAAGATCTCAGCACCTAGATTCAGGCTGATTTGAATCAAGATTCTTAGGTAGCAGCTTTTTAAAGCATGCAAATATGTACAGTCCTATGGGGCTGCAAGTATAAGCCCTTCTGGCCTCCAGAGCCAGGTGATCTTGTGGTGTTCCCTGGGAAGCAGCCACAAAAATAAGGGCACCCAATATAAATATCAGGGCACCATACATGTGTAAAGCTCCCTTCTGGAGACACTGGCACTCTGGAACACAGCAGAAGGAGAACGTGAAGGTAGTGCCCACCCTCTGAGTTCTCTGGAAATGATTACAGCCAGCCCCTAGATGCAAATTTAATTAAAAATCTGGTCCTGTGATCACAGCCACACTGATTAGCTAATGGGCCTCCTTCACAGAAAGAGCTCCTGAGTCTGTTGCCTATCTCTGTGCCCTGGGAGTGGGTGCTACTTAAGAACTCTTTTACTCCATTTGTTGCAGTCCTGTGGGACCCATGAGAATAAGCCACACTTGCTGCCAGAGCCAGGTGACGTAGAGATGTACTCTGGCAGCTGTCACAAAAACAAGGGCACCAGAGAGGTGTCTGAGCTCCTTTCTTGGTAACACCAATTACTACAGTCCCATGGGACCAGGAATGCAAGCCCTCCTGGCTTCCAGAGCCAGACAGTGAAGAGCTGTCTCCTGGTAGTAGCCACAAAACCTTGGGGCACCAGATGAATGTAAAAGCTCCCTTTCAGGAGATACTGGTGTTTGAGAGCAGAGCAAAGGGAGAGTGCAAAGATGGCATCCACCCATCTCCATCTGTAGAGAGTGCCCCAGCAGCCTCTTGTATGTGTGCGTTAAGTTAGATGCCTATCCCTCACACCACAACTTTATATAAGCCAGTAGCCCTCTTCACTTTAAGTCTGAACACAATTGGCTGCCTCTGAGCTGGGCCCTGGGGTGGGTAAGTCTGAATGTATGAACCCTTTAAAAGCCTTTTCTGAAATTTCTACATTCTTGTGGGTCTTGGGATGTGACCCCCTTTGGTTTTCAAAGTCAGATGTTTTGGGGACTCATCTCTCAGGGGCGGGTCTTAAAAGCTGAGGTGCCCAATGTAGAGTTCAAACCCTTCACTCTTCAAGAAGCTCCAGATTTTGAGTTTCCTCCTGGTTGTGGGTCACTGTGATAAGGGTGAAATTTATGGCAAGACTGTGTCGCAACCTCTCCTACTCACATTAATGTGGTTCTCTTCTCATTTTCTTGTTGTGCAGTCATCTCTCAGCCAGACTTTAGCTTTTTTAAAGAGAAAACTGTTCTATATGTAGTTGTAGACTCAGTGTGTCTGTGGAAAGAGGTGAGTTCAGGATCTTTCTGTGTTGTCATCTTGAACCATAACTCTCCAGGCATTGCTTTGCATAATAGGGATACAATAGGAATACAAGCAGGGAAAAGCTCTTGCCCACATAAAGCTTAAATTCCAGATGAGAAGACAGAAAATAAAATATAACATTTTAAAAGATACAAAGAAAAGCAAAGTATTTGGAAAAGGAAACAAAGTTATACTTTTTATGCATGTCTGGTTGTTTCATTAATGGTATGAATCAGTCTAAAACATAAAGGCTAGTTCAAACAGTGGTAAAAATGGTTGCTGGTTGTCTGGTGAGGTCATTACCCTTTCTTTTTTTTAAGCTACAAACCAGCAAAGGATTGTGGAGATCAAGGATACAAATGTGAACTTGAATGGTCACTCTCATGAATAGGTTTGGAACAATTTTACCATCAAAATAGATTATAATCCATTGAACAATATGGATGTGAAAATGAGAGCCCACAAAGATACAAATACAAAAATGAATAAATAGAAATTTTGATGATGAGCTGGATAGTTGCAAAATTTAGAAGTACCTCCTGTCAAAGCAAAAATTACACTGACAATGTTACACGGTAAGGGAAGGCTTTGTTCAAAAGTTACTGCAATAGACGAGATAGGCCAGAACTCAGTCTGAATTAAAATCTTCTGAAACAAAGGGAAGTAGGGTCTGTAAGAGCTGAGGTGAGGGGGAGATCATACATCATCCGTGTTTGCTAAATGGCTTTACCCAAAGGAAAATTAAACTTTCTCAGATTTTCATAATAAGAGGTAGTTTTACATCTGGGAGCTGGGCATCTACTGCAATTAGGCCTCTACCCTCCATAGAAGCTGAAAAATAGAGGTGCTATCTTTCTTGATGATTTTATTTCAAAGAGATGGCTTGCAGGTCATTGAAAAGGACATTTCCGGGTTGTAAAAGTTTCAAGAGGTTTCTTAAAAAACTTTAAATCTCAAACAGAGAAAGAATTTACAGTTACAAGTTTTGTAAAGTAAATGCTATATAAAAAAAAAAGGGAGGTCAGAGGTGGATAGTCAGGAAGAAAGAAGCTTGTCTAAATTATAGTCAAGCTGAGAAAATGTTAATGTCATCTTGGTCACTACCCACAAGATATTAATTAATTACAAAGGAAAAAGAGTAACTTTCCAATGAAGTCTGGTAGAGACTACATTAGTCAGGTGAATGAAGTGAATGTCATCAATAAGGGAAGAAATAAAAATGTA
This sequence comes from Equus quagga, assembly GCF_021613505.1. Taxonomy (NCBI): domain Eukaryota; kingdom Metazoa; phylum Chordata; class Mammalia; order Perissodactyla; family Equidae; genus Equus; species Equus quagga. The sequence continues at coordinate 48,707,160 of NC_060267.1, forward strand.
CACCTTCTGAAAGGATGCAGCAAGAAAAATAAAGCTTTTCAGCATCACTTCTCTGCCAAGGAAGTTTAACTTGTATATAACCAGAGAAATAATCAGACAAATTCAAATTGAAGAAAATTTTACAAAATAACTGGCCTGTAGTACTCAAAAGTGCCAAAGTTCTGATTGTCAAGGAAAGCTAAGGAACTCTTCTAGATGGAAGGAGACTAAAAAGACATAGTAATTAAATGTGGAAAATTATTCCGAGCTGGATGTTTTACTTTGAAGAACATTATCTTGACAATTGGCAAACCTTGAGGTGAGTCTGAGAATTACATGGTAGTACTGTGTCAATGTTCATTTGTTGATTTTAATAATTGTATTGTAGTTAAGTAGGAGTTGTTTTTGTAGGAAATATACATAAAAGTACCCAAAGATACCTGAAATTTTATAATAAAATGCATCAATTTGGAAACTAATTCTCAAAAGATTCAGGAAAAAGATAAGTTCTTTTTTCTGTACCTGTAATTTTCTTAGAAGTTCATGATAATTTCTAAATTTAGATAAAAATTACATAAAATCTAAAGCAAACAAACATATTTAACATTTTTTACGCAGAATTTCCAGTTTTACAGTTTATGTCATAGAAATAAAAGTGCTACTACTTAAGAAAATATTCAGAATATTTATTACAGTGTAGTTTATAGTAGCAAAAACATGGAAACAAAGTTAATGCTCATCAATATGAATGAAAAATGTATAAATCCACACTACAATGCAACTCAGAACTATACAAAATTTGTATAGGATATTGTTAAGAATTCAAAAAGCAAAATATAGAAAAGTAGGCATAATTTGATAACACTTGTAAAATAAAAAGTGAACAAAAATTCTGAATATGAATGCATGAGCTCACACTGGATTACATTATCACATAAAAAATGGGAAAAGTGTATTTTACATTGTTGACATGGGTTACTCCAAGTCTAGGACCAATGTAGATGATTGAGGGAAAATAAAGAAGCTATTTTGGCATTCAATTGCAGTTTTAAATTCTTACCCCTAAAGATTAATATTAGAACCTAATAGGCAAAAGATTTTATCATTGATTATTCCATTATCATTTTTTTTAAATTCTAATATTGGCAAACCCATTTGAAAACATTGCTGCAGGTTTCAGAGTAAATTTTGTTTTCCTTAGTGGCAGCACAGCTGTTTTCTTTAGCTGGACCTTTTATGAAGAATCTGCAGAAGAGAGGAGAAATACATTGTTAATCATTGTTGTTGAAGACACCATTTGTGTTTTTAGCTAATACGCTCCTTTAATTAAAAGGTAATTCAAAATTTTAAGGCATTTTCAAATACTTTGACTCATTAAATATTATAATATCTCTGTAACTTATTATTGCTGTCTCTGATCGTCAGAGAGCTCCCAGAGCATTTGTTTGCAAATGACAGAGCTGAGAATAAATTTGTCTCCATATTCCGGTTCTAATATTCTTTCCCTTGTTCCATGTGGTCCACTAGATTAAAAATTAAGATAAAGTGCACAAGGACAGCTTGCTTAACCTTTCTTGGCTTCTCATATCTAATTATATAATAGTGACAGTAGCATTTACCTCATGATATCATTATACAGGTTAAATGAATTCATGCCTGTAAAAAACTCAATACACAAACTGATCCATTTAAACCGTAAATAAATTGTATATTTTTTGTATTATTTATCCATAAAACAGTGTGTTAAATACAATAATAGAGTTATCTATAAAATACTGTAGTATCCATGATTTATTTAAAACGAGGAGACAGGTTAAGAAAGAATCACGGAAAAGATGCACATGATCATCGAAGCTTCCAAATTAATAGGGGGCAAGTAAGCAAATTTTCGTAGAGTTAAAATTCAATATTAAAGGTAATTTTGAGTGAATCTGGCATAAGAAAAAAATCCTAGGTTAGCATCTTCGTAAGTGAGTATCAAGTAATGTTCAGTGGTACAGTTCTACCCTCAGATGACACACACCCATAATTTTACTCTTCATTCCAAAAAATATCTTCAATTGACTTCCGTTGATTAATTTGGTGCAGTGATACAGAAAATAAGTAATATTTAATCGTGAAATGAGTGAAGGGAAAATAACACAATAAAATGGTTAAGTTGGTTACCATAGTGTATTCATTTCTTATCACTACTACATAAATTACCACAAATTTAGGGGCTTAAAACAGCACAAATTTGTTATCTTACGGTTAAGAGATCAGAAGTCCAAAATTGATCTTAAGGCCTGAAATCAAGTGTCTGCAGAGATGCCTTCTGCAGGCACTAGGGACAAATCCATTCACGGTCTTTTTCAGCTTCTAGAGGCTCCCTGCACGCTGTAGGTCACAGTCACATTATTTGGACCTCTGTGTTTGTCTTCCCATTTCCTTCTCTGACTCTGCGCCTACTTCCTGCCTTTTATAAGGACTCTGGTGATTACATTAGGTCCACTTGGATAATCCAGCATAATATTCCTATCTCAAGATTATTAATCACAGGATTTGGGGATTAGCCTATGGACTTTATGAAGATAAACTCTACAGTAAAGAGTAAATCAGATTGCCTTTTAGGAAAGACTCACATCTTTGAATCTAATGGAGAACCATCCACCCAGGTCCATGTCCTCTTCAGGGAGGTAAAATTAAGCCCAATCCACACATAATTTGATTGTTTTAGGTTTTTCTGTATAAAAGACTAAAAAAAGTGGGTGATGAACAACTAAATGAACAGACTATTTTAATAATTCAAACATACTAAGCAAGATTTGATAATTTTATTGGACACATAGCATTCTGCATGAGGATTCTTATAATAATTTTATATCTTATTTACACACACAACATATAATGTATATTATATATATATACACATACACTACTTACATTTGAATACAGGTATTCAGACTAGGACTAGCATGAGTCAACTGAGGCACTGGCTTTGAGCAAGAAATTTAAGAGGGCACCAAAACCTCAATAATCAAGATAAGTGATAATTTAATGGAGTGGTGGGAAGAAATTTGAGGAAAAGCATTTTTAACTGCAAAGAGACTAATACCCTAACCACAGTACTAAACCACTTACCATTTCAAGTTGGTCCTGAATGATTAGTAGATGAGATTGTCTTCCCAAACAATACCCATAACTGTCACTCCAATTTTTCATCTCATTAGAGAACCAATAACACTTTTCTTGATATTTGAGCCATTCTGATGGGCACAATCCTATAGGGAAATGGATGAAACACAGAAAAATTAAATTACATATGCATCTCTGAAAATTGACAGTGATAATAATTCTTATGTGTTGTATGAATAAGAGTGGAGCTATGGCAAAATCACTCATAACAAAGTGTTCAGACTCATAAGGTATCCAAAATACAAATGGTAACCCATGGGCATTAAGAAAACTAACTTAGTAAGATGAAGGAAAACCTAGACATAAAGGGATTCTTTTCCAGGCCACGATCTAAGATAATTACTAAAGTAACATAAACCAATTAAGATATATAGTGCATTAATACTACTCAAGCAATTAGATAAAATATTTTCTATACCACTTTTCTAGAATTCTTCCATGTGAAAGTTTTAGAATCGCTATCGTTTTATGTGTGTAAATATCTCTTTAATATCTCCTTTTTAATATTACATAATATTGAGATTAAGAGTCTTTTAACTTTATAATTACAAGTTCATCAAGTCCTTTGATTTTCAGAAATTAAAATTAATTTGAGGTCTTCTCAAATTGAAAATATCTGAGACTTTTCACAAATAATGAGATACAGTGAAGTATATGTAAAAATATAAGTGCAGACCAAGAAAACTATTCAAACTTGCAACCATTACAATCTCCTTTTTTATTGTGGTAAAATTTAAGTAATATAAAATTCACCATTTTAACCATTTTAAAGTGCAAACACCTTACGTTTTAGTACATCCACAGTTTATGCAGACATGACTACTACCTAATTCCAAAATATTTTCGTCATGCCAAAATGAAACCCCATAAACATTAAGGAGCCACTACTCATTCTCACTATCCTCAGCCTTGGCAATCACTGATCTGCTTTCTGTCTTTATAGGTTTGACTATGATAGACATTTCATATAAATGAGAGCATATAATATGTAGCTTATTGTGTCTGGCTTTTTTACTTAGCATAATGTTTTCAAGGTTCATCCAATTGAAGCATGTATTAGTACTTCTTTCCTTTTATGTCTGTATAGGATTCCATTGCAAGGAGGTAGCACAACTTGTTAATCCATTTATCACCAGCTGACATTTGAACTGTTTCCACTTTTTGGCTGTTATGAATAATCCTGCTATGAACCTTCATGTATGAATTTTTGTGTGGATATATGTTTTCCATTCTCTTGGTACATTCCTAAGACTTAAATTGCTTGAATTCTATGTTTAACTTTTGGAGAAACGGCCCAACTGTCTCCCCGAGTGTTGCATCATGTCTCATTCCTACTAGCAATGTTTGAGCAATTTCTCCACATCCTCACCAAAACTTGCTGTTGCTGTTTGATTATAGCTACCTTAGTGAATGTGAAACACTTTCTCATTGTGGTTTTGAGTTTCCATTTCCTTAACGGCATATCATGTTAAGCACCTTTTCACGTGCTTATTGGGTTTCGTATAGTTTCTTTGGAGAAATGTCTGCTTATGTCTTTTGCCCATTTTTTAACTGAGCTTTTTCTCTTTTTGTTTTGGAGTTATAAGAGTTCTTTATGTATTCTGGATATTACACACCTATTTGCTACATGATTTGAAGATTGGCCCTGAGCTAACATCTGTTGCCAATCTTTCTGTTCTTTTTTTCTCCCCCAAAGTACATAATTGTATATCCCAGTTGTAGCTCATTCTAGTTCTTCTATTTGGGATGCTGCCACAGCATGGCTTGATGAGGGGTGTATGGGTCTGTGCCCAGGATCCAAACCAGCAAACCCTGGGCCACCAAAACAGAGTTCATGAACTTAACTACTCTGCCATGGGGCCAACCCTGGTGTGTTGTTTTTTCAATTTCTTGGTAATAATCTTTCATGAAGAAATTCTTTACTTTGGATGACATCTATTTCATCTACTTTTTTCTTTTGTCACCTGTGCTTTTGATATCTTATTTGAAATCATTGTCTTATTCAAGGTTATGAAGATTTTATATCATTTTTCCTTCTAAAAATTTTATAGTTTAGCTCTTACACTTAAGTCTTTGAATTGATTTTTCTGTGTTGTATGAGCTAAGTGTTCAAATTCATTCCTTGCAAGCGGATATCCATTTGACCAAGACTCATTTACTGAAAAGATCATTCTTTCCACATTTGACAATTTTGGCACCCATGTCAAAAATCATTTGGTTATAGCTGTATGGGCTCAATTCTGGAATCTCAATTCTATTCCACTGTTCCAGGTCTATCTTTAGGTCAGTACCACACTGTTGTGATTACAGTAGATTTGTAGTAAGTTTTGACACTGAAAAGTGTGAATCTTCCAAATTTGTTATTTTAAAAGATTGTTTTTGCTATTCAGGATCCCTTGCAATTCCATATGAAATTTAGGACCACCTTGCCCATTTCTTCAAAAAAGCCATTGGAATTTTGATAAGGATCTTTTTGACTCTGCAGATCACTTAGGTTAGTATTGTCATCTTAAATAAATTGTAGTATATACATGCAATGGAACATTACTCAATCATAAAAAGGAATAAAGTGCTGACATGATGCAACATGGGTGAATTCAAAAACATTATGCTAAGTGAAGGAAGTAAGACACAAAAGGTCAAATATTGTGTGATTTCATTATATGAAAATCCAGAATAGGTAAATCCATAGAGACAGAAAGCAGATTAGTGGTTGCTAGTGACTAAAGGGAGAGGTAAAGGGGAGTAATTGCTTATTGGATACAGCATTTATTTTTTGGATGATGAAAATGTTTTGGAACTAGGTAAATATGGTGATTGCACATTTGAATGTCCTAACACTGTTGAATTGTCTAATTTTAAATGGTTAACCTTATTCTTATGAATATTACCTCAATTAAAAAAGAAGAAAAAAGTAATAAAGAAATTAATATCTTATAGTTTGGCATACAGTATTTAGACCTTAATGAATGTTTAATGGCATCTATATGATTTTATGTTTACCTATCAAAGCTTCTTTACCTCTGGAAATGTTCCCTTAGGATACCCAACATAATAAGGAATTAGCCAGTCAGAGTGTAAAATATGTGGTAAAATTACAATATTTCAATTGGTTTGGGAATTGTATGTGCAAAACAGATAGATAATCCAAAGGAAAATTGTCAATAAGTAAACTATAATATATATGATATTTTTATATGTGATAAAGGGGACAATAGAAGCTAGTGGAACAGAGAAAAATTCTTTCTTGAATACTTATAAAATAAATTGACCTGAACCTTCCTCACATATAATACTATAAAATAAATGTCGAAAGCTCAAAGAGTAAAGTGTTAAAAAGTAAACTAAAATTAAAAAATTAGTAGTAGAAGGGACAGCTTTCCAAAATTCTGTGTGATTGGAGGTTCTAAGCTTAAAATCAAAATGGATAATTCATTAGACATACCTACTTTTATCCATTTCATATTTCAAAAAAAGGATAAATAAGTAAGAGACAAAAAAATAGTTATCTGTATACTGCCTTATAATCACAACTGACTTTCCATATTTATGTGTCTCAACTTGATTTTAAATTCCTGGAAGAAAAAGCCTATTTGCCGTATACATTTTTACAGCTCTCTTCCCACCACAAAAAAATTTAAAAATGTATGAATCAAAGTGACATCAGCAACATGGCAGAGTGAACAGTTTTCTTTGTCTCTCTCCCTTCTAACTACAAGTAAATGCACATTCATTGATCAATGAAGGATACTCACACACCACCTCAGGACAACTGAGAGACCCATGCTGCTATACATAGGAAAGTGGATGGACTACTCCCAGGAGAGAGATGGAGATAAATGAGAACTCTCTGGCCCCCAGACAGCCCAGTATCCATGAGCGACTCTCTCCCAGTTGAAGTGCTCATAGCACTGCTGCAGCCCCGAGAGTGGGCATGTGCCTGGGCATGACTGCGGAAACAGATGACTGCAGCCCTGAGGCCCTGTGATTGCTCTTTGGACCAGTGGGAAAATCCACAGTCCCAACGCAGCCCCAGGGAGTGACTCGGGCTCAGACTTGGTAAGGAGGGTCTGCCCACCAAGCACAAAGGCTGGTGTGACCTACAAGCAGATGCAGCACAGCTGGGTGAGCAAACCACTGGCTGCCTTAAACGTCCATAGGTCTGCTGCAGCCCCAAGAGGGCAAGTGAGATCCAGCAGGACTGCAGTAGTGGGCAGCGATGATCCTGAGACCCAGCATGATCACTTCTTGGTCCAGTGGGAAAATCCACCATCCCACAGTGGCCCCAGGGAGACATTTGGCTTGGCCCTTGTGGAGCGGCCCCGCCCACCAAGCACAAAGGTTGATGTGACCTAGGAGCAGACATGGCATGGCTGGGCAAGCAAACCTAGGGAACACATGGCAGTGTATCTGCTGCCTGAGTGAAAGTACCCTGGCTCCCGCAAATGTCCACAGTAGCACAGCAGCCCCAAAGGGGCAGCACAACTGACAGGACTGTGGAAGCAGGAGACAGCAGCCCTGAGCCCCTGTGTGATCACTCTCTTGACCAGTGGGAGAGTCTACAATCCCACCAAAGGCCCAGGGAGTAGCACAGGCTCAGATTCAGTGGAGAGGCCCCAACCAACAAGCACAACAACTGGTACAACCTAGGACCAGATGGTGGTGGAGCTACAAGTCTGGATGAACAAGTTCCTGACTTCCTTGAAAGTCCATAACACTGCTGCAGTCCCTAAGAGGGGAGTGTGTCTAGGCAGGTCTGTGTGAGCAGGCTGCAGCAACTTGCAGCTCCATGTGATTGTTCTGACAGTTCACAGGAGACCCTACAGGACCACTGCAATTCCAAGGAATGGCCCAGGCTTGGTCAAGAGCAGCTTATGGGGATCCTGGTGCATGTAGATTACATAGGTCCTGCCCCCTTCCCCCAGTGGCAGCAAGTGGAAGCAGTAATCAAATGCTCTATCAATATGGAGTCACAAATCCATGCCACCAAGCAGTATGAAAAAATACATTAAATCTACAGAACAGAGGGAAAATGACAAGTACCCACAAAAAAATATTGAAGACACAGAAATCTATAACCTAAATGGCAAAGAATTCACAATAGCTATCATTAAAAAAACTCAACAAATTAAAAGAGAATACAGACAGACAACTCAACGAATTCAGGAGCTACATCACAAAAGAGCTTAAAACTATAAAGAAGAACCAATCAGAAATGTTGGAGATGAAAAACACAATGGAGGAGATTAAGAAAAATCAGGACTGCTTGAATGGTAGGGCTGATAATATTGAGGACAGAAATAGCAGTGTGGAGGACAGAAATATAGAAATGAATCAGATAGAGGAGGAGAGTGAACTAAGACTAAAAAGAAATGAAAAAACTCTCTGAGAAATATCCGACTCAATTAGAAATACAACATAAGGATTATAGCTATCTCAGAGGCAGAAGAGAAGGGGAATGGAGCAGAAAACTTGTTCAAATAAACAATAACTGAGAGTTTCCCAAACCTGGGGAAGGAGCTAGAAACCCATGTGACAGAAGTCAATAGATCTCCAAACTTTATCAATGTAAAAAGACTAACTCCATGGCATAGAGTAGCAAAGCTAGCAAAAATCAATGACAGAAAAAAATACTAAGGGCAGCAAGGCAGAAGAAAATAACCTACCAAGGAACCCTATCAGGCTGTCAGCAGATTTCTCAGCAGAAACCTTACAGGCTAGAAGAGAGTGGAATGATATATTCAAAATTCTGAAAGAGAAAAACTTTCCGCCAAGAATACTCTATCCAGCGAAAATATTCTTTGAATATGATGGAGAAATAAAATGTTCCAAAATAAACAAAAGTTAAGGGAGTTCATCGCCACAAGACCCCATCATACAAGAAATCCTCAGGAAGGCCCTCATATCTAAAAATAAAAGGAAAAGGGTTGCAAAACCCTGAGCAAGGAGATAAGTAGGTAAACAAAATCAGAGAATTTCAGTTCTCCATCAGAACAGGTTGGCAAATGCTTAATTATAACATTAAAGATAAAGAGAAGGAAAAAACCAAGAATATATATAATTCTGTCATTTTAAACATAATCTCACAACACAAGAAGAAAACAGACATGACAATAACAACTTAGAAGAGGAAGAGGAAAGGGATTAAACTAGCTTAGTCTAAGGAAATGAGAGGTTATCAGAAAATGGACTATCTCATCTATAAGCTGATTTATGCAAACCACATGGTAACCACTAAACAAATAATTAGAACAGAGACACAAATTACAAATAAGGAGAAAACTAAGAAAATCGGCATAGCAAACGCCTTAATTGAATTAGTAGTCCAAAATACATGGGACGAGAAACAAAGGAAATGCAGGAGAACCAGAAAATGAGCAATAAAATAGCAGCATTAGGCCCCCACATTTCAATAATCACTCTAAATGTAAATGGATTGAATTCTCCAGTCAAAAGACACAGAGTGGCAGGATGGATTAAAACACAAGACCCAACAGTAGGCTGCCTCCAGGAAATATACCTCAGCCCCAAAGACAAAGACGGACGCAGGGTGAAGCGATGGAAGATGATACGCTAAGCTAATGGTGAACAAAAGAAAGCAAGTGTCACCATATTTATATCAGATAAAGTAAATTTCAAGACAAAACAAGTGAAGAGAGACAAAGAGAGGCAGTTTCTAATGATAAAAGGGACACTCCACCAAGAAGACATGACACTAATAAATATTCATGCACTCAACACAGGAGCACTAAAGTACACAAAAAAACTATTAACAAAACCAAAAGGAGACATCAACAACAATACAATAATAGCAGGGGACCTCAACACACCACTTACACCAATGAATAGATCATCCAGGCAGAAAGTCAACAAGGAAATTGTAGAATTAAATGAAAAATTAGACCAGATGGACTTAATAGATATATACATATAGAACACTCCATCCAAAAACAGCAGAATACACATTCTTCTCAAGTGTGCATGCAACATTCTCAAGGATAGACAAAAATTGGGAAACAAAGCAAGCCTCAATAAATTTAATAGGATTGAAATAATATCAAGCACCTTTTGCTACTATAATGCTATGAAACTAGAAATCAGTTGCAAAAAAAATGCTAGTAAGAGAGCAAAGATGTGGAGATTAAACAACATGCTACTGAACGACCAATGGATCATTGAAGAAATCAAAGGAGAAATCAAATATTATCTGGAGACAAATAAAAATGAAAACACACCAAACCAACTCATTTGAGATGCAGCAAAAGTGGTCCTAAGAGGGAAATTCATTGCAATACAGGCTCAAGTCAAGAAAAATAAAAATCGCAAATAAGCAATCTTAAGCTACACCAAACGAATTAGAAAAAGAACAAACAAATCCCAAAGTCAGTAGAAGGAGGGAAATAATAAAAATTAGAGGAGAAATAAATTAAATTGAAACAAAAAAGACAGTAGAAAGGATCAATGAAACGAAGAACTGATTCTTCAACAAAATAAACAAAATTGACAAACTCTTAGCCAGGCTCACAAAGGAAAAAAGAAAGAAGACTCAAATAAATAAAGTTAGAAATGAAAGAGGAAAAATTACAACAGATACCAGAGGAATACCAAAGATTATAAGAGAATACTATGAAAAACTATATGCCAACAAATTGGACAACTTAGAAAAAAATGAATAAATTCTTAGACTCTTACAACCTCCCAAAACTGAAACAAAAAGAAATAAAGAATCTGAATAGACCAATCACAAGTAAAGAGATTGAAACAGTAATCAAAAACCTCCCCAAAAGTAAAAGTCCAGGACCAGATGGCTTCTCTGGAGAATTCTACCAAACATTCAAAGGAGACTTAATTCCTATCCTTCTCAAACTATTCCAGAATTGTGAGGAAGATGGAACACTTCCTACCAAATACTATGAGGCCAACATCACCGTGATCCTAAAACAAGACCAAGGACAACACAAAGAAGGAAAATTACAGGCCAATATCCCCGATGAACATAGATGCAAAAATCCTCAACAAATATTGGCAAACCAAATAAAGGAATACATTAAAAAGATCATACACCATCATCAAATGGGATTTATACCAGGGACACAGGGGTGATGCAACATCCACAAGTCAATCAATGTGATACACCACATTAACAAAATGAGGAATAAAAACTGCATGATCATCTCAGTAGATGCAGAGAAAGCATTTGATAAGATCCAACATTCATTTATGATAAAAAAAAAACACTCAATAAAATGGGTATAGAAGGAAAGTACCTCAGCATGATAAAGGCCATATATGACAAACCCACAGCCAACATCATACTCAATGGGGACAAACTGAACGCCACCCCTCTGAAAACAGGAATAAGACAAGGGTGCCCATTTTCACCACTCTTATTGGAGGTTTTGGTCAGAGCAATTAGGCAAGAAAAAGAAATAAAAGAAATCCAAATAGGCTATGAAGAAGTGAAACTCTTGCTCTTTGCAGATGACATGATTTTATATATAGAAAACTCTAAAAATTCCATCAGAAAGCTACTAGAAATAATCAACAACTGGAGCAAAGTCCCTGGGTACAAAATTGACTTACAAAAATCCATTGCTTTTCTATACTCTAACAATGAACTAACAGAAAGAGAACTCAAGAACACAATCCCATGCACAATCACAGCAAAAAGATAAAAATATCTTGGAATAAATTTAACCAAGGAAGTGAAAAACCTATACAATGAAAACTACAAGACTTTCTTAAAAGAAACTGATGATGACCTAAAGAGATGGAAAGACATTCCACACACATGGATTGGAAGAATAAACATGGTTAAAATGTTCCTCCTATCTAAAGCAATCTATGGATTCAACGCAATCCCAATCAGAATACCAATGACATTCTTCACAGAAATAGAACAAAGAATCCTAAAATTCACATGGGGCAAAAAAAGATCCCGAATAGCTAAAGCAATCCTGAGAAAAAAGAACAAAGCTGGAGGCATCACAATCCCTAACTTCAAAATATACTAGAAAGCTATCATATTCAAAACAGTATGGTACTAGTACAAAAACAGGCACACAGATCAATGGAACAGAATTGAAAGCCCAGAAATAAAACCACACATCTACTAACAGCTAATCTTCAACAAAGGAGCTGAGATACACAATGGAGAAAGGAAAGTCTCTTCAACAAATGGTGTTTGGAAAACTGGACAGCCACATGTAAAAGAATGAAAGTAGACTATTCTCTTATGTCATTCAAATAATAAACTCAAAATGGATCAAAGACTTGAAGGTAAGACCTGAAACCATAAGACTTCTAGAAGAAAACATAAGCAGTACCTTCTCTGACTTCAGTCTTAAAAGGATCTTTTGGACATCACCTTTTCTCGGACAAAGGAAACAACAGAAAGAATAAACAAGTGAGACTTCATCACACTAAAGAGCTTCTACACGGCAAGGGAAAACATGGGTGAAATGAAAAGACAACCCACTAACTTGGAAAAAATATTTTCAAATCATATATCTGACAAAGGGTTAATCTCCATAATATATAAAGAACTCACACAACTCAACAACAAAAAAAATCAAATAAGCCAATCAAAAAATGGGCAGAGGATATGAACAGACATTTCTCCAAAGATATACAGATGGCCAATAGGCACATGAAAAGAGGCTCTCCATCACTTATCATCAGGGAAATGCAAATCAGAACTAGACTAAGATATCACCTTATACCCATTAGAATGGCTATAATAACAAAAACAAAAAATAACAAATGTTGGAGAGGTTGTGGAGAAAAAGGAACCCTCATCCACTGCTGCTGGGAATGCAAACTGGTGCAGCCACTATGGAAAACAGTATGCAAAGTTCTCAAAAACTTAAAAGTAGAAAAACCATATGACCCAGCTATCTCACTACTGGGTATTTATCCAAAGAACTTGAAATCAACAATTCAAAGAGACTTAGACACTCCTATGTTCACTGCAGCATTATTCACAATTGCCAGATGTGGAAGCAACCTAACCTCCCATGACTGATGACTGTATAAAGAAGATATGGTATATACATATACAATGGAATACTACTCAGCCATAAAAAATGACAAAATCGTCCCTTTCAAAACAACATGGATGGACCTTGAGGATATTATGCTAAGCAAAATAAGCCAGATAGAGAAATAGAAACACTATATGACTCCACTCATACGTGGAAGATAAATAAACGCATGGACAAAGAGAAACAAATTAGTAGTTACCAAGGGAAGAGGGGAAGAGGGTGAGCACAAAGGGTAAAGGGGCACACCTGTAAGATTATGACAAATAATAATGTACAACTGAAATTTCACAGTGTTGTAAACTATCATAACCTCAATAAAAAATATATATATATGGATCAAGTTTTGAGCAAAAAGTAGATTTATATCAAATCTTTATTTGTTAATTGAATCTAATCAATAGGGTTTTTCAAACTTAGACAGTACAAAAGACTAAACTATTATAGACCAAAGCCTTGAGAGATACCTGTGTGGCCTGCAGGTCTTGAAACACAGTGGCCTGTGTCCTTATTACTTATGTTTCCTCTCGTGTCACTATTCCTTTTCAGGTTTCCAATATCATCATGCTGGGTGGTATTTGAATTATTTCCTTTCTGGCATTTTAGCAACACACCCTGAGAAACTTGAAAACAGGATTATTTTAAGGTTGGATAAATATCTTCTCTGTGCAAAGTCTCAAAAACAGATTCTTTGGAATGATTCTGATGACTGGAACAAGATAAAGATAACTGGAAATTAGATAACTAAAAAGTTTATTTTTAATTTTCGTGGCCATTTAATCAAAAATAATTTCAAACATTACACAGTCATTTCATTTATAGAACACACGTTTGTTGAGCATCTAATCTGTGCTAGGCAATGTCCTAAGAACTGGCGATACAGTAGCAAATAAAGCAAAGTTCCTGCCCCAGGGGGTATGCATGCTCTTTCCATGCTTTCTTAACGTTTTGCTGGAAGCTACACTGTGTTTACCCCATTATACCATAATTATTTTTTTAAAACCTGTTTCTTCCACTAAAACGTGAGATTTCTCACCATAATTATTACCTTCTTTTAATTTGAGGAATTTGTATTAATGTTTGGTGTATGGTAGTTGCTCAATAAATGTTTGTTGGCTCAAAACAAGAGTAACTAAATACAATCTAAGATACAATATATAAAAATTTTTAAGAAAAACATGAAACTCTGTCTAATCATACGTATCTAAGAAATCCAAAAATACAGTTTCCAGATATACATCACACACACACACACACACATACTTTCCTCCTATTAGCCTATATGCTATGTGAGGACAAGATGCTTATCTGATTTGACTACATATAAATACATTACTATGGAGCATAATATACTGCTTTATACATGCTAGTTCTGTATTAAATCTTTGTGAATGGAACGAAGAATGAATGAATGAATGAATGGATATAAAAAAGATTCACAAAAATGTAAACCCTTTTCATATTTTTATTCAATCAAGATCTTTTAACTTACCCAACAGAGTCAAGGAGATCAAAGTCAAAACGAGAATACCATTTACTGTTCCAGATATTCCCAATAAGATTTTGTACCGGTGCAACATCTCACTATAATCTGAGAGATTAATCACATGAATTAGTTTATGAAAGCACATTTGCAAGAACTGATAGCAATTGTAATACTAGGATTGTATATAATATTGGTTTTGAATTTCAAAGGATATTAGGCAATCAAAGGCATAAAGCCTAAATAAATAGAAAAATACATATTTAATAATGAAAATACTCTGGATGGTCAGAAGCTATGATACATGTTATATTGAATGTTAAGAATTCGCTAATAAATGACCTTATTGACTGGTGGGAAAAAGAATTTTAATCTGTACGCCTAGTAAGTCCCCAAACCCACACATACACAAACACACTCGTGTGTGTGCATGTGCACTTACAGATACACTCATACATATTCACACAAATAAATACTTTCCAAATAATCATTCACTTTAATGTAATATTTGCAAGTCATTTGACCCGTTTCATTTACTAACAATATAATACAAATCAGAACTAAATACGACTCCTGGTACTTGCCATTTTAATCTAAAAAAAAAAAATCCTAAAACCGTTCCTAATTCATACAATAGCAATGCTTCAGCTTCTTGTTAGATGGTAAACTTTTTAGAAGTTTTATTTTTTATATACCTACACTGCTAGGTTCAGATAAGAGTGTGAACTCAGTGATGGTTATTAATCAAAAAACTGATAGCATTAAATAGAAAGGAAATAGTCACATTTAGTACCTTGAGTATATATGTTGTTATTTTTCTCAACCTCATTAAAGAAGACTTAGATGTGATGGAGGCTGGCTTATAGACGCATATGAGTAATTAGTTTGTACTGAATGAATGAACATCTATATTTTGCATAATAGTTTGTCTTTAGCAAAGATAATTTTTGCAAATGCATTATAATAATTGATAAGAAATCACTCCCCATAACTGTGGTTATCTTTATTGCTCAGTCAATAAATTGAATTATTAATACTAAAATTCATATTCCAAATACCCTTTTAACCTGCAGGAATAGTGAAACTACATTTGAAGTTGCCAAACTCTGTCAAGAAAGAGCATGATAAACCAAGTAGAACAGTGTTTCAGAGAAATAGTACACAGTTTTTCTCTTTTCACAATATTGGCAAAGATAGCAAAATAAGATTTATCAAAATTCAATTAATGAATAGCCTGCGTTTCTCAGATTATTTTTGAGCATTGTAAAATTAGTAATGATAACGAATACATTCCAAGCATTCAATACATGTAATAAAAATGCCTTTTATTTATTTAAAAAATCAGACAAACAAATGATTATGACAAAATGTTAGGAAATAGGGTGTAGAAGCCTGTTCAAATTCAACTCAGACTGAATTATTTCTCCTAAGCATCATGGAATGACCTTCACGGCCCGAACTTGAGGCATATTAAGATTTAGAATTATGGAGAAAATAACATTTTCATTATCCTATATTTTGTCCTATAGAGAAATGGCATAATTTAACTTATGAGGTTACAGTAGAAGACTTTGGCCATCAAAAAGTAAAAAGAATTAAAAAGAATTACTCTTATAAGAGTGTCCATTAAAAATCTTAATTACACTGTTAGTAGCCAAAATATACCATGACCATGTTGAGTTTATTCTAGGAATGCAAGGGTTATTCAAAAGTAATAAGTCCAGATATATCTTATTAAGAGAGCTAACAGATATAAAAAATGTAATTGATAAAATCCTACAATTTATTGTTAAAAAATAAAGCGGGAATTGATGGATACGTCTTAAACACAACAGGTTTTTTTGTCTAATGAAGCAAATATCGTATTTAATTGAGAAACACTAGAACTTTTCCACAAAAGTTTGGAAAATAATTAACTCTAGTAAAAATGTTAAAGGAAAAAACTATTAAAAATAACTATAGATATAATAATTTGTTAATGAATACACAACATAAAAAGGGGTAAATTGTGAGTTCAAAAATATGAGAGACAGGCATTAAAAGCGTAGAGTTTTTGTTCACAATAGAAGTTACCAGTGTAAAATAAAGTGTTATAGTTATAAGGTGTTTTATGTAAGCCTCATGGTAACTACACAGCAAAAGCTACAATAAATACATTAAAATAAAATGGAATCAAATCATACTACTATGAAAAATCATTAATTCACAAAGGAAGACAGCAAGAGAGAGGAAAAGGAGCAAGGCAGCTACAAAAGAGCCTAAAAGCAGTTAATAAAATGACATTAGTAAGTCCTTACATATCAAAAACTGCTCTAAATATAAACAGATTAGATACTCTAATCAAAAGCCATAGAATGCCTGGATGGATAAAAAACAAGACTTAACTACATGCTGCTTACAGGAAACTCACTTAAGCTATAAGTTCACATGCAGGCTCAAAGAGAAAGGATGGAAAAACTATTTAATGCAAAGGAAAACTAAAAGAAAGTAGAGGTAGCTATACTTATATCAGACAAAATAAACTTTAAGTGAAAAGCTGCAACAAGAGATGAATAAGATCATTATATAATGATAAAGAGGTGAATTCATCAAGAGGATATAACAATCATAATTATATATGCACTCAGCATTGAAGCACCTAAATACATTAAGCAAACGCTAACAGATCTGAAAGGAGAAATAGACAACAATACAATAATAGTAGGCGATTTCAATCCCCCACATTCAATAACATATAGATCATCTAAAGAGAAAATCAATAAGAAAATGCAGGTCTTGAACTGTACTTTAAAATCAAATGGGCTTAACAGACGTACACAAAGTATTACATCAAACAGCAGCAGAATATACATTTTTCTCAAGCACACAGAAAATTCTCCAGGATAGGTCATAGGATAGATTAAAAAACAAGTCTTAACAAATTAAGAGGACTGTAATCATAACAAATATTTTTTCCAACTACAATGGTATAAGACTAGAAATCAAGACTGAAAAAAACTGGAAAATCACAAATATGTCAAATTAAACAACACTCTCTGAATGAGCCATGAACCAAATCAAAAGGAACATTAAAAAAATCTTGAAACAAATAAACATGGAAATAAAGAATACAAAAACTTGTAGGATACAAAAAGGAAATTCTAATAGGGAAGTTTGCAGTCTTAAATGTCTACATTAATATAAAAAGAAAGATCCCAATTAAACAACCTAACTTTACACCTCAAGGAACTAGAAAAAGAAGAACAAATGAAGTCCAAAGTTAGGAGAAGGAAGGAGATAACAAAGATCAAAGCAAAAATAAATGAAATAGAGAATAGAAAAAAAATCAATGACACTAAGTCGGTTCTTTGAAAAGATAAAAAAAAATTTAAAAATTTGCCTAGACTAAGAAAAAAAAGAAAAAAGACTTACATAAATAAAATCAGAAATGAAGAGAAGACATTACAACTGATACCACAAAAATACAAAGAGTCGTTAAGAGACTACTATGAACAATTACACACCAACAAATTGGACGACCTTAGAAATGAATAAATTCCTAGAAACAAACAACCTGGCAAGACCGAATCAGGAAGAAATAGAAAATCTGAACAGAATAATAACAACTAAGATTGAGTTAGTAATCCAAAACATTTCAAGAAAAAAAAGTCCAAAACCAAGCAGTTTCCCGAGGGAATTCTGCCAACACTTAAGGAGGAATTAACGTCTCAAACTTTTCCAAAAAATTGAAGATGAGGGAGCACTCCTGAACTCATTTTACAAGGTCAGCATTACCCTGATACCAAAGCCAGATAAGGACACTACAAGAAAAGAAAATTACAAACTAATATTCCCAATCAATATAGACACAAAAATTCTCAACAAAATATTAGCCAATAAAACATAACCAAAAAATATTAGCACATTAAAAGGATCACATTCCATAATTAAGTGAGATTTATCCCTGGGATGCAAGAATGTTTTAATATGCACAAATCAATAAATGTGATTCACCACATTAATAGAATGAAAGATAAAAATCATATCATCATCTGAGTAGATGCAGAGAAAGCATTTGACAAAACACATCATCATCATCCTTTCAAGATAAAAATTTTCAACAAACTGGCTAATGAAGGAACATGGCTTGACATAATAAAGGGCATATATGACAAGCCCACAGCTAACATAACGCTCAATGGTGAAATGTTGAAAGCTTTTCCTCCAAGATCAGAAACAAGTCAAAAGAGAGCACTCTCACCACTTCTATTGAATGTAACATTGGAAGTCTTAGCCAGAGCAAGCAGGCAGAAAAAGAAATAAAGCCCATCCAAATAAGAAAGGAAGAGAAAAAATTGTCTTTGTGTATAGATGATGTGATCTTATATAGAGAAAATTCTAAAATCTCCACCAAAAAAACTGTTAGAAGTAATGAATAATGCACAAATTCAGTAAAGTTGCAGCACACAAAATCAACCTACAAAAATCAGTTGTGTTTATATCCAATAACAATGAAATATCTGAAAAGTAAATAAATAAAACAATCCTATGTACAATAGCCTCAAAGATGATAAAATAGTTAGGTATAATTTAACCAAGGAGATGAAAGATCTGTACAATGAAAACTACAAAACTTTCATGAAATAAATTGAAAAAAGATCCACAGACAAATGGAAAGATATCCTGTGTTCATGGACCAGAAAAATTAATATTGTTAAAAGGTCCATACTACCAAATACATCTATAGATTCAATGCAATCTTGATCAAAATTCCAACGGCATTTTTTACAGAAATAGAAAAAAATCATAAAATTTGAATGGAAATACAAAAGTCCCCATTTAGTCAAAGCAATGCTGAGGAAGAACAATCCTATGAAAGAAGAAAAAAATCACATTTCCTGATTTCAAACTATATTACAAAGCTATTGTAATCAAAACAGTATGGTATTGGCATGAAAACAAATACACGGACCAATGGAACAGAATTGAGAGCCCAGAAACAAACCCTCACAAATATAGTCAACTAATATTTGACAAGCAAGACAGGAACATTGAAATAGAAAATGACAATTTCTTCAATAATTGTGTTGGGAAAATGGATAACCACATTCAGAAAAATGAAATTGGACCTCTACCTTACACCACTAGCAAAAATTACCTCCAAATTAATTAAAGACTTAAATTTAAGACCTGGAACTATAAAATTCCTAGAAGAAAACATAGGAAAAAAACTCCTTTATGTGGGTCTTGGTGGTGATTTCCTTGATACGACAGCAAAACTACAAGCAGCGAAAGCAAAAATATACAAGTGGGACTACATCAAACTAAAAAGCTTCTCTACATAAAAGGAAACCACCAACAAAATGAAACAGCAACCCCTATGGAATGGGAGAAAATACTTGAAAATCACATATCTGGTAAAAGGTTAACATCCAAAATATTTAAGGAACTCTTACAACTTACTAGCAAAAAAAACAAACAATCCTATTAAAAAATAGGTAGAGGATCTGAATAGACAGTTTTTCAAAGACATACAAACTGCCAATAAGTATATGAAAAGGTATTCAATACTACTAATCATTAGGGAAACACAAATCAAAACCACAATGTGATATCTCTTTACACTTGTTAGAATGGCTATTATCTAAAAATAAGAGATAAAAAGTGTTGGTGAGGACGAGGAGAACCTTGAACACTTGGACGCTGTTGGTGAGAACGTAAAATGGTGAAGTCACTAAGAAAAACAATATGGAGTTTCCTCAAAAATTTTTTTAAAAAGAACTACCATATCATCCAGCAACCTCTTTTCTGGATATTTATCCATCGGAAATGAAGACATAATCTCAAAAAGATATCTGCACTCATGTTCATTGTAGCATTATTCCCAATAGCCAAGATACAGAAACAACCTATGAGTCCGTCTGTGAATGAATGGATAAAGAACAATGCAATATTATTCAGCAATAAGAAAAAAGGGAATCCTACTATTTGCGACAATGTGGATGGAACTTGAGGGCAGTATGCTAAGTGAAATAAGTCAGATAGAGAAAGACAAACACAGTATGTTATCACTTACGTGTAGAATCTAACAAAGCCAAACTCACAGATAGAGCAGAATGGTGGTTGCCAGCGGCTAGGGAGTGGGGGAAATGGGGAGATGTCAGTCCACGTGTAAAACTTCCAGTTGTAAGATGAATAAGTTCTGGGGATCTACCATACAGAATGGTGATTATGGTTAACAACACTGTATTATATATTCTAAAATTGCTAAAAGAGTAGATTTTAAATGTTCTTACCACAAAAAAGAAAAAGTAATGATGTGAGGTGATGGAGGTGTCAACTAACCTTACTGTGGTAATCATTTTGCAATATATAAATGTATCAAATCATCACGTTGTACGCTTAAATCACATGCAATGTTATATATCAATTAGTTCTAAATAAAGCTGGGGGAAAAACATATTCCAAATCTCCACTCCTATTTAATATTTTGGGGAGGTATTATTCAATGCAATTAAATAACAAAAATTGAGATAAAAACAGAAAAAAAGAGGCACGATTATTTGAAGATAATATGAGTATGTGTTTGGCAAAGCTAAAAGAATCAATTGGAAAAAATGACTATAATCATACAAATAAAACAACGTAGTAAGTGCAGTCATAAAATTAACATTCTAAAAATCAATTGCCTTCATATATCCAACAAGCTTTTAAAAATACAAATAAAAGGAAGGCATTACTACGGATAGCTAACATAACAAATAACAAAAAAAAAAATCAGAAATAAATTTAACAGGAAATTCCCCAAACTGATATGAGGAGAGCTAAATAAAAAACCAAACAAGCAAATAAAAAACTGAATAAGATGAAGGTAGATTTGAACAAATGGAAATTCAAGCGTGTTTGGATTGAAGGCTAAGGGTCACAGAGATCAATTTTCCCTAAATTAATTGATAAGTTAGGAAGTAATTTAGTATACTGTAAAACTATATTAGTTTGTTTTGTTTATTGTTGTTTGTGGCGAATGAGTCTAAACAATTTATTATAAAACTATTTGGAAGAACAGGCAAGTGAGAATGGCCAAGTAAACACTGAAAAAGATGAAAATACAAAGTAGGACAACCCTATGGAGGGGTATTTGGAAAAAAATAGCAGAATTATATAGGAGTTTACATTGTCATCCAGCAATCTGTCTTCCAGGAATCTGTCCCAATGACATATTGACAAGATATGAAAAAACATATGTGCAAGGCAACAAAATTTATAAAAGGGATATAATAGAAAAAGAATGCAAACATCATAAATGCCATCAATAGCTGAATAAACTACAGTACATCCACTTAATAGAGAAATAGTCAGTCATATAAAGGATTAAAGTATACGTGTGTGTGGTGGGTATAATGAATTTCAGTAAAGGAAGGTGGGCAGAAGACAGTAAAAGGGACAGGATGGGAGCTAGATTTATGGGAGTTGGAAATTGCTGGAAGTACCTTGCTATATAGGTTTGACTTTGAAAACGCAGAAATGTTTTACATAATTCTAAAATAACTATAGTGTGTAATGTGTATATATGTGAAACATATAATTATAATTGCATAACATGTATACTTATCATAATTATAAAATAAGCCAAAATGAAATAAAGTGATCCCTCAAAATAAAATGGAAAACGATGTAAAGGAACCTAACTGGATATTACATTAGTAGCTTAACTGTAGAGAGAGGAATTTTTTCAAGTGAGTTTAAAACATAATTTGACTGTGTGAGTCCAATGGAATATATACGAAGAACAAAAAAATTGCAAAAACATTTTAAGCTTTTTAAGTAATTATGTTATTAATACTACTATTTCTATGGTGATTCTGAAACTACATATGGAAAAAATGTATTTTCTTATTATCAGCACCAAGATATGAGAAAAGATATAGTATACAATCACAAAGTTAAGTGAAACCCTATATATAATGATAATGGTCAGATTATCAATTAGATTCAAATGTAATATGTCTTACTCACCCCAAGCTTTACTAAATATTTGTGAAGGAC
This sequence comes from Equus quagga, assembly GCF_021613505.1. Lineage (NCBI taxonomy): Eukaryota > Metazoa > Chordata > Mammalia > Perissodactyla > Equidae > Equus > Equus quagga. The sequence continues at coordinate 48,729,861 of NC_060267.1, forward strand.
ACAAATTAGCAAATAACACTTAAACATCTAGGATATATTAATGTATAACATTTAAATATCTAGGAGCTGTAAATTTATTATTTTCAGCTTCCTGAGCTCCTTTTCTGCAGAAAAACATGTTTTGGTTTCCTAGTGACATCTGCAAACTGAGTGTGAAAAGCGTTTGCACAGAGGAGCCATTACATTTTGTTGTCTTTCGGGTTAATATCTCTATTTTCCAAAACAAAAATTTTCACCTTGTGAAAAACATATTTTGAAGTTTTTGACAAGCTGAATTAAAATTTGGTATTATAAAATGCCATATTTTATGAATGGTAAGCAGGTGGATGACTGATATCAAATACTCATTTTTTAATTATTAATTTTAATTGAATGTGTCTATTACCCGAGACTATCCTTAAAAAATTATATGACACAAAATATTTCTTTGAAGGAAAATAACCATTTGTTTCACAATGATAAATGAAAGAGAGAGAAAAATACAGAAACACAGGGAGATAGGGAGACAAGACTGAGACAGAGAGAGAGAGAGAGAAGTAAAAAAATGAAAACAGTCCAAGAACAGAAAAGAAAAGTATATTGGAAACTGCTATTGACATTAATATTCGTATCAATATTAACCAATATTAAATCAATACTCATATTAATCCACACCAATTGAAAAAGAACTGAATTCCATACCTTTACATTTAAGTTGAGATGTTTGGCTAGAACTCCTTTTCTTTGACCGTACATTCAATGTCATGTATGTTTCTTCATCTTGCATCTTCAATGTGAGTGAATGTGTGTATATATATGTGTATGTTTTGTTTTTTTAAGTATGATGTGAATAAGAAAAGAATAATAAAGCTGCTGCTAATCAGAGATTGTCCTGAAATTGTCCACTCTAGATACATAGAAGTGTTCACAGTTTCGTTTATTGGTGAAAACCTCAGAGGAAATGTTTTCTTTTTAAGCTTATTTCCTATGACCTAGATAACACATAATTTCTCAACTATCTACCATATATTGAATTTAATATCATATTTGGATCTTTTAAAAGGTTCTTCTGATAAATCCATAAAGTCAGAAAAATGGAAATTGTACTATTTTTAGAGTTGAGTTAAATTATACATAACTGCCTTTTGTTTTACCCTAAATATGCTCGTTTTCAAATACACTCGCTAATGTATTAATATTTAATTTAATACAATAACTTATAATTACCTAACAGTTAAATTATTTCCTGATCCTAAAACAACATTGATTACAAATCATGCTACTACTTTAATAATACAAGTTGAAGAAAAAAATATTGGCAACGTTTGGCATTCTAAAATCTCATCCTAAATAGAAAAAAAAATTCAAGGAGAATTTAGGAAAGAAACCATATTTTTCAATTACATTTTCTGATATTTGAAGAGAATGCCCCAAATTCATGAGGCAGAGCAGAAATTTGAGATGTTTTTTCTCTTAGCTTTGTGAGGTTTAATTTACATACCATGAAATTCACTTGTAAGTATATATGAGTGGATGATTTTTAGGGAATATATGCAACCATCACCAAATTCAGTTTTGGAACTTTCCTATCACTCTAAAAATTTCCCTTGAGCCCAAACCAAAAAAAAAAAATACTGTTCTGAAAATACTAATTTTACGATTTGAGATAAAGTGGTTTAAAATTTGCACAACTAAATCTCAAATCTCGAGCAATTACAGCAAATGTGTAATGAAAGCCAAAAGCCCTTAGCTGTGAGACTTCACCGGTGATGCAGAAGACTGAGAAAAGAGAGCTGAGTAGAGCAGACACCCATGAAAGTAGTACAACCAATCCTGGCATCACAGAGAGGGGCCCAGGGCCATTAGCCCTGACTCCTATTTCATTCCTCTGCTTTCTCTCTGAGCACCAACTGACCAATGGCAAGTGGAAGCCAGAGGCTAAGTTGACCCACACAGGTCAGTCTCCCAAGTCAGCCAGAGTAAAATGTAGAAGGTGGGCAGCGGAGCTGGAGGGGAAAACTATTGGTATGTGGTACAATAATGCTTTTTAATTTAGTAGTGACTTGATTATTATATTTGATATTATAACAGTTACAGTAGATTATTTTGGTTACTGCTTTTCTGTTACACATTTTCCCACCATGAGTTTTCAAATATTTGGTGTATTTATCAATAATCAAGTAGACAAAGTGACCTATCTTGTGGATGTCAGTCAGCCTCTTTCCCCAGCCATCCTGGAATTTATTAAATGGACACTAATAAAATTGTTCAAGACAGAAAAGATGGGAGCTATATAGATGCTCAATAATATGTTGCCTCATCAAGGTTGATTTTGCTAAAACCTCTGTTGAATGCCCAACCTGTCAATGGCAGAGACCAAGCAGAGTGCACTTTTTGAGGAAAATCAGTCAGCCACCTGATGGCAGATCTATTACTTAAGCCCCTTCCATCATGGACTAGATAATAGGAATTATTATCTTTGTCTTCATAGGAATAATCACATATTTTAGGAACGAAGTTGACTTCTCTGCCTGCAGTTCTTCCACTAGCATCACCATTCATAGAGTTACAAAATGTCTAATCTGTTGTAATGGTTTCCCACACAACCCTGAATTTGACATTTCATAGAAAAAAAAAGTTTGGCAATCAGCTCATGCCTATAGAAGTTACTTTACCTATCCATAAGTAACTGAAATGGCTTTCTAAAGGCACACTAGTGACACCAGCTGGGGCCATAGTCAGAATGTACAGGTCCGTGAACCAAAGAATGGCATTAGAATTCAAATTCGAAGTGGTCCGCCACTATTACATCTAATAACAGACTTGAAGAAAACTGCTTCCTTTACCCAAGATTTTGTTTTTGCTGGGTTTACAGGTTCTAATGCCCAAAAGAAGACTGTTCTAATAAGGAACATGATCAAGGTCCTGATGAATTGGAAGTTGAGACTTCTTCTTTGCATTTTGGGCTCCGAAATCATTGAAACAACAGGCAGAGAAGAGGATAATCGTATAGGCTAAAATTGGGTTACTGTACACAAGGTTATTAGAACTATGCCTTGAACCCAGGAGATTTACAGGAGTAGCTTTTAGTACCATTTACCTTGACAGTCCTGGTAAATGCAGTGCTGAGCCAATCCAACAAAAATGCCATCAAGAACTCAAATCCTACAATAATGACAATCTGATTCATTACATGAGCCAAGCACGATATACAATTAAGTTGAGAGACAATGAGGCAAAAGAAACATGGAATGGATATCAATCTATACCTTATCTCCAGCTCCTGGAGAGGTAGATGTCTGCTGATGGAGACACAGACCTCAACAACACACACACACACACACAAAATATATGAGTTCCATCTGTGACTCAGATAAAATCGTCTTGCATGTAAATAGCTCCCAAGTCCCAGAGACCTGTTGTCAAGTCTTATGTCAGAAGTTAGTGCAGAAATGACAAATCCATACCATGTTTAGAAGTTTCTGTTACTTCCACAAGTGATGTTTTTATTCATTTTAATAATTGGCTTTTAAAATTTAAATTAGAATCTAGCGTATTAGAAAATCTGTAGGATTTGTCTTGTCAAGCTAATTTGAATGTACAGTTTCTCTAATTCTCATTACCGACAGTCAAAATTTATAAGAAAACTGTTTTTTTCAGTACTATTAAAAAGTGCAAAATAACCTGAATTTTCCCATTGTAAGTTTATTATATTTATTTCAAATGCTACAAAGTTCTTAGAAATCTAACAGAGAATCTTCTTAGATTTTTCCTGTCAATCCAGTCAAGCATTTGAAGTGCTTAAAGGGCACTAAAAAGTCAACTAATTCAACTAAAGGGTAACTAATTCAATAAATAGAATTAACCAGACTCCTGAGGAAGTCTCTGTGGTTACCTGATGTGAACAATGTTTCCTTTGGCAATCCTAGTTGTAAATCGCTGTACATCATCCCACACAACTCCTCATGTGTATTTTCTGCTTCCTACTCTGAACTTCCAGGTCCTTTTCATTAAGGTTGACTTATCTGTGGCAAGAAGCACTGAGATAGGTTTCATTTCTGGATGAGTCATGGCTGGCTCCTTTTCATGGGATCCACACTGAGCCCAAAGGAAACATTCTCTTCAACCTTACCATTGGTAGGAGTTCATTTTACTCCCACCGCATCCACTTTTACTCTGTGGTTACCTGTAGTTCTAACCACACAGCCTTTCATATTGACATTATCAATCCCAAATCTTCCAAATCCCAGGAAACACTGCCTGCATATGTCAGGATTCTAACTTGGCCTGAGATTCAGAGAGAGATTCTTCTGCTTTCCACCAGGGAAGGATGTGGAGGAATGTAAAGCACACTGACAACTCTCTCCAGACAAATTCTCACTTTTCAATCTCTGAACACTCGTAAAATTTTTTATTTTTCTTTTCTAGACTTCTTTCTTTCTTCATTTTTTTTAAAATGGAAGTGAGAACACAACATAAGATCTGCCCCCTTAAAAAACCTTTAAGTGCACAATACAGTACTGTCAACTACACTAACAATGTTGTGAAGCACATTTGTAGATGTTACTCATTTTGCATAACTGAAACTTCATATCTTTTGAATAATAACTCCCTATTTCCCCTGCCCTGGCCCCTGGCAACCACTATTCTACTCTCTGTTTCTGTGAGTTTGACTATTTTAGATATCTCATATAAATGGAATCTTGCAATATCTGTCAATCTGTGATGGGCTTATTTCACTTAGCATCACATCTTCCCAGTGCATCCACATTTTCTCATATGGCAGAATTTCCTTCCTTATTAAGGTTGAATCATATTTCATTGCATGTATATATCACGTCTTCTTTATCCATTCATCTGTTGATTCATACAGTAATCTTTTGGACATTTAGGTTGTTTCCATATCTTGACTAATGTGAACAATGCTGCGATGAACATGGGAGTGCAAATAACTCTTTGAGATCCTTATTTAAAATCTTTTGCATTTATCCAGAAGTGGGATTGCTGTATCATATGGTAGTTCTATTTTTCATTTTTTGAGGACTCTTCATACTGGCTGCGCCATTTTATATTATCACGAACAGTGTGCAAAATTTCAAATTTCTCATATCCTCATCAACACTTGTCAATTGTGTTTTTTTAAATACATATGTGTATATAATAGCCAACCTACCAGGTGTGAGGTAATATCACATTGTGGTTTTGATTTGCATTTTTCTGATGATTAGTGATGTTGAGTACTTTTTCATATACCTGTTCATCATTGGTATGTCTTCTTTGGAGAAATGTCTGGTCAATTCTTTCATCCATTTTTTAATCAGCTTGTTTGTTTGTTTTGTGATTGAGTTGTAGAGTTCCTTATATATTTTGGAGATTAATCCCTTATATATATGGTTTGCAAATATTTTCTCTCATTCTGTAGATTACCTCTGTACTCCGTTGACTGTTTCATTTTTCATATGGAAGCTTTTTAGTTAGATGTAGTCCTACTTGTCTATTTTTGCTTTTGTCACTTGTGCTTTTGGTGTCATATCCAATAAAATATTTTCAAGAACAAAGCCAAGAAGACTTCCCCCTATGTATTATTTTAGGAATTTAACAGTTTCAGATCTTATGTTTAGGCCAGCATCACCATGATATGAAAGCCAAAGGCAGACAATATAAGAAACGAAGACTACAGGCAAATATCTCTGATAAACATCAATGCAAAATCCCCCACAAAATACTAGCAAACCTAATTCAAAAGCACGTTAAAATGATTACACACCATGACCAAGTGGAGTTTATCCTGGGGATATAAGGATGGTTCAACATACATTCAAATTAATATGGTATATCACTTTAACAGAATACAGGATAAAAATCAAATGATCATCTGAATAGATTCAGCAAAAGCATTTGACAAAATTTAACATCCTTTAATGATAACTCTCAAAAAACTAAGTATGGAAGAAATTCACCTCAACACAATAAAGGCCATATATGAGAACCCCACAGCTAATATCATACTCAATGAAAAATTGAGAGCTTTTCCTTTGAGATTAGGAACCAAACAAGGATGCTTTCTCTTGCCATTTCTATTCACCATAGTATTGGAAGTCCCAGCCAGAGCAATCAGACAAGAAAAAGAAGCAACAAACAACCAAGTTAGAAAGAAGTAAAATTATCTCTATTTGCAGATGACATGATCTTTATACAGAAAATCTTAAAGATTTCCCCAAATCAAAAACTGTTAGAGGGCCAGACTCAATGACCTAGTGGTTAAGTTTAGCATGCTCCACTTCAGCAGCCCAGGTTTGGTTCCTGGGCGTGAAGCTATACTACTCATCTGTCAGTGGCCATGCTGTGGTGATGGCTCACATAAAAAAAGACAAAATAAGAGGAAGATTAGCAGCAGATGTTAGGTCAGGGTGAATCTTCCTCAGCAAAAAAAAAACCCCAAAAAACTGTTAGAATTAATAGACTCAGTAAAGTTGTAGGATACAAAAACAATGTGCAAAAATCAATTGTATTTCTATACACTAACAAAAAACTATCCAAAAAAGAAATTAGGAGAACAACCCCATCCATAATAGCATCAAAAAGAATAAAACACTTAGGAATCAACTTAACCCAGGAGGTGAATGATCTGTACACTGAAAACTACAAAACATTGAAGAAAGACATTAAATAAGACACATAAAAAATGGAAAGACCTCCTGTGTCCATGGGTTGGAAGATCTAATATTGTTAAAACATCCAACTACCCAAAGTGGTCTAAAAATTCAATGCAATCCCTGTTAAAATCTCAGTGGCATTTTACAGAAATAAAAAAACAATCCTATAATTTATATAGAATTATAAAAGATCTCAAACCAGTAAAGCCATCTTAAGCAAGAAAAACAAAGCTGGCATCATTCTTCATGATTCCAAAATATATTATATATCTACAGTAATCAAACTATGGTGCTGGCATAAAAACAGATATATAGACCAATGAAGTAGAACAGAAAGCCCAGAAACAAATCCACGCATATACAGTCAAACAATCTTTGACAAGAATGGAAAGAATACTCAATAGTCAAAGAATAATCTTTTCAACAAATGGTGTTGGAAAAACTAGATATCCACATGCAAATGAAAGAAATTGGACCCTTATCTTTCACTGTACACAAAAAATCAAGGCAAAATAGATTGCAAATTTAAACGTAGACTTGAACACTCATAAATTCTTAATATACTCTAGAGGAAGATGATGGATTAAAATTTGAGAAATCAGTTTTGCAAGCTTGTTAGTATGTACTGTACAGGCAGTTTTGTATCCACAGAATTGTTCTTGGCATATATTCTCTCAGTTAAAATTGAATGAGACTGGGGGCTGGCCCCGTGGCCGAGTGGTTAAGTTCACACGCTCCGCTGCAGGCGACCAGTGTTTCGTTGGTTCGAATCCTGGGCGCGGACATGGCACTGCTCATCAGACCACGCTGAGGCAGCGTCCCACATGCCACAACTAGAAGAACCCACAACGAAGAATACACAACCATGTACCGGGGGGGCTTTGGGGAGAAAAAGGAAAAAATAAAATCTTTAAAAAAAAAATAATTGAATGAGACTGGTCATGTTTTAACATCCTACTAGTCATTCAAAGATACCGAATATTTATTGAAGAATTATTACATGCCAGGCACTATTCTGGGTATCTATTTCAGGAAAACAATTTTTGAGGTAAAAATTTCATAAAAACATAGTTGAAAAACTTAATCATATAGTCATTAATTTTGTGATTCAGATTCATTGTTGGGGGATTTAATCTGTTTAAATTAAGTAAATGATGCATGAAAGATATGCTATGTAGTTATTCTAATTGTTTGTTAACACAGGTAACTTGAAATTTCTGGGAACTTGATTTCTGTTCAGGCTCAGGAACCCTGAGTTTAAGAATATATTTGGACCAAGCTATTAGCTTGAGAAAGCTCAGTGAAGCATAAAAATTGTGTTTAAATGTGCATATGAACATATCACCATTGGATCACGTTGTGTAACACCAAGAGTAATGAGACTCAAAGAGGGGTCCCTGGAATATATCATGGCTGGCTTACAAACAGAATTTCTCTTAGAGAAGAACCTGTATGGCGGTAGAAAGTCTATCTTAACACTCTTTCATTCAGATGATATCATTTATGACTCTGGGCTCAAGGATATTTGGGACAAAGAAATCTGTTCCTTGATATGACCTGATAAAATATTACTGATTGGTCTTTACTTAATTTTTCCCTCTGTATACTTTAAATAAATATATCTTGTTTGATTTTTTCATGGGATATTTATGCCTGGTTTTGAATTGATCCATACCTATAGTTTATATTTTTCAATATAGTGGTCTTAAAACAAATGAAAGTAAATAGTTTTTTTGTATTAAAAATATTAGATTAATAGCTAGAATAATGAGTTTTGAAAGAGGAATTTAATTTTTTAAGAAAAATTCTAACTTAAAAAAATAGAAATCGGGGCTGGCCCCGTGCCCGAGTGGTTAAGTTCTCGCGCTCCGCTGCAGGCAGCCCCGTGTTTCGTCAGTTCGAATCCTGGGCGTGGACATGGCACTGCTCGTCAAACCATGCTGAGGCGGTGTCCCATATGCCACAACTAGAAGGACCCACAACTAAGAATATACAACTGTGTACCGGGGGGCTTTGGGGAGAAAAAGGAAAAAAATTAAATCTTTAAAAAAAAAATAGAAATCATCCAATGTCTTCTCTCAGACTACAATGCAGTTAAACTGGAAATCAATAAGAAAAACAACTAGAAAATTCCAAAATACGTGTAGCTTAAATAATACACTTCTAAGCAGCACATGGGTCAAAGAAGAAACCTCAGGAGAAATTAAAAAGTATTCTTAACTAATCTAAAATTAAAACAACTTATCAAAATTTGTGGGGTGCTGCAAAAGCATCCTGTGAGGGAAATTTATAGTATTGAATGCATATATCAGAAGAGAAAAAGGTCTAAAGTCAATAACTAAGTTCCACTTTAGCAAACTAGGAAAAGAAGTAATAATTAAACCTAAAGTAAGCAGAAGAAAAGAAATAATAAGAATTAGGGCAAAAATACATTAAATTGAAAAGCAGAGATCAATAGAGAAAAACAAAGAAACCAAGAGCTGGTTCTTTGAAAAGATCAATAAAGGCTATAAGATTCTAACCATGCTAATTAAGAATAAAGGAGAGAAGACATAAATTACTAATATCAGAAATGGAATAGGGGATATTACTACAGATTCCACAAACATTAAAAGGATAATAAAGGAATACTATGAACAACTCTATGCTCACAAATTTGATAACCTAAATGAAATGGCCCAAGTCCTTGAAATACGCAATATTCCAAAACTCACAAATGAAGAAATGAACAATCTGAATAGATCTATATCTATTTAAGAAATTGAAGCAACAATAACATCCCAAAAAGAAAGCACCAGACACAGATGGGTTTACTGATGAATTCTACCAACCATTTCAGGATCAAATTATACCAATTATCTACAATCTCTTTCAGAGGCTATAAGCAGAGAAAATACTTTTTAATTCATTCTATGAGGGCAATGTTACGCTAATACTAATCAGTAAAGATATTATAAGAAGACTATAAACCAATATGTCTCATGAATATATGTTCAGAAATCCTCAAAAAATAATAGCAAATGAAATCCAACAATGTATAAAAATAATTATACAACATGAAAAAGTGGGATTTATCCCACGTATGCAAGGCTGGATCAACATTTGAAAATCAGTTAATAGAATTCATCACATCAACAGTCTAAAAAAGAAAAATCACATGATTACATTAAGTGATGCAGAAAAGATTTTGACAAAATCCAACACTTATTCATGATAAAAACTCTCAGTAAACTAGCAGTAGAGGGGAATTAATCAACTTGACAAAGGATATCTACAAAAAACCCACAGTTAATATCATATTTAATTGTGAGAAACTCAAACCTTTCCCACTAAGATCAGGTAGAAAGCAAGGATGTCCCTGATAACTTCTCCTCTTCAACATCATACTGAAAGTTTTAGCTAATGCAATCAGACAAGAGAAGGAAATAAAAGGTATACTGATTAGGAAGGAAGAAATAAAACTCTTTCTTCACAGACAGCATGATCATCTATACAAAAAATTCAAAAGAATCAAAAAAAACTGGAATGAATAAGTGATTATAGCAAGGTTACAAGATACAAAGTTAATATACAAAAGTCAATTGCTTTTCTATGTACTAGCAATGAATAAGTGGTATTTGAAATTAAAAATACAATACTAGCTACACTGATACTCCCCCAAAAAGAAATATTTAGGTATAAATCTAAGAAAATTTATGCAAGATTTATATGAGGAAAAGTACAAAACTGTGATGAAAGAAATCAAATGACCAAATAAAGGGAGATATATTCCATGTTCATTGATTAGGAAGATTCAATATTCTCAAAATATGAGTTCTTCCTAACTTGATCTATAGATTCAATGCAACCAATTGAAATCCCAGCAAGTCATTTTGTAGATATCAACAAACTGATTCTAAAGTTTATATGAAGAGACAAAAAACACAGAATAGTCAACCAATATCGAAGGAGAAGATCAAAGTTGGAGGACTGACACTACCCAACATCAAGGCTAACCATAAAGCTACAGTAATCGAGACAATGTGGTACTGGTGAAAGAATAAGCAAATAGATCAATGGAAAAGACTAGAGAGTCCAAAAATAGACCCACATAAATATAGTCAACTGAACTTGGAAAAAAGAGCAAAGGCAATACAATGAAACAAAGATAGTCTCTTCATGGGGCTGGCCCCATGACATAGTGGTTAAGTTTGGTGCACTCCACTTCAGGGGCCTGAGTTCGCAGGTTTGGATCCGCGGCATGGACCTACACCACTCATCAGCCATGCTGTGGCGGGAACCCACATATAAATTGAAGGAAGATTGCCACAGATGTTAGCTCAGCGTTAATCTTCTTCAAGCAAAGAAAGAAGAGAATTGGCAATGGGTTTTAGCTCGGGGCTAATCTTTTTCAGCAAAAAAAATAAGTCTCTTCAAAAATGATGTTGGAACAACTGGACATCTACATGCAAAAGAATGAACTTAGACACAGATCTTATACCCTTCACAAAAATTAACTTAAAACTATTCAAAGGCCTAAATTTAAAACACAATATTATAAAATTTCCAGGAGATAACATAGAAGAAAACCTAGATAACCTTGGGCATGGTGATGACTTTTTAGATACAACACCAAAGGTACAGTTTATTAAAGAAATATTTGATAAGCTTGACTTCATTAATATTAAAAAACTCTTTTCTATGTGAAAGACAATATCAAGAGAATGAGAAGACAAGTCACAGACTGGTAGACAATATTTACAAAAGACACATCTGATAAAGGACTGTTATCCAAAATATACAAGGAAGACTTATAACTCAACAATAAGAAAACAAACAACCTGATTCAAAGATGGGCCAAAGACCTTAACATACATTTTATCAAAGAAGATAACTGATGGCAAATAAACATATGAAAAGACACTAAACATCATATTTCATCAGCGAAACGCAAATTTAAACAACAGTGAGATGTCACTACACACCTATTAGAACTGCCAAAATCTGGGACACTGATAACAGCAAATGTTGGAAAGGATATGGAGCAATAGGAACTCTCATACATGGTTGATGGAAATGAAAAATGGTACTGCCACTTTGGAAGACAGTTTGGAATTTCCTTATGAAACCATACTCTTACCATACAATCCAGCAATCATGCTCCTTGGTATTTGCCCAAAAGAGTTGAAAACATATCCACACAAAACCCTGCACATGAATGTTTATGGCAGCTTTCTTAATAACTGCCAAAACTTGGAAGCAACTAAGATGCCCTTCAATTGGTAATGGATAAATAAACTGTAGTACATCCTGACAATGAAATTTGATTCAGCACAAAAAAGAAATGAGCCATCAAGCCATGAAAAGACATGGAAGAAACTTAAATGTACATTGCTAAGTGAAAGAAGCCAGTCTGAAAAGGCTACATCCTTGATGATTTGAACTATATGACGTTCTGGAAAAGGCAAAACTCTGTAGGCAGTAAAAAGATAAGTAATTTCAGGGGTAAGCAGAGGGATAAATAGAGCACAGAGGATTTTTAAGACAGTAAAACTACTCTGTGTGATACTATAATGTTACGTACATGTCATTGTACGTTTGTTCTAATCTATAGAATGTACAGCACCAAGAGGAACTCTAATATAAACCATGGTCTTGAATGATAATGATGTGTCAATGTAGGTTTATCAATTTCAACAAATGTGCCTCGGGAAGGTGTAATATTGATAACGGGGATGCCACACATGTGTGAGAGCAGGGGATATATGGGAAATCTGGATATCTTCCTCTCAATTTTGCTGTGAACCTAAAACTTCTCTAAAAAAATAGTCTTTAACAATTTTTTTAAATTTATCTTTTCTAAATTAATTTTAAATCTAACCATAAATAGTCATTCCCCACAACATTAAAAATGCCTCTCAGAACACTAAAAAAACCCTCACTAATATAATCAAGACAAACTGCGGTATGTGGATGGAACTTTACATTTCACCTGATATACCTACTAACCAGATGCTTTAAATTGAGCTAAATTCTCCATGAATGAATGCACAATCAATTTTTGAAAATCTCCCAATAATCAGAAAGTCATTGGCTGATGAAGCATGCTTCTTTCAAACATTTGTATTATTTCCACCTTTGGGGACCAGTAAATTAAGTGTACCATATTTTTAACAGGATACCAATTTGAACAACTGAAAGCAACAAATTTATTCCCAAAAATCCCTTACTTGATTCTTAGTAAATAACCCAAGTTCCTTGAAATAAAACAAGTTATGGTTCTCACTAATTCAACTTCCTCTTTGTTCTGCTCTGGACTTGCAAAAATTAGCATTTATAGATTTGAGTGTATGCAGAAGAGAACAAAGAGGAAGTAGAGTTGGTTTGAAAGAATCACATGAAGATTGTTTCAAGTAGAGGACAGTAAAGCGAAACTATCACATCTCTTAAAGATACTCTAATTGTATCATTTTTACCTAAGATCTCATTACTTCAACACAATCATATCTTACATTCAAACTGATCGCTGAAACTTCCCCTGGTGCTAGTTCATACTTCTATAAATTGAGGTGATTCTCCCCATCTTGTTACTTTTTCAGTTTAGATTTTAATACAAAGATAAAGGATTCATCTTGTAAAATTCTCCATTTCCTCTAAATTTCATAATGTTTGGAGCTTATGATTCTTTCACTCAGTGTATTAACTACCCAAGATGTGTTCCATCTATAAATTTGTCATATTAATCTAAGCATCAATAAAATGTGAAACAAGAGAGGACCAGAGGCAAAACTTCTGGAATATAGTAAATGATCTCTCTCCCAACTAATGACACTGAATCTGAGTAAAACTGGAGATGAGTGTTACGGTAAACTTTGTCATATATCTCAATGAAAACCACATATACTGCATGATGCGTATTTTCTAAAACCATTAGTGTAAAAAAAACCCCTTTCTTATTACCAAGAATATGAGGTCATTCTGATACGACTTGTTTAGTTATTTTTAAAATGCACGTGACTATTTACTCAGACTTAACAAACTATATTTTTAATAACGCACTGTGCCTGCTGTTGACTTAAAGCTCTCAACTCCAAAAATATCTGATATGTTTTGTTCTATCTCTTAAAAAAAACTTGTTTAATTTCCACATATTTGTGAATTTTCCAGTTATCTTTCTGACATTGATTTCTAGTTTCATTTCATTGTGTTCAGAAAAGATACTTGGTATGATTTCAATCTTAAATTTGGTAAGACTTGTTTTGTTACCTAACATGTGATCTATCCTGCAGAATGTTTCGTGTGTGCTGGAGAAGAAAGTGTGTTCTACTTTGGGTGGAGGGTTGTGTATATGTCTGTTAGGTCCATTTGGTCTGTAGTATGTTCAAGTCTGCTATTTCCTATTGATATTCTGTCTGTATGTTCTATCTGTTCTTGGAAGTGGGATACTGAAGTCTCCTGCTATTGTTGTGTCGCTGCTTTATTTCTCCCTTCAGTCTGTCAATGTTACGTTATATATTTAAGTGTTCTGATATTGGGTGCACGTATATTTTTAATTGTTATATGTTCTCAATTAATTGATCCTTTTATCACTATATAATGTCCTTGTCTCTCATGACAGTGTTTGACTTAAAGCCTATTTTATTTGATACTAATATAGCCATCCCTGCTGTCTTGTTTACTATTTGCATGGAATGTCTTTTTCTAACTCTTCACTTCAGTTTCTGTGTGTCTTTACATCTAAAGTGATTTTCTTGTAGAAAGTATATAGTTGGGTCTTGTTTTGTTTTTCCTCTTATCCATTTAGCCACTCTATGTCTTTTGATTGAGGAGTTTAACTCTTTATAGTTAAAGTAATTATTGATAGGGAAGGAGTTACTATTGTCATTTTCTTGTTTCCTGTTAGTCTGGTTCTTTTGTATTTTTACTTCTTGCTATCTTCTTTTGTGTTTTGTTGATTTTTTCTATTAATATACTTTGATTATTTTCTCTTTTTGTTTGTATAGCTTCTGTGCATATTTTTTTGTGCTTTCCTTGAGGTTTACATAAAATATGTTATAGTTCTAATAGTCTACTTTTTACACCAGATATCAAAATTTATTGGAAAGCTATATGAATTAAGGGAATTTAGTATTTGTGTAAGAGAGACCAATAAAAGAGAAAAACGTCCTAGAAACAGATACACATCTATATGAACAATATATGTTCATATATGTTCAACATATATGAAGTGGCTCTTCAGATCAGTAGAAAATGAGCTGTATTTTCAATAAATGATGGTAGAACAATTGGGTATCATATGTGAAAAAATGAAACTGGACCTCTACTTCATACTATACACTGTATCAATCCCAGATAAATTATAGATCTAAAATACCACGTGTATCTAAATACACTATAAAGCTTTTGGAAGAGAATATTGAGACTGTCTTTTGTATCTTGGAGAATAATCAGAAAGCAAAAGACTAATAGATTCAACTATATTAAAATGAAGAACTGCTGCTTATTAAAAGGCACTTCTGTTTATTAAAAGGAAACATGGGTCTCTTGCATTTCTGCGTGTCTTGTAAGCAGAGGCGCTGGCTCCTTTTATTTCAAACAATCTCTTCAGGGATATCTATATAACAAACAGCCTAGAAGGATAGAAAAAGTATCTCCCAATGGAGCAAAAGCAGATTTGGTTACTATTCAGAGTAATAAAGATAATGGCTCTATCTGAGACAAGATTCAGACCTGCTTACTGCCCATTATGAAAGTTTGAGGTTCCCTAAGCTAGGGATTCTGTACTATGACGCAGCCCACTGCAGCATTTGGCACTCTTTACATTGCCCTGTGGAAATGGGGCTTAGGAGGCCAGCACTCAAATACTGACACTCATAACTGTGCATTTTAAGCTGACAACTTAAGTTCAATCACATACTAAAATTCTACATTTTAATTTCTCCCCCTTGGCATACTTTGTTATTGTTGTCACAGTTTACATCTATTCCTATTGTGCATCTCCTAACATATTTTTTAGTTATAGTTATTTTTTATGGGTTTGTCTTTCAACTTTTACATTTGGATTAAAACTGATTTACCTACCACCATTACAGTAACACAGTACTTGCATTTGTCTTTATATTCACCTTTACCAACAAGTTTCATTATTTCTTATGCTGTTCTGTTGCTGTTTAGTATCCTTTCACTTCAACTTGAAGACCTCCCCTTAGCATTTCTTGTAAGACAGTTCTAGCGGGCATGAATTCCCTCAGCATTTGTTTGTCTGGACACCCACATGCAAAACATAACATTAGACGTCTTCCTTCAACATACAAACAAATTAAATTGTTTCAACACCTAAAGTAATGTTTAAAATTATAGAACTCTTAAAAGAAAAATAGGGGCAAATTTTCATGATCTCCGTTTAGGTAATGGTTTCTTACATATAATGACATAAGCACAAGAATCAAAGAAAAACGAGGTGGATTGGATTTCATTAAAATAAAAAAAACCAGTTTTGCTTCAAATGATACCATCAAGAAGAGGACAAACAACTCACAGAATGGGAGTAACTAATTGTATGTCATATATCTGATAAGGTATTTATAACAAGAATATATAAAGAACTCATAACTCATTATTAAAAAGAGAAATTATCCAATTAAAATATGGGCAAGAAATCTGAAAAGATATTTCTCCAAGAAAGACATAATATAAAGTTCCAATAAACCCATGAAAAATGATCAACACCACAGTCATTGGGGTAATACAAATCAAATCCATAATGAGATATTACTTCAAACCTACTAGGATGACTATAATGAAAAAAACAGCCAATAACAATTACTGGTAAGGATGGGGAGAAATTGGGACTGGTGTATATTGCTACTAGGAGTATAAAATGATGCAGCCACTTTGGAAAACAGCTGGAATATGCCTCAAAATGTCAAGTATAAAGTTTCTATAGGACCCAGAAATTCCACTTTTAGGTATATACCAAAGATAAATAAAAATGTACACCCATAAAAAGACACGTACAAAAATATTAAGAGTAGCATTATTCACAATAGCCAAAATGTGGAAAGAACATAAATATCCATCAACTGATGGATGGATAAAAAATGTGTGATAAATCTATAAAATGGAGTATTATCCAGCAATTAAAATAAATGAAGTACTGATACATGCTACAACATGGATGAACCTTGAAAAAACTATGCTAAATGAAAGCAGCTTGTCACAAAAAAACACATATTGTATGATTCCATTTATATGTAACATACAAAATAAGCAGATCTCTGGATACAAAAAATAGACCAATGGTTGACTAGCAATAGAAGAGAGATGGTGGAAGAATGGGAAGTAATTGCTAAAGAATATGTTTTTCTTTTGAAATAATGAAAATGTTCTAAGATTAGATTATATGGTGTATGACCCTATGAAGTTACTAAAAACCAATGAATTGTACATTCTAAATGGGTGAATTATATGGTATGTGAATCTTATCTCAATAAAGCTGTTTAAAAATCGTGAGCATAAATTCCTCAGCCCCAGTTCAATCACATCTCTGTCACAATTCTGTTACATTACCAACATATTTGCCAGCAACTTCAAATGTATAAAAATCTATACAAAAGAACAATATTGAACCATTTTCAATTGAGCTACTTTATTAAATATTCAAAACAATCTATAACAAAATTAACATTTCGACTTATAAAATTCTATAAAGAATCTGGGATGATATTTCACAGCTAAAATATCCAGGTAAGAAACTATTTCCTGTAGCTTTTATTTGTTTATTTTTGAAATCTTGATGTATACTTAAGGAAGTGATTCCTGCAAAGAATCACATTCATGTGATAAGGATTTTTAATGACCTTTTCGATTACAAGGATCAATTCAAGGCTTTTGTTATTATTGAACTACAATGCATTCATCAACCATACAGTAAATTTACATGTATCTATTGATGGGTATTCCAATGTATATTCTATATATATATATATATTTTACTTATGTTAATGATATAAGCAGTATGCCTCAAAATGTCAATTTAAGCATCATTTCCTCGAGAGCTTTCCTGACAATGCAACCTAGAGCATCTCTGTTTCTTGGTTTACTTTCTTGACGGCAGTTGTAAAAATACATTAACAACAAAAATACATTCTTGAGATGTAAGACCATAAACTATCATAGAATCATCTTTTAAAATAATTATGGGACTCTTTCTTATAGGTTTTATAATGCATTTTTGCTGGTATACCCTCAGTGAATATATGCCCTGTATTTATTTATTCACTATCTAATTATTAAAAATAATGTTAAGCAATATTTTTTGTCAAGTAATGTGCCAGGTAGAGCTAGGGATTGGGGAATGAAGGTGTTGATAAAAGCTAGAACTGCCTCACACTCTTTTATATTTACAATACTGGCTAAATTCAAGGATAGAGAAAAAGTGCATTACTGAAAGGCTTGGAAGCCTATATAAATACATCTGATTGGACATAGAGGTAGAGAAAGACAGAATAAGTATGAGAATTGAAAGAGATTTTCTGATTATTGCCTATGGTGGTAGGAAGCCAAATATGAAGTGATTTTTAAAGGTATTCCATATGCATTATATCATTAGAACCTAAGTTTGTATGTCATTTTGAAAATGAAGGAGAAGAACATAAGAGAGATTATGTCATTTTCTCAAAACAGCCAGAGGTAGTGAAATTTCTGAGGCTAAGACTCAGAGACCTCGAATCCGAGATTATGGATCTTTCCCTCTAGACTTGCTTTCCCTAACGTAACAAGTAATACAGTTGGTACTACATTCTTTTAAACCCTTTATCATAGGCTTCCATGACCACAAACACATTCCTCTACAAATCAAATGCTTGCTTAAATTAGGACTTTTTTCTGTCTACGCAAACAATGACCTCCAAAAGGAAGGACATTCTAGTATTTGCATGTGTCCAGCAATAGTAGATACCAAATAATAAAAGGCAGTGGATGGATATAATCTTTGAAAGACTTCACTTCATAGAAAACTGAAAATTATTTCTGAAAATATAGTAAGACCACGAGATTGAATACTCACATAAAGTAGAAAAGACCAACGTTTAGAAAATGAATTGCAGAGTCCTCTGTTCTTCGTTTCTACTCATACATATAAGCCTTTTCTCTTGGTCAATAAACTCTGCTGATAGAGTAGACATCACAGAAGACTATTTTCTCTAAAACAGCTTCCACCACACATGCGTTCATTCATTCACTCAATGTTAATTTAATAGCTAGAATGTTCCAGATTTTAGAATTACAATAACTTAATAATAATAACTAATAATTAAGAAAGGAAATACCAAAGGTCAATAATAAAGTTTATCCTGAGCTAAATTCTACCTTTTTAAGTATACCATAATAATTTATGAAATACACAAAATAGAAAAGAGTCTGAAACTTTGCTTTGTTATTCCCAGCATCCATCAGTCACTAGCCCACTAGTTTGGGTCTAATAAGTGTTTAGCTATTGATTGGATGAGAAGGTTGGATTTGGTGAAGGTATTGAGTTGAGGGAAAGAAGATGTTTGCAGGGAGAGCAGCATGAGAGCCGTGCGTTTCATTTTTCACATAGATTTGTTTATCTCACAATCATATAGTAGCAGGCTCTTTCTTTAGGGCCTCACACAACCACTAGAGAGCGCCAGCTCACAAGCGGAACTGAAAGCTTGCCAGTCAGAGTCCTTACTGGAATACAGAAAATAAGACTGAAAGTCAGCACTGTGTCAGAAATCGGTCTGCAGATTCACTTACTCCTAGACAGTAATTTGCAGCATGAAATCATCAAGTGGTATGCTTTAACTCATTGACTCCATAGCTTCTATTAATGTACTTCTTTTCTTGAGGCATGCAAAAACAATCTATGTCTGTTTAATATTTAAATTCATCTACACGGATCTGGTCACTGTGCTCCATACTGCCAGATACTACCTATTAATATCTGCCTTCGTTCACCAAGTCTGTCATGCAGAGATATTGAATCATTCTTTTTTTTTTTGGTGAGGAAGTTTCACCCTAAGCTAACATCTGTTGCCAACCTTCCTCCTTTTGCCTGAGGAAGATTGTTGCTAAGCTAACATCTGTGCCAATCTTCCTTTATTTTGTATGTGTGACGCTGCCACAGCATGGCTTGGTGAGCGGTGTGCAGGTCCACACCTGGGATCTGAATTCCCAAAGCCCGGGCTGCTGAAGGGAACACATGAACTCAACCACCACACCACAGGGCTGGCCTCATGAATTATTCTTTTAAAATTTAGTTTTTAGGATTGCTTTACCCACGAAAAAATTAAAATTATTAACATAAAATGAATTAAAGTAATTTAGGTTTCGGATTTCTCTGTATTATTGAATACGACATGAGATAACTGAATCTGCATTCCAAGTTTATGGCTGAAGATAATAAATATCTATGCTATTGATTCATAATTCCATTGTACTAAAGTCAAAGCCCCTGAAACCAGTAATGAAATTGGAGTTTCTTCTTTTCAATTTTATTATATGAAAAATACATGTGCCACAAACAAATTTTACTGCTTTGTAAACATATTTCCTCTTAAGAACACTAACTAAAAATAACTTACAAATGTTTAAGCTGAAATAGTCTCGATGCCAATCTGTTTTGGAGACCATATGTCAAATACCCTTCAATAGGCCTAAAATTAATTAATTTTCTTTCTTTTTTAAGGAGTAAAATATGGAATTAATGAGAGATGCGTTAGGTATTGTGCCAAAGTCAGTCACAATAAGATCTGTCTAAACCTTTGTTAAAAAGATACATTTCAGGGGTAAGCCCTGTGGCCAAGTGGTTAAAGTTTGCACGCTCTGCTTCAGCGCCCAGGTGCACATGTTCAGATCCCAGGTGTGGATCTACTCCTCTCATCAGCAATGCTGTGGAGGCATCCCGCATACAAAATAGAGGAAGATGGGCACAGCTGTTAGCCCAGGGCTAATCTGCTTCAAGCCAAAAAACAACGTAAAAGGAAGATCGGCAATGGATATTAGCTCAGGGTGAATCTTCCTCACCAAAAATACAAAAAAAAAGATACATTTCAAAAATTGCAACACATAAAAACAGGTGATGTTTTCTTTTTTGTCCTAAATGACGCTGACTTCCTCTTTCATATTCTACTGAGAAAACAAAGTGGAACATGTGGCAGCCCAGATAACATCTGAAACTTTTATGCTGTTTAGAATTTAGATCAAAGGAGCAGAGAAAACTCAAAACAAATGTATGTCTAGTTGTAATTTATTCAATATCCTGGAATTTAAAATGTTTATCTCATTTTTTTAAAAAAAGAAATAAAAATTAAGATTATTCCAGTGAATGGAGACATAATTCTGGCAATGGACTAATTATATACAGAAAGAGAGAGAGGAGGAAATATTGATGAGATGGATTTAACAAAAGAAATCTCACCAGTTAGTTTGAAATTTGAATGCAGGCTCATGAAAATAACATTCTCCATAAATCCTCCACCATCAAATCAGATCACATAGGTAGCTATATATTATAGTTACAAATGTGACTAATTTAAAGAAAACACCCAAGAAAGTTAACATGAGACAAAGAACAGCCTTTATGCATGTTTTGCATGAGAAGATTGATAGTGTAGAGTCAGTGCAAGAGCCTGAGGTGGTGAAGATGGTGGTTTTGATACTAATGGTATTACTAGTGCTACTTCTCAAGCTGCCAAAGGAAGAAAGGTTTTAATGGAGAGGGAAAGATCAGTTGTGTCAAATTCTTCTGAGAAGTCATTGAGAAGAAAATTGAGTACTGTATGTAGAATATAGCACTAAGTCAATAATGACCCTAACCATTATCAGAAAAATGATTTTAAGATTTATCCAGAAGAATACAATAGAAGAGCCAAGATTTCTTTCTCCTTAAAGAAAGACTATTGTGGTGTCTTCAACTATCAGATACTAAGTAATAATAACAACAACAATAATAATATTAATGTCTTCCTAAACTGGAAAACAACCTCCATCTAGGTCTCAGCTCAATTTTTAATTTTTGAATAGGTCTTAGCTCGATTTTTAATTTTTGAATGGTCAGACTGGATGTGAAGATTAACATTGTCAGTTGGGTGGATCTGTCTAAAACCCATGTTAAAGCCAACGTGTTCATCCTCACAGTATCTCAGCAGTCTGTATACCACTCCTCTTTGAATTTCCATCATTCTCCTATGGCAAAAATATGGTAAGTCTTGAAGATGCAGACTTAAATCATGATAAATGGTGGTTAACTGACACAAGAAGAGAAATCAATGCAAGACAAATTGTATGAAAAATTTTTATTGCTCAGACTAGACTACCTGCTAAGCTGCCACCAGTATCATCTCCCCAGAAAAAAAGAGCAGAAGATTTTTCAGCAAGCTCAAGCTGGGTATATAATAGACCATTGGTAATGAAGTTTTTTTTGAGAGCTACAGAGTCATGGCATCTTTCAAAGCGGTGCACAACTAAAGAGGATACATGGTACCCCAAAGTTATAAGACTTCTGTGTCTTATTGCTTGGAGTTCATATCTGTACACCACTTCTGCAACGTCTGATTCTTTCCTGGATACTACTGCAGATACAAATGCAAAGCCTAGAGGAACTCTCCTGAATTATTCAGAGAAATCCTTCTGAACCCCTTTTCTGATACAACCACCCTCAATCTACTCACTTTGTCACTCACTATGATATACACATATTGTTTTGTTCATTAATTCAACAAAAAATTATTAAACATTTATTATCTGCCTGGCAATTTCTAGGCACTGGGGGTTTAGCAGTAAATACAACAAAACTGATGTTTCCATGATGCTTACATTCAAATGGAGGGAGATAAGCAATAAACAAAAAAATAAACAAATATATACCAATTCAGTTGATAAGGAAGTGACTTGAAGAAACATAAAGCAAGATCCAAGCATAAAAATGGGCAGTTGCCTTGCAATTTGGGCAAGGGCAGAACAGAAAGATCACAAGGCCCTGTCATGATGGCAGGCAAGAGTTGATGTTAGCTTGAAATACAGTGATAGCAGTGGAGAGGGTGATTCTGGATTATGAAGTAAGAACCCAAGGACTCACAGAGGAGTTCGATGTAGTGTTTAAGATAAAGAACAGAAACAGATGATTCAGGATCTTTTGGTCTGAGTTACTGAGGTGAAAGTGTCATTAATTGAGATACGAAAAACTAGAGAATAACCTGATATGAAAAGCAAAATCTGAAGATTAGTTTTGCGTATTTTAAGTCCAAGACACCTGTTTGACATTGAAGTAGAGAGGTTGGGTCAGCAGTTGATAGATAGGTATGGAATGTAGGAAAGAGGTCAGGATAAAAAAATATAGGTTATAGGAATATGATAACATTAATGCCATGGGGCTGGATGGGATCATTTAAGAAGCTGATGTACATAAAGTAGGTAGAAGGAAACGAAAGAGGAAAGAAAGGATTCTTCAGAGGAGACGGAAGGAATCTCTAGTGACTTAGAAGGAGAAAGAGTTTCATGCTAGTCAAATTGAGAAAGAGAGAGGGAAGGAGAGAGAGAGAGAGGGAGGAAGGGAAGGAGGGAAAGAAACAGAAATCTAGAATTGTATATACCTTTTTTGTTTTTTGAGGAAGATTACCCCTTAGTTAACATCCGCCGTCATTCCTCCTGTTTTTCGCTCAGGAAGATTGGCCCTGAGTCAACATCTGTGCTCATCTTCCTCTACTTTATAAATGGGACACCTGCCACAGCATGGCTTGATGAGCAGTGTATAGGTCCGTGCCCAGGATCCAAACCAGTGAACTCCGGGCCACCAAAGCAGAGTGTGCAAACTTAACCGCTATGCCACCTGGCTGGCCCCTAGAATTGTATATACTTTTACAACGAGACAGCTCAACATAGTTTTGTGTTATTCTCCAGCCAGCCAGATCTATTCAGGTGCAGGTATAGTGTAGGCAGAACAATGAATTTAAATGCAGAGGAATAGCCAAATTATGTTAGTCCAGTCACAGAGCAGTGACAAGAGACACTAATTTCACCATTCTCACAATGCGAAGGTGATTCTGCTGTTCCTAAAAGAATTTTACAGTCTCAGCCACTTGATGGTCATATAGACACAAACATTTTAAGAAAAATAATTTTTGTTTCACAGGATTTTAAGGTACATGGGTTCTAAATTCATACTCCTTATAAACATTCTAATTTTATCTTCAAGTTATTTCCTAGTTTGATCTATATTTGGCATTAGGATTTATCATACTAAATAGAATTATAACCTATGACCCTATTTAATTACTTTCCTTAAATCTTAAATGAAATTTTAAATTTCCAGTACCCCTAAAAAGTACCCTTGAAATTTGTAATTTCTTATTTCTAAAAAAAGAAGTTAAATTGGCTTCCTATAAATTACATAGCTTTTGAGGTGAAATCAAGAGAAACGTGCAGCGGAAACAGATGTGTAGGTGTTACATCCTTATTTGGTTGCAAATGATTTCTGAGACTTTAATGAAAAGTGAAAGGCACGTTTTCCTAAAACCTCGTCACCTGAAAAATTGTAACGACATTGAAAGGAAGATTAAGTATACTGTCTACAACTGGTTTATCATACGGTTAAAGTTTATTATTATTAAAGGCTTATTATTAAATCTCTTCTTTTTATTATCTTGTGTAATTCTGTAATTATCACTTTACAATTACATTTTTGAAGGTAGAATGATTTATTTATGAGGCTTATATCTAAAATTAGACTATAGACATTGAGGGCAGGGGTCATGGCTTCATCTTTTCATCCTTCATGGTTCTTACTTTTCTGATATTCATTGAGAAACATGGGACACTAGTGTCTTATAGTTGATAGTCTGGATAAATATATTTCCTATTTTATTTATTAATGTAACATTGGGTATACTTTGGTGTACTTCTGTATACTAGATGCTCATTGATTTTACCATTCAATCATATTCAATTCAGTGTATCTACCACTCAAACCAATCAGTCATTTGGTCAAAACATCTATATGGATACATAGCCTCAGCTATGATAATCATAATTATAAATTTTGTCTCCCAGTATCTTCTTTCCTATTTCTTTGGAAAAATTATCTGCTCACATAATATGGTCTTGGGAGGTTGTCAGCCAGACTCTGCCATTTCCCTGGTTTAAGTGATTAAAAATGGGCAGATGAGGGGCTGACTTGGTGGCATAGTGGTTAAGTTTGCATGCTCCCCTTCAGCAGCACAGGGTTCCTGGGTTCAAATCCTGGGTGTGGACCTGCACACAACTCTTCAAGCCATGATGAGACGGCATCCCACATACAAAGTAGAGGAAGATTGGCACAGATGTTACCTTAGCAACAGTTTTCCTCAAGCAAAAAGAAGAAGATTGGCAACAGTTGTTAGCTCAAGGCCAATCTTCCTCAGCAAAAAAAAAGCAGCAGATGAAGCTGCTAATGAGACAAAATATGGATCTACATACTCTGACCTTTGTAAATAGAATTATGTTTGCTTGTCTTTTGTATGATTCACTTTTATGATTTCTACAAATATAATATGTTTCATGCAAAATATCCATTTACATGTGTTTATTGGAGAGTCAAAACATTCATTATAATCATCCCCAAAAATGCCAGATGCAAGAAGGAGTTGGAGAAGCAGCTTTTGTTAAGATATAGGCTACAAAAAAATTCTACATTTGCCCATTCCTTTGTAGTATTGCTCCTAGGGAGTAAAGATTACATGTATCATCCTAAAAATAAATAAATCAAGGCTGAAACTCCACTTTTATGTTAAGATATGCCTCCAATATTTCTTCAGTGTGTGTTGCAGGCCAGGTTCCTCAGGAAACAGACTCTCAACAGAGGTTTGCATACAGGATGTTAATTAGGGAGGTATCTCAAAATTGACACCTGTGGGTGAGAAAGAGAAAATTCTGCCTGGGCAGAGGAAAACTGAACTGTGATTCAGTACCAACAAAAGCTTTCATTGACACCTTAGGGAGCTCTGGAGCTGAGTGACTGTTTGAGTTTGTCCTAATATAAAGCAAGAGGTCTAGGCTTTTATAGTCTCACATGAAATAGTCATTTGATGCAGTTGGTCCTGAAAGAGACTGTGACTTTGAGAAGGCCATGACTTTGGCCTTTGGTGACTTTGACCGAAAGCCATGCCATAGGGATTCAGCTGAAGGCCTGGAGTTGCCAACTCCCATTAGCTGAGGGAATGAGTACTTCAGTCCAGACTTGGGGACACAACTCTGCTCCCACTGCGGATAGAAAATCACTTTCTAAATCAAAAGATAAAAAAGTCAAATATACATATATATATATATATGTGTATGTGTGTATACACGTAAATATATATATATGTATATTTATATGTATATGTATATAAACTGTAGTGTAAGCCCTGATGTTGGCTTTTCTTTTTATATTGCAAATGCCTGACTTAAGCTTTGATTCCAGAGGCATCCACTTCAAAAAGGTATCCAATGAAGGCTCAATAAACACATTGCCAGCCACACAACTAGACGACTAGATAAAAAGCCAGGACATGCACCCCTACTCCCTAACATGAGAATCCTTCATTTTAGAAATCCTGGTGGATTCAGATAACTGGTCTTTTGGATCACTGGATTTTTTTCTTTCTTTTTCTTTCTTTCCATACTTTAAATTCCTGTTCTTACGTTTCAAATTTGTCAGTAAAGAGTGAGCCTGCAAAACTCTAGACTCCCACTCTTTGATGCCAATAGAAGCAGAACCCCAGACCTGTGCTCTCTTCTCTACCTGTGATCTTGCTACATGGCCCTGGGTGTGTCTTGTACTCTCCAGTCCTCATCTTCATCCTTGTACTTGGTAAGTAATAAACTCTTTTTTCTTCAAAGTTTGCTAACGGTTATTGCTGAAAGGCATCTTGCAATCACGATAGAACCAAAAGGGCCAGTCCAGTTAACATAGGTTTGGGAAGGGGATATGAATGTGGGGAGTTCACCCACTGGGGCCCAGGGTGACACAAAACAATAAATTTTCTTGATTAGACTCCTAGAACTATATATTCAAATGTTTATTAAAAATATTCAATTGAATCCCCTACAGGTTCCAGAAACTGACCTCATCATTTTGAGTCTCTCCTAAGTCCGATCTTTATTCTCTATCTTATTTAAGGAAAACTGCCCATAGTTGTCTGAATCAAAACATGAAGACGATCTCCGAATCTCTCTATCTGCATGTTCTCTCCTAGAATTCCCTCATCCACTCAATGATAGGCTATATTTACTAATCATGTCTTTAATTCAACATCTTTCCTCCATCTGTACTGCCACCACGTTGTCTTGAACATAATCATCTGTATGTTAACAGTTCACTCCAGCCCATTCCGTATTAGTTAGCCTGAGTGATACTTCTAAAAATGAATGTCTGATGCCAGTTAGCCCTTAATTTACAACATAGCTTTAGAGACTTCCACTGTACTTAAAATAATTCTAAACTATTCAACAGCATTTATTTGGTTCTTTATAATCTGGCTCTGTCTCTTGCTTCACTCTCTAGTCTCACTTTACTCCAGCTTATTGAATTTCTTTCACTTCCTCTGATTGGCCATCCTCTTTTCATCTCTGAGACTTCTATTATTTATCTCTATCTAAAAAGCTTTTCTCCTGCCATATCTACCTGGAAAATTTCTGTTCATCTTTTACTTCTGATATTAAACGTTACTTTTTACAGAAGGCTATCCAAATTCTAAAGTAAATTCCCCAATATGTTTCTATAACTCCTTTTATTTTTAGTATCAAAATAATAAACATACTTCATTATAATTACATGTTTAATTATCTGGTCAGACATAAGAAGGAACAGTGGAAATATAACCTACAAAAAGCTCTCTCTTCATAAAATCAATAAGAACATTGACAAAAATTTTCAAAACCAGCTTTCTCAGAATGCTAGAAACTAATCAAAGACTTGCAAAAATCTACAAGAATTTATTCAATAAAACAGCTGAATCTCATTAAGAATACAAACATTTGTGAAGTTTTGACTTACTCTATTCCCATCCCCTTCTTCTCAACTTCACAATAACCTTGAAAACCCAACAGTCTTGCAACTACAGTAGCTGTGGGAAATAGTAGCATAACAGGAACTAGAGGGGACAGAAATAATTTGGAGGTCTTCAGAGTAATCATTATTTGAGCTATCTGGCATTTCCCTGAAAATTTCCACCTGAAGACATGACTTTATTTGATCTGAAACAGTCGAACAGAGCCTGCTGAAAGCAAACAGCTTTTTTCCTAGGGGCATTTGTCAAACATAACCAGCACCAACTGCTGAACATCATAGCTACCTGAGGTGGCACTAACAGTTGGGGTAAGGGAATGATTAATAAAAAACACTGAAGAGGGAAACTTGGGGGATAAGATGTTCATAGAGGTGCTTTGAATACATTTAACATATTTCTAGGAATGTGAAATGCTACGTACACATGTAGGGCTGTGCACATACCCAAGAAAGACCTGAGAAGGCCCTAAATTCTCCATTCTGTCTGATCTTAAGGCTCTGCACAAGCAGATATTAAGGCAAAAATTTTCTTTTTTTTTCTTTTTTATTTTTTGCTGAGGAAGATTCACTCTGAGCTAACATCTGTTGCCAATCTTCCTCTATTTTGTACGTGGGTCACTGCTACTAACAAGTGTTGTAGATCTGTGCCCTGGAACCAAAACCAGGCTGCTGAAGTGCAGCACACTGAACTTAACCATTAGATGACTGGGGCTGGCCCCTTAAGGCAAAGATTTTCAACGAATTACTTTAAATATTTTCAAAGGGCTAAAGCAACTATATTTAAAGAAATTAAGGGATGTATGAGAATAATGTCTCATCAAGTAGAAAATATCAATAAAGACATAAAAATCATAAAAAAAGAACCAATAGAAACTCTGGAGTTGAAAATTACAAAAAAATGAAATGAAGAAAATTGACTAGAAGGGCTCTACAGCAGACTGAAGAAAGAATCAGTGAATTTGAAGATAAATTGATTGATAGTATCAAGTCTTGGGAACACAAAAAATATTAAGAAAAATGAACAGAGGCTCAGAGAGCTGTGGGACACTAATAAGCATATCAATCTATTCATAATAGGGGTCTCAGAGGAGAGGAAAGAGAGAATGGAATAGAAAGAATATTTGAAAAAGTAATGGTCAAAAATTCACAAATTTGATAAAAATATAAATCTACTCATCCAATAAGGTCAATGAATTTCAAGTGGGATAAATTCAAAGAGATTTACTACTAGACACATTATAATCAAACTATCAAAAACAATGACAAAAAGAAATCTTGAATGTGGCAAGAGAGAAGTGACTCAACACACAAGTGATGCTCAATAAGATTAATAATTGATTGCTCGTCAGAAAACATGTAGGGAAGAAGGCAGTGGAATGATATTTCAAAATCTAAAATGCTGAAAAGACCATCAACTGAGAATTCTATATTAATAAAAGCTATCTTTCAAAAATAAAAGAAGGGGCCAGCCCATGGCCTGGTGGTTAAATTCAGCATGCTTCACTTCAGTGGCCCAGGTTCATGGGTTTGGATCCCAGGCACAGACCTACACCACTCATCAGCCATGCTGTGGTGGTGACCCACATACAAAATAGAGGAAGATTAGTACAGGTGTTAGCTCAAGAATAATCTTCATCAAGGAAAAAAAGAAAATTGGCAACAGATTTCATCACAGGGTGAATCTTCCACAGGAAAAAAAAAATTGGAAAGATAAGACATTTCTAGATAAATAAAAGCTATGAGAATTAGTTGCTAGCAGACCTGCCCTACAAGAATGCTAAAGAGAGTCCTTCAGGCTGAAGGACACTATAGAATAACTTGAATTCACATGAAAAAATGAGGACGATTAATAAAAATAACTATAATGGTAAATATAAAAGACAGTGTAAATGTATTTTTTGTTTATAACTCTGTTTTTATCCTATCTTATTTAAGAGACAATTACATAAAGTAACAATTATAAATTTGTGTAGATGCATAATTTGTAAATTTGTGTAGATATTTAATGTATACAGATATAATTTGTACAACAACAATAGCACAAAGGAGGGGAGAGGGAACAGAGCTAGGTAAGAGCAAAGTTTTTGGATAATATTGAAAGTAAATTTGTATTAATCTGAACTGGTTTTAATTGTAATCCCCAGGACAACCACTAAGAAAATAACTGAAAAAAAACATAGTAAAGTGAAACAATACAATTAAATTGTACACTAAAAAATATCTATTTAACACAAAAGAAAGAGGTAATGGAACAATAGAGGAATGGCTAGACACAGAAATACAGAAAAAAAATAACAAAATGGAAGACATAATCCTAACAAACTGGTTATTACATTAAATATAAATGGATTAAACATGTCAACCAAATGACAGAGATAGGACGAATGGAGAGAAAATATGAGCCAATTAAATGTTGTATACAAGAGACACAGATATATAGAAGTAAGTGTGCATACAAGAGACACGTTATATTAAAATACATGAATAATTTGAAAATAAAAGGGTGAAGAAAAGGTATGCATTGCAAATAGCAACCAGAAGAGAGCTGGGGTGGTACACTAACATTGGATAAAATAAACATTAAGAAAAACATTTTTATTAGAGACAAAAAAGGACATTTTATAATGATAAAAGGTCAATTTTTCAAAAAGACACAACAATTTTAAACATATATGCATCTAAAAATATAACCAAATTACATAAAGCAAAAACTAACAGAATTGAAGGAAGAAAGAAAAAAACAATTCAGCAATAATAGTTGGAGACTTTAGTACCTCACTTTGAATAAAACTAAATGGAAGAACAAGGAAATAGAAGACTTGAACAACACAGTAAACCAACTAGATTTAACAGATGTCCATAGAGCGCGCAACAACAGAAGAATTCTTTTCAAGTGCGTATGGAACATTCCCCATATTGACTGCATGCTAATTCAAAACAAATTAAAACAAATCTTAATTGATTTAAAATGAGTGTATCATCATATCAGGTATATCCTCTGACCACAATGGGATGAAATTAGAAATTAATAACAGGAGGAAATTTTTGAAATTCATAAATACGTAGAAATTAAACAACACACTCCTAAATAACAATGGATCAAAGAAGAAATCACATGAGGAGTTAGAAAATATTTTGAAATATATTAAAATACACATACAACATACAAAAGAGAACAGTGAAATTAGTTCTTAGAGGAAAATATATTGCCGTGAACACCTATATCAAAAAAGAAAGATTCAAATCAGTAACCTAACCTTCCACCTTAAGAAACTAGAAATAGAAGAGCAAACTAAATTCTAAAGCAAGAATATGAAAGGAAATAATAAAATGTGAGAGAAAATAAAGACTAGAAAAGCAATATAGAAAATCAGTGATACTAGAAGGTTTTTTTTTTAATCAAAACAATATTAAAACTTTAGCTGGAATGACGAAGAGAAAAAGAAAGAAAACTGAATTACAAATTGTCTGGCCTACTTGCTAAACTGCCCACGCCTTAAAAGCAAAGATACCATGGTTGTTTTGTCTAGTTCTGTTATCTCCAGTACCTATTTCAGTGTTTGGCATAAAGTAGATGCCCATTAAATATTTGTTAAATGAATGAATGAATGAAAGAGTACAACTCAATGAAATACAGCAAATTATCTAAGTTCAAGTGTTAGTAGCAGTCAGCCTTCACATTGCATCCATTTATTTCCAATTCAAGACTCCACTACTTGTATCACAAGGTATGTTTAGCCTCTCCATTTCAAGGTTTTACTACCTATGTGAACTAGCTCTATGTTGTTTCCTTTTTATCTGATCTTGCGACTCCCCACCCACTTCTTTAAACTCTGTGTCATAGAAAGCTTCTATGAAGTTTGAACAATAGCACTTTTAAAAAATTTTTCGAGTTACCTGATGTGGTTTTAAAATTTCCTGTTAGGAGACAGATAAATGTAAGCTAAGGACATAAAGTTCCAGAGCTTGAAGATGATGATCAGTAACAAAGATTTCTTTTTGCAAATCTTTTTCAATAATTGTTGCAGGTTGTTACGATTTCCCACCCAGTAAGCAACTCCTCCTTTCATCCTTCCTAATAGAAATTAGAGTCTGTTCAGGCATTGACTGTCTTCCAAGTGGCTTCCATGTTTCAGGGGGCAGTAGACACCATCCTTTAACTCTGAAGGTGAATTCTAATTGGTCTCGATAATCATGATGATATCAATTTTTTGCCAGCAATTGGATTATGAAAGACCAGGCTAACACTTCTTGGGCACCAATGTTCAGCCATGGACTATTTTAACTGCTTTGCATGTTATTAACTCATTAAACTTTTACAACTACCTTATATGATAATTCCGAGTGTTATTTCTAAAGTTAATAAAATTGAGGAACAATTAAAGTAACTTGAACTTAATTATTCTAGACTTGATGGCCCCTGACAAAGCGGAATTGGATAGGCTATGTAGAATAGACTTTCTCAGAAATATGCTGCATCTAGCCTAGAACACTTACATTACTAAATGTTCTGGTCCATGTGTGAAGAACCTAAAAGGAAACACTCTAATAACTAGAATGTGAGTTATCTCCAGGCAGGAAGAAGAGTAGGAAACGGGAAGACGGGGGAAAAAAGGTTATTTCAAAGGATATGGCAACAACAGTGGGCTGAATGGTGTGAGAATTTGATCAGGCCAGGGAAAACAGAAATGCTCACAAAGTTCTAGCAAATTCTCACTGACAGATCACTTTCTCTCCATCTCAGCAGTAGAAGTGAAAGATTAAATATTAGAAAATATAGCATATATATGTTTGCATATATATTCCTCTTCTTCTCTGGTTGTCTTGTGTCCTGTGTCCAAAAATCATATGATTTTTAGAACAAGTACAGCCATTTTGTGACCATTGGTGAAAATGGTTCCAACTAATAAACAAGAACAGCAAAATAGAAAGATAGACAGCTTGTGAGTCCTTGAACTACTGAAATTACCACCTCTGAATCTGCCACCAGATAATAATGTTTAAGCCATCTTGAGTCAAGTTTTCTGTTACATGCATCCAAATGATCATAACTGATGCACTTTACATCCATCTTTCTTGTTTCGAGAGATAGTGGTTCCCTGTTTTAGTCAACTGACACATTTTTCTGTTTCTTGTAAAGTTATCCTTGTTTTTATTGGAATGCAAGAAAAAGTTCAAAGATGTTAAAGCTGAAGAGGAAAAAGATGTGAAACCATCCTGAAGAGGAATCTCGATGTCTAAGTAGTAACAGGTTGGAGATTAAGAAACAATTGGTAAATTTCTGCTTCTATTATGATAGTGTCATTTAAACTACCCCCACAAACATACTTACATATACACACACATACCCACACTCTTACTGATTAAAACTATACAGATTGAACTAAATTCAAAAGAACAGAAACCTAAGGATCTATTAGAGTAATTAATAGCAGTCGTATTGTGGAAGTGAATCACAACTTGGAGAAAATACTAGCACAAAGGTAAGTTTCCCAGTGTTATTGTGGCTCTGTCTCAGCACAAGCTGCAGAATGTTTGGTGTGGGTACTAAATTTCTAATAGAAATCTTATAAATTTTTCTGAATAGAGAAACCAGGGAAAAGTGTGTTAGTTTGGGTCCTCTGAGCAGCAGATTCCAAGGGGAAATGTAGATGAGGACAAATGAAAAGGGACCCAGGAAAGGATGGTAAAGTCATCTTATTCTGTTATGTAAAGGAAAAGAGAAGGAAGGAAGGTTGAGTGGAAAACACTTAGAATGTGGTATAGTTCTAAACTTTGTCAAGGTGATAGGGAGTCCTTAAAGCAAAGTTGCCTGTCAGAGGAATTCCATATCTCCTAGGAATGGGCCTATCTCTGTATGTCTTCAAACTCATTCATTGGCTGAGAGAAGCCCATAAGAAGCGTAGCTTTTGTAAAAATGTGATGATGGACTTCAAGGGGGAAAATCTGAGGTCATCAGATTTCCACAGGAGGAGATTTGAAATCCTGATGGCCACACAAAGGAATCAAGACGACTGTAGCTACCAGAGAAAGAGGAGAGAATTCCAAAACAGAGAAAGACAGAGAATGGGTTTTCATAATCTACGTATAAACATCATAAAATACCACGGCTACCCCTGAAATAGGCACGTGCAGGCAACAAAGGCTTATAAATTGAAATAGGATTTTTGCTACTATCCACAGAAGTTATGACAGAGTTCTTGTTTGAGTCTAAGGGGTCCTTTGGCACTAAAATAAAAATAACAACATATTTAAAGGAATATTGTAGAATCCAAAAGGAAAAATTATCAAAAACTCATAAACATTTTAAATATTAATATGCTTAATAACATAGCTTCAAAATACATGAAGAAAATTTGACAGATTTTAATGGAGAAATAGACAATTCACTAATCATGCAAGATTTTAACATCCTCTGTCAATAAATGACCGAACTAGTCCAAAACACCAGAAAAGACAGAAGATTTGGATAACACTATCAACCACCTTGATCTGACAGATATTTACAGAATAAGACACCTAAAAACTTCAGGATACACATTCTTTTCAGATGCATGTGGCACATTTACCAACATATAGCACACATTGGGCCATAAACAAGTTTCAGTACCTTCTCTGAGCAAAATGAAAAACCCATATTTGCAAATTTAGCAATTCTCTTCTAGATAATATGTGGATAAAATCATAAAGAAATTAGAAAAATGTTTAATTGAATAATGAAACATCAAAATCCACGGAATGGATTTAAAGCAGTTTTTAGAGGAAACTTTCTAGCTTTAAAGCAACCATCCACAAATTTGTGGCCTAAAGGGCCCAATGGTAAATATTTTAGGTTTCGTGCGAAATATAATCTCTATCACAAAAACTCAAATGTGCCCTTCTAGCTCAAAAGCACCCGCAGAATATATGTAAACAAGGGTGTGTGACTGTGTTTCAATAAAACGTCATTTACTAAAAGAGGTATCGGGGGAATTTGGCCCACAGGCCATAGTTTGCTAACTGTTTTTTGCATATGATTATAGAGGAAGAAAATAAATCTATAATCAATGACCTAAAGTTCTATCTTAAATGACCAGAAAAATAAAAGCAAATTTAATTCTAAGTATGTAGAATAAAGAAAATAATAAAGAGTAGAAATCAATAAATAGAAAACAAAAAATTACCAAAATAAAGAGCTGTTTATTTTTTTTAGATGGACAGTTCCGTAGCTAGACTAATTAGGTGAAAAAAAAAAGATATAAAGAGAGAACAAAAAAAGAGAATGCAAATTATCAATATCAGAAATGAAAGAAGAACTGCTACTACTTATCACATAGACATTAAAAGGATAATAAAAGCATATAATGGACTGACAAATTCAGCAACTTAAATGAAACAGCCAAAATCCTTGAAAGTACAACGTAAAATAACACAAGGAGAAACAGAAAATAGCCTCATATCTATTAAAGAGACTGAAGTTGTCATAAAAAATCTTCCCTTAAAAAACAAAACAAACACCAAAAAAAACCTCCAGGCCCAGATGATTTCACGGGTCAACTCTTTTAAACACTCAAAGAGGGGCCCACCCCGTGATGCAGTGATTAAGTTTGCATGTTCTGCTTCGGTGGCCTGGGGTTCCCAGTCCTCATGCTGGATATGGACCTATGCGTCGCTTATCAAGCCATGCTGTGGCAGGTGTCCCACATAAAAAGTAGAGGAAGATGGGCACAGATGTTAGCTCAGGACCAATCTTCCTCAGCAGATAGAGGAGGATTGGCGGCAAATGTTAGCTCAGGGCTAATCTTCCTCGGGAAGAAAAAATGAAACTCAAAGAAATAATAGCAAACATACACAAACTGTTTCAGAAAAATTCTGGATTTGGAAACACTACCAAACTCATTTTATAAGACCAGTTAAACCCCGGATTAACTGGAGAATTTTTGAGGAATATTGGTAGTGGAATATAAGTAGGCTCCTTTTAATAGGAAAATTTAAATGGACACATATGCAACAGGTAGAGAGTGTTGTGACAGAAGACCAAAAGGAAATCTATAATATTGGCATGGAAAAAAGAATAATAGAAATATGAAATGCATTTAGTTAAAGGATGATTCAGATGTGGTTAGACTTTATGCATGGACTTATGTATTACATTTGGAAGAATTAGAAAGCATAAACTTATTCTGGTTAATATAGTTAATGAGATCATTAGCGAGATAAGGGGTACTATTTTTTTCATCCTGAAAACTTTAGCCATCTTTATTTCCTTTCTATCACAGTTCACATTTTCTAAGTTGTCAAGATCTTTTTATTAGCTGTTTTCAGTGCTTTCCACATAGACATTCTTTTTTTTTTTTTAAAGACTTTTTTTTTATTTTTTCCTTTTTCTCCCCAACCCCCCCCCGGTACATAGTTGTATATTCTTCGTTGTGGGTCCTTCTAGTTGTGGCATGTGAGACGCTGCCTCAGCGTGGTCTGATGAGCAGTGCCATGTCCGCGCCCAGGATTCGAACCAACGAAACACTGGGCCGCCTGCAGCGGAGTGCGGGAACTTAACCACTCGGCCACGGGGCCAGCCCCCACATAGACATTCTTTTTTACACTCTTCTGTCTCATATACGGGATACTGCTGTGACATAGTTTATTAACATTTCTGCCTTCAGTTTCTGTCCTCTCCCTTCTTCTCCTCTGAGAAAGTTCTCCTGCTGCTATAGCCTGAAATGATTTATTTCCTCCAGTAGAATTTTTGAACTAAACCCATTCATTTAGCAAATAATCTAGTGTGACATCGTGACGTATTTCTATCATTATCCTACCTATCATTTCAATATTTATTGTATTTAAATTTGTGGGCTTATTTCACCTAAGTTGTCAGGTCTTGGAGGACTATAACTAAGTTACAAATTTCTCTGTGTCCTCTAAGTACATCCATTACACTGCTTAGAATCTTGTAAATAATAAAAAGTATTTGTTCAATGGATTGATTTATTGATTAATTAGTGGTATATTAGTGTTTAAGACAATCGAAACATTGTTCTCTAGAGATAGGGGAAAATTCAAAATGGTCCTCTTTCCCATAATAAATTTCCTACTGTCATAGGTTTATACAGACAAGAGAAATAGCCAGAGGCCCAATCTTCTGGATCGGTGTTTCTGCTGTATTTGTTCTATTAGTATCGGACCATTACGTTACCTACAAAAGCTAATGTACTTTTTTCGTAAGCTTCCCCGAGCACTCTACATCTTTGTCACAGAGTTTCTTATTCCAGAAGAGCTTTCATGTTGAAAATATAGTTCTTGAAAAGTAGATTTCACCTGCATTAATACAACTCACATTTGCTTTGCCTCTCATTTAACAGCTTTTGCTGTATTTGTCTTAATACAACAGCAGAAATTAGTAGCTGTTTTGAGTTCATGTAATTAAAATATCCTTGTAAGCAGAGTTCACTTCTATTCTAACTAGTCCATTGTCCTTATGATAAATCTTTTGGCAATTTTTTCATGCTTTATAGATTACTGACTTAAAACATTAGAGTTTTTAAAATAATTATTGATCTTAAAGAGGTCCTTGTTTAAAAATCTACCATAAAGTTTGTATTTATAGTCCTCAAATAATTTTATTGCATAATAAAATTTTATTTTATTTTATTTTACTAATTTGAAGGCAGAAGTCTTGTATATAAATGTCACAACAATTGCATCTGTATAGACAACAGCAGTATGTGGAAAAAGAGTTGAAAATATGAGTTCAAATCTCAAACTGTTTATGCTAAAATGTACTTCTATTGAGCAAATTATTTATTTATTTGAGGCCAAAAGTCTGCTGTGTTTGTTTGTTTCTGTGTAGTAGTCACACTATAAGTAGAGTTGGCTGAATGAGCTAATTTTGGAATACTGAATTAAAAGTGATTAGTTAAAGTAGCTTTTTAAAAAAAAATCCCTCATTTTCCCTTTCACTCTTCTTTGTCCCCTTACAATTACTTCTTTATCATAGAAACTATTCTTAGATATAGATTTATGACATGTAATTGAACTATTTCTCTAGAAATAGATTCTGTAAGACATTAAAAGCAAAGATATCATGGAAGAGAATTAGGAAGATAGACCCATTCATAGGAATGGGGACTATGGATATGCCATGAAAAGTAATATGAGATGGAAAAAGATAGTAAAATCAGTAATGTAGCAGTTTCAATACACAAGCAACAAACATTATGGCCTTGGCAATAAAGGATAATTAGTTTCGAGGCTTCTTACAAAGCAGTGAAATAAAGTTCAAGTTGAATATAGTGAGTAATGCTATATTCATGAATTACAGTTGCCAGATATGTTCACTTTCGAAATGATTTTATATATATGTAATTGTGTGCTTTTGTGTAGAAAAATGTGGCCCGTGAAAGGGGAGAGGTTGATTGTTCCCACAGCAAGGGATTCTTAACTTACATTTCTCCAAATATATTATATTGCACACTCACATCCTTATTTTATCATAAACATAAACTTAGAGTGGATAAACATTACAATAATACTAAATCTTTATCAGTTTTCTTTTCACATTTAGGTATACAATCTGGAAGGAGTTTATTTGTGTATAGTGCCATAAGGATCAAGTTGTTTTTTTTTTCCTCAAATGTGTATCCAAAGTGCCAGCACTTTTACTGGAAAGAGCCTCACCTTGTCAATGCACTGACGTATCACATGTCACAGAGTAGACTTTATGTATGAATGGGTGTGTTTCTGGCCTCTCTATTCTGCTCCATTTATTGATTTGTCTATCTGTGAGACGACATCACACTCTCTAAATTACTGTCGGTTTATCACTGTTGACTGGCAAAGCAAGTGTTCCAATCTTGTTCTTCATTAACAGTGCCTGGATCACTTTCAAACCTTTGAAGAATTATGTATACTTAGTATCAGTTTGTCAACTTTCATTTAAAAATTAATCTGTTAAGATTTTTGAGTAGGATTGCAATAAAGATAAAAGTTAATTTGGGAAGAATTGGCAAGCTTACGGTATTTAGTTCTCTAATACTTAAACATGATATGTCTATTTTTTGTGTGAATATTTCATAGTTTTGTTATGTGTCTTTTTTAGACTTCTTTCTTTCTTTCTTTTTTGAGGAAGATCAGCCCTGAGCTAACTGCTGCCAATCCTCCTCTTTTTGCTGAGGAAGGCTGCCCCTGAGCTAGCATCCTTGCCCATCTTCCTCTACTTTATATGTGGGACGCCTACCACGGCATGGGTTGCCAAGTGGTGCCATGTCCACACCCAGGATCGAAACCGGCAAACCCCAGGCCGCCAGAGCAGAACGTGTGCACTTAACCGCTGCACCCCCGGGCTGGCTCCCTAGACTTATTTCTTAATATTTGATTTTTCTGATACAGTTGCAATTGTCTCTTTTAAAAAATTTCATTCTATATTTCTTGTTGGTTTATATAAATGCAATTATTTTTATAGATTCATCTACTATCAAAAAAATGGCTCAACTCTCTTAAAAAATATAATAGTTTATTTAACACTTTATAGACTCATTGGAGTTTCTCATGCACACAGTAATATCAACGGTGAAAACAAAAATATGAATTTGCTTCTGAGATGATGAAGTAGAAGTATTTTTCCTATTCTTCCCACAAGTACAACAAAAACCTTGGAAATTATATATGAAATAATCATAAGAAGACTGAAAGATGGTGAGACTAAGACACACCGACTAGAGGATTCAGGACTAGAGAAATGACACAGTGGTGAGTTTGCTGGATTTTCTTTTCATCTCATTTATCCCAGACATGGAGCTGAAGAAGCAACCCAGAATCGCCAAGAGGTACGAACAGAAAAATGTCTGTACCACAAAACCCTGCTCCCCTTTGTTGAAGGACCAGGAAAAGGGTAGCCTAGCAAAACAGGAAACTTTTAGACAATGATTGTTTTACTCTAACCAAACACCCCAGAAAAATGTGTGTTCCCACCATCATTCACACCAGCAAACTCCAAGCAGCAAATCTGAGCTTCTACACTTGCCAGGCTATAATGAGACACTCCAACTGACCCTCTCCTAATTGGGGGGCGTGGTATTAGAAACAAACAAGCAGGGAGCCAGGACTTTCATTCTTACTGGGCAGCAATGAGTGCCCTCCTTCCCCAGGAAGTCACTGGCAACTATGTGTAAAACCTGGACTTCTTCCCTTACCCAGCAGTAATAAGAGATCTCCCTCCAACCATTGCTGCCACCTGTGTCAGAGGAAGCCTAATGGGCTTTTACCAATACCTGGTGGGGTTAAGTTGTACAGTAAGGAACAGTAATGAGGCACTCCTACTCCTTCCAGCCAATACATATTACCACCAGAGGTCTAATAAGGAACTATAATTCCCGTATCCACCAGTAGTAAGAAATACTCTCTCTTCCCTTGGATATCAACAGAGGCTGAGTAGGGAATATGGCAGGAATGAAGCAATGGGCTACTTCCTACTCCTGAGAAGTATCACAGGAAGCCAGTTAGAAGAGAAGGTTAAAA
This sequence comes from Equus quagga, assembly GCF_021613505.1. Taxonomy (NCBI): domain Eukaryota; kingdom Metazoa; phylum Chordata; class Mammalia; order Perissodactyla; family Equidae; genus Equus; species Equus quagga. The sequence goes on from NC_060267.1 coordinate 48,770,013, forward strand.
AGATCCAGAGCCCAAAATATAATGCCCCCCCCAAAATGTTTTAATTAAAAAAACACTCATTATTCCAAAACCCAGAAAAATTTCAATTTGAATGAGTAAAGACAATCAACAGATGCAATCACTAAGGTGATAGAAAAGTTAGAATGATCTAGGTGTTAGATGTTACAATTATCTGACAAAGAGTTTCAAACAACCACCATAAAAATGCTTCAACAAGTGATTATGGACACATTTGAAACAAATGAATAAATGGAAAGTCTCAACAAAGAAAAACAAAGTCTCAGCAAATAAGTAGAAAATGAAAAGAAGAACCAAATAGAAACTTTAGAACTTAATATCACAATAACCAAAAAATTTTTAAAAATCAAATAAATAGGCTCAATAGCAGAATGCAAGGGACAGAGGGAAAAAATCGGTGAACTTGAAGATAGGAAAATAGATATTAATCAAACTGGACAAGAAGAAAATAAAAAAGACTAGAAATAAAATGAACAAAGCTTCAGAGATCTGTGGGACCATAACAAAAGATCTCATGTCACTGTACTTCCAGAAGACAGAAAAAAGAGGGTGGAGCTGAGAAAGTATTCTAAGAATTAAAGTTTGAAATCTTCTCAAATTTGTCAGAAAACATAAATTTCATGTTTAAGAAGCTGACAAAACTCTAAAATTGGGAAACACAAAAAAATGTATGGCAAGACACATCATAGTCAAATTTCTCAAAACTAAAGACATAGACAACATTTTGAAATCAAAGAGTCAGAAACAAAACTTTACCTACTGAGGGGAAAACAAATTGAACAACAGAGGACTTCTCATGAGAAATCATGGAGGGTAGATAGAAGTGCCATTACATTTTTAAGTGCTGAACTAAAAGAATCCTATACCTAGTGAAAATATCCTTCAGGAATGAAAGGGAAATCTAGACATCCTCCTTTAAAGGTAAGCTAAGAGATTTGTCACCAACAGTCCTACCTTAAAAGAATGGTTAAAGGAAGTTTTGTAAGCAGGATAGGACACTTCAAGAAGGAGCACTTGAACATAAGACAAGAAGAAAGAATACAGTAAAAGCAAAAACATGGGTAAATACAATAGACTTGACTTCTTCTCCTGAGTTTTCCAAATCATTTGATGGTTTATGTGGTACTAAATATATGTAGAGGAAATACTTAGGAAAATATATTTAAGTAGAGGAGGGCAAAGGAATATAAAGAAAGGTAAGCTTTCTGTACTTCACTCAAACTGGTAAAATGTCAATATCAATAGACTATATTCTGGTGTATATACAATGCAACACCTAGATCAGCGAATAAAAACGCTATAAAAGACATTCAAAAACACTATAGATAAGTCAAAAGGCAACTCTAAAAAAATGTTCAAGTAGTCTATAGGAAGGCAGGACAAAGAAAACAGAGAAATATAAGATGAAGAATAAACAGATATCAGAAAATAAAGTGGCAAAGTTAAGCCCTAACAGAACAATAATTACATTGAATGCAAATTATTTGAATATAACATTAAAAAAACAGAAATTGACAGACTGGATTAAATAACATGACCCACATATGTTGTTTAAAAGAAATTAATTTTAATTATGATGTTATACATAGGTTGAAAGTAAAAGTAAGGAAAGTAATCTATCATGAAAACTTTAATGAAGAGAGAAATGTCTAATTTAATAACTGATAAAGTAGACTTATAAGTAAAAAAATTTAGCAGAGACAGAGGGAAGATACAGAGCAATGAGAAATTCATTCACCAAGAAGATATAGCAATTCAAATATGAATGTAACAAAAACAGAGCTGTGACTTCTGTGAAGTGAAAACTTATAGAAATGAAAGGAGATAAAAGCATAGCTACAATTATACTGACAGACATTAATATCCCTCTCTCAACAATTGGTAGAATAACTACACATAAAGTAAGCGATAATATAGAACTCAACAACACCATCAACCAACAAGATTAATAGACATTTATATAACACTCAACCTAACAAGAACAAAAGACATGTTCTTTCCAAGAGACTGATGAATATATATCAAGGTAGACCATATCCTGGGCAGTAAAACAAACTTGAAATTATGAAACTGAAAAGCATGGAAAGAATACAGAGAATTTGCTCTGACCAAACTGGAAATCAATAACAGAAAGATAATAAGAAAATCTCCAAATACTTGTAAATGAAACAACACATTTCTAAATTATCCATGGATAAAATAGAAAATCTCAAAAAAATTCAAAAGGACGTTGCACTGAATGAAAATAAAAATACAACATATCAATATTTGTGGGATACAGCTAAGGCAGTGGTGAGAGCTGAATTTATAGCATCAAATACTTTTATTATAAAAGAAGTAAAGCCTCAAATCAATGACGTAGGCTTCCAACTCAAGAAATTAAGAAAAGAAAAACAAATAAGCCAACAGAAAACTGAAGGAAGAACATAATAAAAATAGAGCAATAATCAATGAAATTGAAAAAGTAAAACAATAGACATTTCAATAAAAACAGAAGTTGGTTCCTGGTATAGATCAACTAAATTAACAAACCTCCAGCAAGACTGACAAAGCAAAACGGAGCGAAGACACAAACATCAGGAATTAATCAGGATATCAGTACAGACCCTACATATATCAAAAGCATAATCAGGGAATACCAACAACTCTACACATATAAATATGACTTAGATTAAATGAATCAACTTAGATAAAATGGGCAATTCCTCAAAAAGTAGAAACTACCAAAACTCAGCCCCCCATGAAATAGATAATCAAATAGCCCTATTATCTATTGAAGAAATTGAATTTGTAATTAAATACTTCACCAAAAATTAATCTCCAGAACTAAATGGTTTCACTGGAGAACTCCACCAGAGTTTTAAAGAATTAACATTAATTCTTCACTATCTCTTGTGTAAAAGAGATGGAACATTCTCAATTCTTTTTATGAAGCTAGTATTATATTAGCCTGATATTAAAACAAAAGACAGTACCACAAAAAATTCTTAACATAAACAAAGAAAATTCGTAAAAGGAAAAATTGATCAACTCAGCCTTATCAAAATTAAAAACCTTTACTCTGTGAAACTCTAAAGAGTTCACACTCCATGAAGAGTATGAAAAGAGAGGGTGCAGACTGGAAGTAAATATCTAGTAGCTAGAATAGATAAAGGGCTTTCAAAAATAATGGTAAAACCACAAACAATCCAATTAGATTTGAGCAAAAGACACAAACAGACATTTCACTGCAGAGGGCGTACAGGTGGCAACTAAGCGCAGGAAAAGATGTTAAACACCATTAGCCATTAGAGAAATACAAAGTAAAACCACAATAAGATAACACTGCATACCTATCGGAATGGCTAAAATTAATAGAATAATAATAAAAGTGGCAACACCAAATACTGGCAAGGGTATGGAGAAACTGGATCTCTCATACATGGCTAATGGGAATGTAAAATGGTATAGCCACCCTCAAAGAACTGGGCAATTTCTTAGTATATCAAACATGCAGTTACCAAACAACCCATTACTTGTATCCCTGGACATTTATTCCAGAGAAATAAAAACATATTTTCATACAAAGATTGTGCACAAATGTTCATAGAAAACAATTTTATTCATAACAGCTCCAAACTGGAAGAAACCCAAATATCCTTCAAAGGGGTGAATATTTAAACATCTGTGGTGCATCCATATCATGGAATACTATCCATCAATAAAGAAGAACTAAGTATTGCTGCTCACAACTACTTGGATCAATCTCCAAAGAATTATGCTGAATGAAAAACAAGCCAATCCCAAAAGGTTACATACTGTATGATTCCATTTATATAATACTCTTGAAATGACAAAACTATGGAAATGAAGAACAGGTTAATGGTTGCCAGGGCTTACTGGCAGGGGCAGATGCAGATAGGAGTAGCATAGAGCCAGGAGGGAAATGGATGTTCTCTGTAAGGACAACCAAAGGATTCATGCAGTAATGGATTTGTTCTCTATCTTAACTGTATCAGTGTTGATATCCCAGTTGGGATATTGTATTATAGTTTTGCAAAAATGTTGCCATTGGAAGAAATTGGTTAAAGCTTAAAAGGATCCTTTACAACTGCATTTTGAATCCACAATTATCTCAAAACTTTTTAAAAAATGAATTTAAAATGTTTGACTCTTCTTTTCAATCCTTATCTGCTTATTTTGTATATTGTTTATTTATCCTT